>NW_026599622.1:685580-1028371 GCF_023634155.1 Falco peregrinus | reverse complement strand
GACGGGGGCCAGAGGGTCCATTCGCCCTTAAGCCCTAAGGATATACAAGCGATTGCTAAAGCAATCGCGGACAAAGGACTCGATTCTGCCATGGTCTCCACCCTCATAGATGGGGTTTTTGGGGGGGATGATTTGCTCCCGTTCGATATAAAACAGACTTGTAGGTTGATTTTTGATGGGGCAGGGATGATTGTGTTTAAACAGGAATGGGAGGAGAACTGTGCGAAGCAGTTAGCCCGAGTAACCGGAGCGGATCATCCGCTACACGGCTCCAGCCTACAGCGGCTGATGGGTACAGACCCAACAATGATTACCCCCCAAGCGCAAGCCCAGGGCCTGCGGGCCCATGAAGTTATGGCAACCACTCGTGCAGCTAGAGAAGCCATTCGCACAGCCTCTGGAGTTATTGCCAAGCCATCGCCACGGTCCACAATAAAACAAAAAGAAAGTGAGAGTTTTACACAGTTTGTAGATCGCCTCCAAGCAGCAGTCGATTCCTCGGCCCTGCCCTCAGAGGCAAAAGGCCCAGTTGTCGCAGACTGTTTGCGGCAACAGTCTAATCTAAAAACCAAGGCAATCCTGCGATCGCTGCCACCTGGGTCAAGTCTCGCGGACATGATTAAACATGTCGTGAGCGAGAAACACCTGGCCCCAATCCAAGTGGCCGTTCGTGCACTGGCTAGCGTGATGACATGCCCCAAATGTGGCCAACCAGGCCATGCGATGACCAATTGCCCCCAATCGGGAGACCTGCCAACGGCGCTCCCCCCGCAAAACCAATCTACAGGACCGTGTTGGGCCTGTGGAAAGAGAGGGCACTTCGCGAAGGAATGCAGACTTAAAAAGCAGGGAAACGGGAAAGGGAGGGGGCCCCCAGGCCGCACACAGCCCTCTCCTACTAGAGATGTCAGGCGGCCCCATTACACCAACCCCAGACAGGGGGGGTCACTCCCGAACCCGTTGTCCCCGAGGGAAGCAACCAACCTTATGGCCCAGCCAACGACCCCACAAACCTGGCCTCCATCCCAGGGACAGCAGGGACCACCCTTTGGGGGCGAGACCCCTGGGTGGCCCTGGCAGTAAGGTGTGACAACCCGCCAGTGGTATGGGGGTTTGTTCTCTCCATAATTCCCTAAATGGTACCACCATCAGCATCCCCTTTTTGATTGATACTGGAGCAGATGTTACAGTCATTCCTGAAATGAGCTGGCCCCCACGTTGGAAATTGGAAGACGCCCCCATGGTGGGCGGAATCGGGGGATTAACCTGAGCTCGGAAGAGTGCTCACTTGGTAGCAATCACGCTTCACACAGAAAAGGGACCAAAAAAGACCATTACCCTCTTCCCATACGTCATGTCAGGAGTCCCACCCCTGTTGGGAAGGGACGCCCTAGCCTTATTAAAAGCCAGAGTGACAAATTTACAGGAAGGGCCACTGCCGCACACCCACTCCCGCCGATCAGACTGACATGGAAATCATCTGACCCAGTGTGGGTCGAGCAGTGGCCCCTGCCAAAGCCTCGAATGGATGCCCTTCTCGAGTTAGTTGACCGCGAACTACAACGAGGCCATATAGAACCTTCCACTAGCCCACGGAACACCCCAGTCTTTGTAATACCCAAACGAGCAGGCGAGGGGTTTCGTCTCCTCCACGACCTGTGCGAGGTAAACAAAAAAATCCAGCCAATGGGTCCTGTTCAAACATTGTTGCCCATAAACTCCATGATACCGGAAGGACAACCTTGTGCTGTCCTTGATATTAAAGACTGTTTTTTCTCAATACCTCTGCATGAGGCGGACAAGGAGCGGTTTGCTTTTTCTGTAGTGTTCCCAAACAGCCAACGCCCCAACTTGCGCTTCCAGTGGAAAGTGCTGCCCCAAGGAATGACAAATTCACCCACTATCTGTCAAATCACAGTGGATCGGGCACTGGCACCGGTTCGGTGCAGTGACCCGACTGCAACTATCATTCAATATATGGATGATATTCTGATTGCTGCACCGTCAGGACATGAGGTGGACCACCTGGTGACAATAATTTCAGAAACCCTCAAGACAAACGGGTTTGAAATCGCGAGTGCAAAAATTAAAAGAGGACCCTGTGTAAGTTTTTGGGGAATGGGGATCACAAGTGCTTATATAACACCCCCTCAAGTAAAAATCCGTGGAACCGTTAAAACACTCCATGACATGCAGCAGTTAGTGGGGTCTTTGCAATGGCTCCGCAATGTTGTCCTGATCCCTCCCGAAATCGTGGCCCCCTTGTACGATCTTTTGAAAGGGAAACACCCATGGGAACAAAAAACTCTGACGACAGAAGCAATAAGCTCTCTCAACTTTATCGAACAACAGGTGTCATCAAACACGCTCGCCAGGTGGAACCCGTAATACCACTTGATGTGTATGTGCATTTCACGGAAAGGGGGGGAGTAGGAGCGCTGGCCCAAGGCCCTCCTGAAAAAGCTCAGCCAATACAATGGGTAGTCCTGGGGAAAACGTCACGGGCTTTCTCTCCGGGAGTCGAGTGCCTCGGCAACCTCAGCATGAAAGGCAGAAAACTCGCCCTAAGGCATTGAGCCAGCCAGAATATACCTGCCCTTTCGCAAACAGCTCCCAACACAATCAGTGGCAATGTCAGAATATCTAGCTATAGCCCTCGCCGGATTTGGGGGGGAAGTCCGGTATGCCACAAAGCCCCCCTGGACTCAAGTGCTAGCTATTGTCGACGTCGACCTCCCACGGAAAATCATGGACCGGCCCCAACAGGGACCAACGGTCTTCACAGACGCATCCTCAGCGACCTCAACTGTGGCAGCAGTATGGCAGTCGGGAGGAGAATGGCACTGTGTCAAAATGACCGATCGTGCGATCTCCGTCCAACAGCTGGAAGCGACAGTTGTGTTGCCGTGCCGACTGTTCCCGACAGAACATCTCAACATAGTAACTGATTCAATGTTCGTGGCCAAGCTTTGCTTAGCCATGTCGGGGCCCGGCGTGTCAACATCCACAATAGCTCTGATGCTAGAAGAAGCACTTTTTTCCCGAAAGGGCACTATATCGGTTATCCACGTCAACAGCCATAACCCAATCAAAGGGTCCTTCCAAATTGGCAACAACAAAGCAGATGCCGCTGCAAAAGGGTTGTGGACACTAAGAGATGCCCGCCAATTACATGAGTCCCTCCACATTGGAGCTAAAGCACTAGCAAAGAGATGTGGGATTTCGGCCACTGACGCGAAACATGCAGTAGCTGCATGTCCCCACTGTCAAAAAGCACCATTGTGGTCTAGTGGAGTCAACCCCACTAGAGTACCAATATGATACAGCAAATCAAACTCTGAAATCTAAATTAGAGGTATTAGCAAACCCAGAAGGTTTTACCAACGCCATTCCCTCAGGGGACCAGGCACGCTTATTAGCAACAGCCCTATTAGCACTAAACCAGTTCCCCAGGGGAGACGAGGTGAATAGCCCTGCCCAGAAGCACTGGGCCACTCGAGCGCTAGAAGAAGGCCCGTCGGTCATGATCAGAAATGAGCTAGGAGATTGAGAACAGGGGTGGAAATTAGTTCTGACAGGGCGAGGGTATGCTGCGGTCACAAAAGATAACAGAATCAAATGGTGTCCACTTAAGTCTATCAAGCCAGACCTTCGGAATAAAACTAATGAAAATGGTGAGTTTTTGTCTGCAGGACCGGATCATCGGACACCCCCGTAACCCATATACCCTGGTGACAAGAGAAGATGACGAGTCGGCAGGTGGCCTGTCTGCATCTGAGAGCTCTGCACCGGCGGAGTCCAGACAACGGCGAAACAGCCCCCACGGGGGGGGGGGCTGCGATGTTTTTGTGTGATTTCAATCTTGGGGTTCATAACGCCGTCTAGCGGCTTATATGAACATCAGCCGTGGGAATGGGTACTGGCGAGATGGGAGGACCAGAAGATACTACAAAAGATTGTTACCCCGGGGCCCCCCGGCTTCCAAGTATATCTCTGTGACCTAATCCTCTCACCCCCCTGTTTGAACACTGTAATGTATTATATGTGTCCCAGCTCTAACCCCGGCAAATCTTACTGTAACGTCCCTTATCAGTATTACTGTTCTTGCTGGGGCTGTGAAACCATCGCGTCTGGCTGGAAGGTAGCGAAACCAGACCCGTTTCTTCAGACCAGTTGGGGGCCAACAGGCTGTACCCCTTGGACAGTAGACGGGATGGGAGGGCCAGTGTGCCACGGCAAGGGGTTCAATAAAATAGGTGACTGCCAATACATCTTCTTAAACGTCACCAATGAAAACGACCTGGGATGGACCATCGGCAAAACCTGGGGAAACAGATACTGGCTACCCGGCACAGATAGGGGGGGACTGTTTTTTATTAAAAAACAGGAAGTAAAAAGCAGTACAGCGATTGGCCCCAACGTCGTGACCAAAAGCGATAACCATCAAAGAAAAGAAAGCTTGCAGACTGCCACCCCCGTCCCAACCGATCCCTTACCAACCAAGCAAATAGTTCCCTCAAGCCAACCAAACGTGAACTCTCACCATTTACCCGACAAGCCATTTTTTAGCGTGTTAGATGCCACCTTCCGGTCGCTGAATCAGTCAAACCCAGATCTCATGAATTCTTGTTAGCTATGTTATGTCGTGTACCCTCCCTTCTACGAGGGCATTGTCCTCAGTGCTTCCTTTGACTACTCATCAGACAGCAGTCCAACCCAGTGTAGGTGGGACACACCATGGAAAGGAGTTACCTTGAACCAAGTCAGGGGCCTGGGCGTATGTATCGGTAATGCCGCCCTAGCAAGCTGGGATAGTGCTGTCTGCGCAAAAACCGTTGCTGTTGACAAGACCCGTAATTGGCGATCCCGTCCGCACCCGGAATGTGGATCTGCCATCAATCAGGAGTAACCCCCTGTGTGTCCCTCAAAACTTTTGACGATTTTGCTGACTTTTGTGTACAAATTCTGATTGTTCCTAGGATCCTATACCATCCAGAAGAAGAAATGTACCGTTATTGGGGAGAAGCTGATAGCAGACTTCAAAAAAGAGAAGTACTGACAGCTGTAACTATAGTGACGCTGCTTGGTTTGGGAGCAGCCGGCACGGCCACGGGAGTGACCTTCCTGGTGACCCAGCAACGAGGCCTGTCTCAACTGCAAGCCGCCATCGATGAAGTCCTACAAAAAATCAAGAAATCCATGACCTTTTGGGAGCGATCCCTCTCCTCGCTTTCAGAGGTTGTTTTGCAGAATCGACGGGGATTAGACCTCCTGTTTATGCAACAAGGAGGCCTTTGTGCTGCCCTGAAAGAGGAAAGTTGCTTCTATGCTGACCACACCCGAGTGGTTAGAGACTTGATGGCCAAATTGAGAGAGAGATTGGCTCAAAGAAAAAGAGACAGGGAAGCCCAGCAAGGGTGGTTTGAATCATGGTTTAACCAATCACCACGGCTAACCACCCTGATACCCACCTTGGTAGGACCGATTGCAATGATCCTGCTGACACTGATCTTCGGACCCTGTACATTAAACAGGCTCGTGTCCTTTGTCAAGAGCCGGCTAGAAAAGGTCAACATCATGTTTGTAGAACACCAACAACTGCTCTAAAAATGTACTTGGTCAGTATTTTCCCCCAGGGTATCCCCAGGTATGCCAAGCTACACTCCATTACCCCCAGTCACCCCCCAAGTGCCACTTGCCCAGTGTGCCTTATCTTTGTACTCTTTTTTAGAAATATTTTTACTATTACTATTTTAGCCTGTTTAGTTAGGCATAGGGAGAGGGGAAACGTTGCTAGGTAGGGCCTGGCAGCCAGAAGATGTCGCGCTGTACGGAAACATAGGGCCCCCCTCCAGGTAGCCAACAGCTTGTAGCTTATGACGTCAGCAGACGGAAGTGACACTGTAAACCTAGGCTATATAGTGTCGCGCCGCTCAGCAATAAACGCCATTTGCCATCCAGCACATTGGTGTCTGTGAGCTGATGGACCGTGCGGCCAGGGGTCGGCTGCCATGCCGTTCCTGAGCCAGGTCACCGCGTGCCTGTGAAGGCAACAAACACCTGGTAAAACAAAGAGACCAGACAATGTTGTGGAAGATCTACCAATTAACAGAGCTTGTGTATCGGGGGGTAATGATCCTTTGACATTTGTTGATAATAACTGAACCGAGGAATCGAGCAGTGTTACTGTCTGTGAGGTTGCCAGGTCCAATCCGGCGCTGCCTGAGGTTGCTGGACAGGGACTTGAGGTGTCGGTGCTTCTCTCCGAGGTTGTTGAAATGTCAGCTGTGGCACTTGTGTCTGCGCGCGTCGCTGCCCCGCGCTCCGCGGTCGGTTTCCCTGTATCGGTTGTCCCTGGAAGTCATGCTTAGATCGACATTGATTAGCATAATGACGCCCTTTCCGACATGTCGGACAAACTCCAGGACCAGGAGGTTGTTGTCTATTCCCTGCAGCCCGAGCAAGACAATTTCTCTTTAAATGACCAGGCTTACCACAACCATAGCAATTCCCCACACCACGCATCGCTGCAAAAGCAGCAGCCATAGCTTCAAACTTGTGGTCAACCGTACCGATTCGGTTACATGCTTCCACCATTTCCACCAGAGTGGGATTCGGGTTGGGAAGAGACTAGAGTAGCCTTTTACAATCAACATCAGCATTTTCAACAGCTAGTTTTGTTAGCAATAATATCCCGAGCTTCCGCATTATCTACTTGACGTTCCAAAGCCTGTTTTAGTCTATCAATAAAGTGCATATAAGGTTCTCGAGACTCCTGAGTGATGGTAGTAAAACCTTTTTGTGGCTTTTGTACGTCAGGAACCTGGAAAAAAGCCTTTTTCGCCTGTTCTCTAATTGCCTCGAGAGCCGCACGGGGGCAGTGTTGAGCCCGCGCTACAGGATCAGCACGTGCCCCGGTGCCCGTACGATGCTCTATTGTCAGTGCAGCTAATGCAGCATCATTATGATTGACATACGTGAGCAGGAGTGCTTGCAGTCCCCTCTCCAGTGCGACTCCCATAACGTGTACTGAGTCGGGGTTAGTAGCAATCGTGCTAAAGATTTCAAATCATGAGGAGTCATGACATAAGTATCAAACACAGAAGATAACAGACTTATAAAATAGGGAGAAGAAATACCATGTTCCGTAACCGTGCGGCACAGTTCTTTAACAACCGAAAAAGAAAGAGCCTCCCATCGTGCTCCCCCTGCCCGACCCTGAGAATACAAGACCGGAGCAACTATAGTTTTAGCCATGTCCAAATCCCCCTCCTTTAAGGCTTGTTTCTTTATTTTTGCCCACACATCACGCAGATCAGGAGGGTATAAATCAGGTTCTTGTTCAGGGTCTACCGGTCCCGGGTCAAAGGGGTCTTCTTCTGGCGGATACTCCACTGCATTAACACCCAGGGGTTTAGAGCACTGTGATTTAGAGGCTGGTAAGGAAAGGGCTATAGGAGCTTGCGACTCCTCCTCCTCTCCTTCCTCTGCCTTTTCTTTCTGTGCTTTCAGAGTCTCAAAAATAACTCTCCCTGAAGAGAGCAGACGGTGGGACTCAGTATTGCCTTTTGTCGCAGAATCCCACAATTTCACCCCTGTATCGTCCCAAAGTTCCTGCGTGAGAACTGTAGTTGCAGTCACTGCAGGCATATTTACTTGCACCCACTTAAGCATTGCTTTAAGGTCATGCCCAGAAATACTTTTCTTATGTTTGTTAAGGAGACCTTTCATAAGCTCATATACGCTTCTTTCTGGGGATGAAACCTGATTCCCCATTACGGATTTCCCACAGCTCACCTCTCAACTCCGGAGGGATTTATGGCCGGCCAGCTCCCGCTTCCTTTCGGCGGATCATTCAAAGTTCGGTGGGACTCGCTGCATGTCACTCAGTTAGGCGATTCGAGAGCCCCTCCACGTCAGATCCTTCACCGGATCACGTCGGGGTCACCAATTTGTGGCGAATGAAGAGACGGGACGCGGCTTGATGCAAGCAAGTTGTCGGTTTATTAGTGTTTTTTTACAATTATATACGTTTCTACCTTCTACATATTACACACTGATTGGTTAAATCTTAAGCGTAAAAAACACTGATTGGCTGATATTTAAGGCACACTGGTAGAACAATAGGAACTTATTAGTTTACCTTGACATAGCAACAATTTCTGTTCCAAAACTGGGGGGTTTCTTTCTACGCGGCTTTCTTGATTAACAAAGTTACATATCGGCGCTATCCGTTCCCTTATCTGGGTACTTGTTTCTCTGTCCATCTGGTTGCCTCCTCAACTGTAATGGCTCAGGGGTCTGCAGTTAGCTTGTTCCTTTGTTCCCAGGGCTTGTGCCCTACAAGTTCTAGCAAGTCTCTATTCATCAGGCTATCAGTACTTGGACTCTTGTCCTTGAGGCCTTGTCCTGCACTGTAACACTAACTTCCACACTGACAGCACCATGGTATCTTCCTTAAATTAGTCCCCATGCTGTCCCTGGTGGCTCACCTTTCTGGTGTCACGGTCTCCCGGGATCTTGCAGCCGCCCCGCTGCGCTATTCCGCTTCACCAGGCCCCATCTCCCCAGCAACCCGCTGGTCACAATCTCAGGATCTGCTCCTGACACCCCTTACCGGGGTCATGTCGGCACAGTCTCAGGGTCTCCTTAGGATACCCCTTACTGGGTCACATCAGCACCTTGGGGTCACCAATTGTGGTGATGCAAGTCAAAACCGACTCAAAAATGTGGAGTGGCTGGAAGAACACTGGCAAATTATGAGCAATCCAGACCAAATAACTTGGTTGTAATAACAGGCCGCAGCTCTAACAAGCTGCAGGTGTTGTGAAGGACATGTGCAAGGCCAAGGGAGACAAAGAAACTGCATTCGCAGAGAGGTAAGAGACTTGGACAGAAAGGTGAGAGAAAGCAGGATGCCTGCACAAGGGGGGAGCAGCGTGTGGGCACCACCCTGGGACCAATCAAATGGAGTGTGATGCCGCATGGACAACAGCTAAGTGACATGGAAGACGCCAGGAAAGACTGATGTAACCAAGCGATGAAACAAGGTGTTGTTTACATTGAATTATTTGTCCCTGACAGAAGGAAGAGAAGGGCCCCCGTTGTTATACACCATCAGGCTATTCAGGGAAGTCAAACACAGGCCATGCCTGGGGTACAGGTTCATTCTAAGAACATGACTACAGGCAACTGGGAAGGACCCAGTCCAGTGTTGTTCATCGGTAGAGGATATTTTTGTGTTTCCACAGATAAAGGACCTCTATGGGTCCCTAGCAGATTTGTCCGCCCTGCATGTCAGCTCCAGAGGAACGGAGAAAATATAGGTGACAGCTTTATCTCCAGCCAGTCTTTAACAAACTCTGTGCAGAACTTGGGCCAGTCCCATCCACCAGAGAAGACGTGCTGTTGACAGCAGCGAGAAGACAATCATTTGGGTCACGAGCTTGTAATGCTGTGTTGAAAAAAATTTGTAATACGAAGAATGCTGTTTGTGGAAACTATAGGGAACGAGCAGCAATAATGTTAAGTTGTGGTAACTGTAGACGGAACTTTGTTCTAGGTTGTAGCCGCTTGCGAAATGATTATGCTTTGTACTTAGATTGTCAAAAGAGCTTTGCTAACATTACTTTTGAAAATACTTGTAGGGAATTTTTGAACCTCAAGCCAAATCAACATTTTCCAGCAATATGGATGCCAGAAAGTATTGACAGCAGAATAGAAGCTATCTCTTGGTGGGCCTTGAGAAAAAACCTAACTGTTGTTTTAGCTACAAAGAAAACACAAGCTCTTGGCTTGTGGTGCTTCTTTTGTCAGTTGGGAACAAGATTGCGAGATAATGGAATTGTTTGATCTGCTTGTAGGGCTGATAGGAGTCATCAGCATGCCCTCACAAGGAACAGCATGGGTTCCTGTCCAACCACAAATGCACATGTGGGTTACCTGGGCCAACAAGACAGGGCAAGATTCATTTTGCTTATCGTTAGCTACCCCATCTGGCCCATTTCGTACCTGTTTGATTGGGGTCCCTTTAAACCATGTGAAGGAGTTTGGGCACTGGACAACAGGTAAAATATACTCCGACTACCTCGACCAAGCAGCAAATGACTTTTGCACCATCAACAGTGGGTCTGTGCAAGCCGATTGGTGCCAATCACTTGGTATTCCAAGGAACCCCTCGGGGGCTCAAGCGTTCCAAATTGCTCAGGGCCTGAATGTTACCGGCATGGAACCTCAGGAGCTTGACATCTTAGGATCTATGCCGGGAAACTACTGTTTATTTTGGGGGTTTTGCAAGAAAGACATTGACTCAGGTAATTTTAGGATCCACAAACCAAGAGATGATAGTACTTGGATTGCCCCTGGGTCCCCCTGGCATTCTAACATCACCGGCTACTGTAACGATTGGACTTGGCCTTTTTCATGGTCTGGTGAGACAAATGAAAAAGCAAAGGTGTTGCCTCGGGGAGTATTCCGCGTTTGTGGAGATGGTGCCTGGCCCGCCGTACCTGCAAGGGCACCGGGAGGACCATGCTGCTTTGGCAAACTAACATTATTTGCCCCTAGTATCCATCAAATGCTGAACATAAGTAACAAGTTTAAACGCATCAGACGTCATGTATACCAGTTGGGACCTGAATGTACAGATGATGTTGAGTTGTGGGAACGTCCATCTGTCATTTTAGCATCACTCTTTACACCACAAGTTGCTTCTGCCAAGGCTCTCACTCAGTTGAGACAGTTGGCTTGTTGGACAGAGAACAAATTAACATTACCTCCAGAGTATTAGATGACTCACCACTGATGTCGACAGTATACGACATGCTTTAATACAAAATCGAGCTGCCATTGATTTTCTGTTATTAGCACAAGGACACGGCTGAGAGGATTTTGAGGGAATGTGCTGTATGAATCTTGCTGATCATTCTGAGTCCATTCACAAAAAGCTTTCCCAACTGCAAGATAATATGAAGAAACTCAGTGTTACTGAAAATCCTTATGACGAGTGGCTTAAAGGATGGGAAAACACTGGCTGGTAGAAAACCTTATTGATGGAAGGGATTAAATTTTTGTTGTTATCTTTGCTGTGCTTGTTATGTTTTGTTGTATTTTCTCCTGTGTGAAGAAAGATTTGGAATCAATCGTTGATAGAGCCTGGGTTGTCCAAAAAGAAAAAGGGGGATGTGTAGGGGAATTCTTGGCAGAACAAGGGCATACTGTCCCCTGGCAGGAGTTGGACAACCCTGGCCTGCAGATTACAAAGTTCCTTTGAAGATCGTGTACTGTCCTTGAATAGGCAGAATAAAGAATAATGAGCATTGTACAAGAACAAGGCCGGGTGCCAAGCAAGATATGAAAACCGCTAGGGTAGCACATCCTTCTTAGGCGCTTGCAGCATGACAACCAACGCACAGGTAACATGAATACGTAACCGACACCCAATGACTGTCAGGCAGCTGCCGCGTGAACAGTGCATTAGAAGTATAAATATGACAAAGTTGCTACATAAAGTAGGACGACATGTAGCCACATTGGTGTGATTGTCGTTACCTGGCTGACTTTCCGATTGGGACCCTCTTCAGCCCACACTGCCCCAGTATGTCCCAGTGGCCTCCAGGTGGGGTGTGAGCCCTTCCCCACTGCTCTCTCAGCCTGACCATCCCGCTGGTGTTTTACCCATCTCTTTCTCTTTGCACCCAGAGTGTCATGGCCTCACGTGGGCAGAAGAACGCTGATGAAAACCATGACAACAGTTTTGCTGAAGCTGAGGGAAATGACATCCACTGTGGAGCTCCTCACGCACAACTGCAGGCTGTCAGGTTGGCGAGGCAGGAGTTACCCTTGGAAAATCCACCTGGACAGTTACCCGCTCTGGTGCCAGAAATGTCACCCAAGGGGACTCTAACTGGTGGCACACCACTCACAGAGCTGCACTTATGGACTCCTTCCAAGACAGTTGCAACACTTACTCGTCCTTTCTCACAAGTGACCTCTGCCAATTCATGGAGCTTTCAAAAGCGATACTTCAAAGAAATATTAATTTTATACCAGAACTTCACCATTATTACTACAATTATACCGCCTGTCCTTAAGTTTCCCATCTTTAAAAAATTTGCACCTGAGCAGGGGACAGTGACGACTTCTGAAGTCGTATTTTCAGCAGACTGTCTCAGCAAAGGCTCTTTCAGTTATTTACCAGTTTCCTCCTCCCTTTAGTCTTTGGTCTTTTAGGTACCTCTCACCTGTGCTGCTGTTTTTAGCTTCTGGAAGGAAAAGCTTGCATGTCTCCCCACAGCCAAACTGTCTCCTTACCCAACCCTTCCCTTGTGTTTAGATCTATATTTCCGTATCTAGCACCTAAAATGTTTCTCATGAGAGTGTCCCTTGCAGAAAGGCACCTCATCAGAGACAGCTTGGACATGGCATCCGCTTGTGGAGGCTGTTGGCTTATTTATGACACTTGATCACTCTTCACAGTGCTTGCAGATCTGAATAATTCTTCTGCACCTGTGTGCAGCCAGTCCTCTAAGGCAAACAGGTGGGGGATGGTGCAAAGGAGCTGCAGCACCCACCTGCAGAATTGAGGGGAGAAGTCTGATGTAAGGAGAAGGGCTGTGAGTCCCAGGGGACAATGAGAAAAAGGGTGGTCTTGGGGACATTCACAGCAAGGTTGTCCATCCTGTGTCAGACCTCAAGGGACTGTGTTTCCTACCAGTCCAGACCTCCTGAGGAGATCCTCTGTATCATTATCACTTGGAGATTGCTGCTAGAACCTCGTCTCTAACCTAAAAAGTAGCAAAATACAACCTATGAAATAAAAAATAATTATTTTGAAGTGCACATTGAAATCCTCTCTCTTATCTGCACAAATGGAACAGATTCAATTAGCTGCACAGGTCTTCAAGACTTGAAGGAAATGACAAAACGGCAAATACCTCATTAGGGCCTTGCGGGCTCCTGCCATGAACCTGAGCTGCTGAGAGCAGACTGAACCAACCACTCAAGGAATCTAAGTCAGAAGCAGCACTGAAAATACCTTCAGACATTGATGGGTCCCGCTGAGGGCCATTGCTGACAAAGCGTCCCCATGGACTCGTTAGAGCAGCTAATTAGAGGCCAGACCTGCAGGTGGGCAAAGGTACTGTGTCGGTGGCTGTAATGCTGCAAAACACATTTGGATTATTTCTGAAGCAGAAAGACCCGGCCCTGACCCCCAGGCTCTTGGAGGGCAGAACAGAAGACCCTCCAAATCACGTTTCCTGTCACAGGCCTTGGTGACATGGGCAGCTGCCAGTGCCAGGGGGACAGAGGCCTCAGCCCCCTGTGGGGCCATTCAGCCCTGCTGCAGCCCTGGGCCATCTCCACTGCAAGTTGCCCTACACTGTCCATGTGGCACCTCTTTCCACTCTGGGGGTTGGACTCTTCCTTGCTTTCCTACCCAGCCCTCACACCCGCATTTCTCTGCCTTTTCTGAAGTTTCTCCCCTCATCCCTGCTTGTTCCTTGAAGCTCAAAGCCATGGGACAATCCAGGCTCCCTCTGGGTGAACTCTGGCACCAGAGGGCAACCCTCAGAGAATACCAGTTGTTGCGTATACGTAGGTCATAGTTGGAGAATTTCTACAGATATAAAAAAAATTTGGAAGCATCCTAATATTTGTCATGAGTCCCAGGAAGTTCACACCTGCTATGAAATTGAAGACATTTGGAATATGCTGACGTCCTGGTTTCCTGATTTACAGCTCTGGGTTAAGAAGTTTATCTCCAAATGCCTTTCTCCTCTTCCTCTGTGATCACTCCAATCCGTTCTACCTATGTAGCTTCTGCTTTAATGTTCAGAGTGGAAAAGCTGGACTGTCTGTCAGTAGTGTCTCTAATATTCCCTACGGGCAACTCTTCAGTTGTGGCAATAGACCTCATGGGGATTTGCTTGAACTAACAATACGACAGCTGAGAAATTTATTTTTACATATTAATTTTTAACCCACTCCCCCAACACACACCCTGATAAGCAATCCCTCTTTTATTCCTGTTTACACCCTCTTCTCTAAAGGAAAGCAGCCAATAATTACTGCCAAGCACTTCCTATATTCACCTGCAGAGCTGGTTGGAGAAGTCTGATGTCAAGTGATGGAAGTGCCATGGGGCTGAGGAGATAAACAGTGGGGCTGGGGAGGTGAGAAGTGAGGCTGTCCAGACCGTGTTGAGCTCCAGGGACTGCTTTTCCCACCTCTGCACAACTCCTCAGGAGGCATGCTGCATCAGTTGCCATTGGAAAAGTCTTCTATCACTTCTCCATAGTGGTCATTACCTGCCTTCCTCTTTAACTATACTTCTGAAACTTATGAGGTGTTCAAGCCTTGAAGACCAGATGTCCCTGATGGAAGAGAGAGGGCTCGTCAGGGCGTTCTCCCTCGTCATGAGCCCAGGGTGTCTGTGGTGTTGTGGACTTCAGGTGTTCAGAGGAGACTGAAGAGACCTCTGAAGAACACCAAGTCAGGAGCAAAGCCCCCAGTCCCTGGAAGCGTTAATGGGCCCCACTGAGGGCCATGGCTGAGAAAGCCTCCCCATGGCCTTGTTAGAGCCCATCCTTGGAGGCTGTGAGTGCAGGAAGGCAAAGGCGCTGTGCAGGCAGCTCTGCTGCTGAGCAAAGCCTTGGCTTACTTGATGAAGCAGAAAGGCCAAGCCGTGACCTGCAGCCTGTGGGGAGGTGGGTGCTGTCCCTCACACAGGGCTCAGGGCTCTTCCTGGGCGCCATGGAAGGTGGGCATCCAATGCCCAGTGAAGGACAGCAATGGCACAGCAACTTCCAGCTTCCCCATGGGGCTGCAAGGAGGCAACGATGCCCCCGTGCCGGAGGACATCATGTCTTGTCATGGCCCTCCGAGGCAGAGACAGCTGCCACAGCCAAGGGGACACAGACCTGGGTTCTACTGGTGCCTTCCAGCCTTGCCAGTGCCCTCTGCCCTCTTCACCACAGGCTGTCCTGCATGGTTGGAGCCCTGCCCCTGTTTCCCTGCAGGCTGTAGGCACCATCTCGCTGCCCTGCCTTGCTCTCACCCCAACATTGCCATACCTTCGCTGAGGTACCTCCACTCTCACTGGCTGTTCCTTGAAACACAAACCATGGGCTGATCCAGGCTCCCTCTGGCTGAGCTCTTGCACCGCAGCAGGACCCTTGCAGTGACAGTTCCTCCTCCCGATAGCCACTCTCCACCATCAGAGCTTTCCTTTGTCACATTTTCTCCGCTCTTGAGATTTTTCCCACTGCCCAGCAAAGCTTTACCACCTCAGGAACCGCCTTCCAAGCAGGGAACCTAACTCAATAGCTATTTTAGTGGTCTTTCCCCTCAAAAAAGTGAAATCACCTCCACATGGCCTTCTAAACCACATGGCTGCTGCTGGCCTTTCAGCTTCTCCCCGAGACGTGACCAAGCCCTGTGCCTGCTGGTGTTCTGTCATGTGCACAGGCAAAATGGACATGACAGCCGGTACCCCAGCCCTTTTCCTGGAGAGGTCCTGTGCTGTAGCTTGGCAGAAGGACTTTCCCAGCCATGTTCCTGTTGCTGGCCTATCACCTCCAGAGACAGAACTGACCTCACAGGCCCCTTCACAGCCAGGCACGTCCTCCTGTCATGGAGTTCCTGAGACCCAGTTACTCTTTTAATAACATACCCCTCCATCACCCTCCTTCTGCTCTATGACCTGACCACAGAAAAGCAGCCTTGTTTCGTTCAGATTTATCAAATTCATTTCCCACAAGCCATTTGAGTGGAGAAACATTATTCACATGAACTTCCGTAGTTGTGTTGACACAATTTATATATGAGCTTCCATATACATGGCTTCTTTTTCCAGGTTGGACTGACCACTGGAGATCATCGAATCCAACCCTCCAACTGAGGCAGGGTCAGCTAGAGCAACTTGCTCAGCAACTGGTCTAGCTCGGCTTGCAATATCATAGAAGCATAGGAACAGAGAATCATTTAGGTTGGAAAAGACCTTAAAGATAATCAACTCCAACCGTTACCACAGGACGGCCAATCCCATCACTAAATCATGTCCCGAAGCACTGCATCTATGTACTTTTGAAATTCCTCCAGGGCTGCTAATTCTACCAGCTCCCTGGGCAGCCTGTTCCAATGCCTGACCATCCTTGCAGTGAAGATGTTTTTCCTCTTATCCAATCGAAACCTCTCCTGGTGTACCTTCAGGCCGTTTCCTCTTGTCATGTCACTGAATTTCAGGGAGAAGAGACCTACCCCACCTTCCAGGTCTACAACCAAAGCTTTCAGGTCTACAACAACCTTTCAGGCAGTTCTAGAGAGCAGAAAGATCCCCCCTGTGCTTCCTCTCCTCCACACTGTAAAACCCAAGTCCCCTCAGGTGCTCTTCAACAGTCCAGGGCTCCAAACCCTTCACCACCTTTGTTGCCCTTCCCTGGACATACTAAAACACCTCAACATTACTGTTGAAGTGAGGGGCCCCAAATGGAAACACAGTGTTCAAGGTGTGGCTTCAGCAGTGCCAAGTACAGGGGGTCCATCACTGCCCTGGTCCTGCTGGCCACACTGTTTCTGATACCAGACACGATGCTATTGGCCTTCTTGGCCACCCGGGCACACGGATGGCTCATGCTCAACCATCTGTCAACCTGCACCCTCAGGGTACTTCCCCACCAGGCAGCCTTCCTGCCACTCTGGCCCAAGCCTGTAGCCTTGTGTGGGGCTGTTGGGACCCACGTACAGAACTGGCACTTCTCCTCGTTGAACTTCATACAACTGGACTCAGCTGAACACTCCAACCTGTGCAGATCCCTCTGCAGAGCCTTCCTGCCCTCATGGAGATCAACACTGCCACCCAATTTGGTGCTGTATGCAAACTCACTGAGGGTGCACTCAATCCAGATCATTGATGAAGTTCTGAAACAGGACTGGCCCCAACACTGAGCCCTGGGGAAAGATCACTCCTTATGGGCCGTCGTCATTTGGATGTCACTCCATTTACTACCCCTCTTGGGGCTTGGGTGTCCAGCCAGCTTTAACCCAGCGTGGAGAACACCCACCGAAGCCATGAGCAGCCAGGTTCTCCAGGAGAATGCAGTGGGAGGTGGAGCCAAAAGGCTTTCCTAAGGTCCAGGTAGACAGCATCCACAGCCTTTCCCTCATCCACTGGGCAGGTCACCTTGTCCCAGCAGCAGATCAGATTCATCAGGCAGGACCTGCCTTTCATAAACCCATGCTGGCTGGTCCTGACCTCCTGGTTTTCCTGCACCTCCTGTGTGATGGCGCTCGGGCCGATCTGCTCCTCAACCTTCCCTGGCACTAAGATCAGGTTGACAGGCCTGTAGTTATCCCCATCCTCCCTCCTGCCCTTCTTGTAGGTGGGCAGCACGTGACTAACATTCAGCCTTCTTGGGCCTCCCCAGTTAGCCAGCACTGTTGAAAGTCATCGCTGTGGTGAGGCAATAGAGAAACAGACCAATGATTTTCAAAGTGTCCCTGCCTCACGGGATGTCCATTGTCAAGGACACAATCAAAAGCACCTTGTCCTTTCTGGATATAAGCTTCACCAGAACCACGTGTCCTCTCGGGCGGCAGAGGCATCACTGGCAGCAATGCCTTCTCCTGCAGCACTGCACAGTCCAGCCCTGCGTGTCTCTGGTCCCAAGGACAGCATGGATTGCTCTCCTTAGGGACATCTCATTTCACCTTCACAGTGACCTCTGCCCACCGCCCCAGCATGCTCTGCAACAAAACATTTTGCTGGTGTGTGACCTTGGGCACTTGGTACCCATTATTATTTTTGTTGTTACATGTCTGAGCTTGGCCCAGGTGACACAGGTGTGGTTCAGGGTAACTGCTCTGAAATCACCTAAATCAGGGAGAGGAAGGGGAAAAGTCTTATTTAAGCAGCGTGAGGAAACCTTAGGATCAGTAACCTGACATCTGATTGGGGAATTTAGAGATCCTGTGGGTTTACATGGCAAGGGTTTGGGAGTGGTTTGGAGGTGTTTGTAGGGCTGGCAAAGGTGAGAAGAGATCAAGAGCTGACTCCATGGCCATAACAGCCACTTTCATTTGACTCCAAAATGGACCAGCCCCTGCCCAAACCTGAGCCAATAAGCAATCGCAGTGGCACCTCCGTGATACCCTATGGCAGAAAGGACAAAACACAACGGGAGAGGAGTGAGAATGATGTGAGAGAACAACCCTACAGACATCAAGGTGAGGGAAGAAGGAGGGGAGCAGCGAGACAGAGGCTTGGTGGGATCCTGCAAGCCAGTGGTCAAGTAACCACGCGCTGACAGCCACAGGGCAGCACAGTGACAATGCTCCTTTAGGTGCCTGCAGGTTCTTTGCATCGGCATTCTAGCACAGCTGCCAGATGGGCCAGCAGCTGTGATGCTCCCCTGGATCTGAAACCCTGCATCATTCGTGTCCACCTTGGTTCTAGGAGCAAAGCAATGGTGGAGTCTCATCTCCCAGGGGAGTGAGGCAGGAGAGCAGCAGAGTGCAGGCCCCAGGTCACACACTGGCAGGCTGTGGCCTGTGCCGAAGGAGGGAACGCTCCTTCGGGTGCCCTGGAATTGCCTCACAAGCATGAACTCCATTGTCAATGTTGGAGCTGTTGGAGGCTGCTGTCCTTGCCGAGCAGCTGTGCTGAGCTCTGCCAGCTGCCTTGGCACTGGGTTCCCTCAGTGTCACAGCTCTGTCTGCAACAGGACGGGCTGCAGCTGCCTCTGCGTGGGCCCCTGGCTGAGGGCACTGCTGCACATCTGGGCTGAAGCCCCCCAGCTGTGGCACCAGCCCAGCTCTGCCTGGCCATAAGGCACCCTGGTACCAAGTGTCCCCGAGCCCGTGGGTGCAAAGGCTTTGCTTCAGAGCAGAGACATGGCCTGGGCAAGGGAGAGCTGAGTCTTGAGCCCTGAGACCACAAACCCCGAGTTACATGCCTACATTGCGTGAGAGTAACTGAAGACATCACACAGCAAAACCCCACACTGGAGATCTGAGCTGCTTTCCTGTGAACTTCCTTCTGTGCTGGCTTCTGAAGGGTTAACAAAAGGTGACTCTCATGCTGAAAGCTTTTTTTTCTAGTAAGGGAATTGCCACTGCTGGAAATAAGTGTGTCCCCCCAGGTGAGGCAGGGCCCATGAGGGATTGGCTCATCCTGCTGCCCAGCAGGTTCCCCTGCAGCCCCAGGGACAGCTGGAGGGAGCCCAGAGGGGCAGAGGAGGGAGGCAGGGAGAGCTCAAAAGCAGCCCTTGGTGGGAGGCTGCTGAGAGCTCCCTGCTGGAGAAATCTGCAGAGCCCTGGAGCCGGTAAGTGTGTGGCTGCAGGGCAATGCCTCTGCAGTTCCTAGCCGGGTCTGCAGCAGCTGGGCCCCCCCCAGCCTGTGGGACCGTGTGGGAGCCTTGTGCTGTGGAGGAGGCCAGTGTGCTGCAGAGCAGGGCTTCCCTGCTGCAGCGTGGGAGGGCCAGGGCATGTGGGCTGCCTTGTGCCAGGGCCGGCTGCAGGGCTGTGAAGGTGGCTGTGCAGGCAGGGGTGCCCAGGGCTGTCCTTGCCAGCAGGGTCCCTGCAGCCCAGGGGGCTGTGTGCTGGGGCAGGGGCTCTGCCGCCTGCCAGGGGCAGCTCTCAGCCTGCCGGGGGGCTCCCGTGCGGCTGCGGGGAGACAGTGGGGTGCAAGGAGTGAACCTTCAGCAGGGCAAGGTCCCTGTTCTTCTGAGTAAGTGCTGCATGTGACAGGGTTGCTCACAGCTCCAGGTCATTTCCATGAAGACTTTCCTTGAGCACGTTCATGGCCGGGGTTTCCGGCTTGGCTCTGTGCTTGCCTGAATCTCTGCTGCCCCTTTTCTGTGGCTCCGCTTGGTGGCAATGGAAACTCAGCTGTGTAGGTCAGAGCAGGGGCTGAGATGCTGAAAGCATCACAGGGAGGTTGATGAGGAAGCTGAGCAAGTGCCTTCCCTCCCCAGCACGCTGCAGGGGAAACCAGCATCAGCTCTCCTTTTCCCTCCGGCTTTGGGGGAGCTGCTCTTCCAGCTGTGCAGACAGAGAGCGGCTGCAGGGCAGAGCTGGGCACACAGGGGCTGAGCTGGGCTCTGTGAGCGCTGGCAGGGAAGAGCCCTGGGGCCAGAGAAAGAGCTGCTGGCAGGGACAGCTGCAGGCGTCGAGCGTGGTTGTCCTGCACTGCTCTGGTCTGGGAGGTGCTGTGCAGGGCTTGAGAAGGGAAAGGCATTCCAGTGTGCCCATATGTCTCTCTCCCGGCTTTGCTCAGATGATTTTGGGATAACTGACAGGCTCTGTTGGAATGGGAGTTTCAGCTTCAGGCTCAGGCACAGACCCTGTGAGTCCTCCTGTGCCGATGTGAGCACAGCAAGGAGGTGTCCCAGGTTTCCTCTAATCTGTGAAGCTGTGGGCAGTGCAGTCTGTGAGGCTGGGGATGGAGCTGACTCTCCTTCAAGAAGTTCACATGGTCGGAACCCTTAAACATCCCTCTGGGGTGTCCACCCAACCTCTATGCTGCTTCCAGGGTATAAGGTAAATCCTGGATGTCCCTGCCTAGAAGTGGGGTGCTGAGCCTTTGGGAACGTATGAGCCATTGTCTTGTCTGCACTGGACTGGCCCCTGCCCCCAGGGTTCCCATGAAGCCCCTGCTGCAGAGCAGGGCTCACTGCTGGGCAGCCAGCAGGCACAGCCCCTGCTCCTCACAGCACACTCGGCCAGCACTCAGCACAGCTCCAGCCACGGCTCTGCAGGGAACGGCAGAGGGGGGGACATGGGGTACCAGGGGCACAACTAGGAGAAAGGGTTTTCACTTGGCTCACAGAAGTCTTTCCTGACTTGTCACTATGTTTGCTTCATGAAGAGGACCCTATGGTTGGAGGCAGCAGATGTCCAACAGCAGCTCCATCACCCAGTTCCTCCTCCTGGCATTGGCAGACACGCGGGAGCTGCAGCTCTTGCACTTCTGGCTCTCCCTGGGCATCTACCTGGCTGCCCTCATGGCCAACGGCCTCATCATCACCACCGTAGTGTGCAACCACCACCTGCACACCCCCATGTACGTCTTCCTCCTCAACCTCTCCCTCCTCGACCTGGGCTCCATCTCAACCACTGTCCCCAAAGCAATGGCCAACTCCCTCTGGGACACCAGGGACATCTCCTACTCAGGATGTGCTGCACAGCTCTTCCTGATTCTCTTTTTCCTTTCAGCAGAGTATTTTCTCCTCACCGTCATGGCCTATGACCGCTCCGTGGCCATCTGCCAGCCCCTGCACTACGGGACCCTGCTGGGCAGCAGAGCTTGTGTCCACATGGCAGCAGCTGCCTGGGCCAGTGGGTTTCTCCATGCTGCGCTGCACACGGCCAATACACTGTCACTGCCGCTCTGCCACGGCAATGCCCTGGGACAGGTCTTCTGTGAAATCCCACAGATCCTCAAGCTCTCCTGCTCACACACCTACCTCAGGGAAGTGGGGCTTATTTGGGCTAGTGCCTTTTTGTACTTTGGGTGTTTTGTTTTCATCGTGCTGTCCTACGTGCAGATCTTCAGGGCTGTGCTGAGGATCCCCTCTGAGCAGGGACGGCACAAAGCCTTTTCCACGTGCCTCCCTCACCTGGCCGTGGTCTCCCTCTTTCTCAGCACTGGCACATTTGCCTACCTGAAGCCCCCCTCCATCTCCTCCCCATCCCTGGACCTGGTGGTGGCAGTTCTGTACTCGGTGCTGCCTCCAGCAGTGAACCCCCTCATCTACAGCATGAGGAACCAGGAGCTGAAGGACGCACTGAAGAAGCTGATGCAGTGAGATTTATCTCAGAAGCAATGAATTATCCATGTCCCTTCACGAGGCATTTCCAATTAATTTCTGGAAACTCCAGTGCGTTTAGTCTTCTATTTGTGACAATCCTGTTTGTCTAGTAATGTCTGAATCCGTTGCACGTGGGAACCCAGCCTGTCTGACCCGGTGTCCTTGTACATGTGCGTGGGTGGACAATTAACTTTGAATCCTGTCTCACATCTCTATAATAAAAGGGGGATTTCTCAGTTCCGATGTTTGGACTTCTGGCACTAATTCCAAAGCCAAGCTCAGGAACAAGCTGCAGGAATTGTTCCCTGGTGCCGAATGAGGAGACGGGACGCAGCTTGATGCAAGCAAATGTCGGTTTATTGTACAGGAGCACAACTTTATATACACTTTCAAAGGCTGCGCGTCTTAAACCAATTGGTTCCTGAGGCTAAGCCTTGCATACTAGGCAATCCCTGATTGGCGGCTAATTAACAGCAAGATGTTGCCTTTCCTTGGCGCCAACTTTGGCGCCAACTTTGGCGCCATCCGTTTCCCGCTCCCCTGTGCTCTGCAAACAGGCCTCATCATGTTAATTGCTGTCTAGACAAGCTCATCATGTTGATTGTTGTCTAGACAAGCCCGAGCACATTCCCCTCAGCTAACTGATTGCCACGCATGGTCCTAGTTTCCAGCCTGCTCCTGCATCTCCCCCTTCCTGTTGCACAAAAAGAACCCCTGAAACCGAGCAAAACCAAGGCACAAGTAATAGAACAAATAAAAAACCAACTAAGACATGATATCAATGTCAAAATAACCCACTGTCCTTGTTCCGTACAATTTTACAATTTCCCCTTTTTGCTTTTTGAACAGCTAGTACCAGGTTTGCCATGTTCTGCAGGGCCCTTGCAAACATGACAGCAACCAAGGCAATAGCAAACAAACAATACTGCCAATTGAGTGAATGAATGCTAAAAAGGCTGAAATTTTCTCAGATTTTGATAACATGTTGCTGCAGTGGGGCGCCTAAAATCCACGCAGCACATACCATCAAAATCCTCACAGCCATGTCCCTGAACCAACAACAAAGGCAGTAGCAATTTTGACTCACATTCTTAACTGCCTACCAAACAAGGTGATTTAACTCTTTAATGCTTTTCCTACTGTTACTCTGGGTAAGATAAGAACCGCTGCGATACACGTTCCTATCATAGCCTCCTACTACATTAACATCTACAGAAAGACAATTATCGACAAAGTGTAAACAATATCATCTTTCTTTTAAATTAACATTATACATAGATGGAAGGGCACACCAAACAAGAACTGGTTCAATCAAAAAGTTCGAAACATCAAACATCGCATGCCTTCTTTGAACACACCTCTGGGGTCATTCCCTTCATTCCCTCTCTTTTTTATGCAAAGAGAGACACTTTACCATAACAGAGAAGCCCCTATTTACATCTCTGAGCCCGGACACAAACCGCAGCTGTATGCGCCACCAGGCTCAGGGCAGAAATCATTCATGTAGTTACATAACTATATCTAAACAGTAATCTTCACACAGTTTTTATTTCATTCTGTAGGGTCGGTGTCGGTATCAGTTGTCTGCAATAAAGGTTCACGGAAAGGTCTTACATTCTTCGCTGGGATCCATCTAGGTCCTTTTTCTGTAGAGACACAAGCATAACCTTTTCCCCATGTAACAAGAGGATATGGTCCCATAATTTTACCTGTTTCTGGATCTCGGACCAATACTGGGGCTTTAACCCGTGCCTCGAAGGAGGCATTTGCAGTAAAATGTCGAACTATCGGTGGATTGTTATCTATTAAAGAACAATTAAAAAAATTAAAAACATACAATGCTTTCTGTAACCGTTCCTCCGGAATAGCCATTCCCATTCCCCCTTTTTGTTGTTGTAATAAACGCTTTAGAGACTGATGAGACCGTTCAATGAGAGATTGACCGGTGGGGGAATGAGGAATGCCAGTAATATGAGTTACACCCCATAGGGCAAAAAAGGTTTTGATAGTGGTTGAAACATAAGCTGGACCATTATCTGTCTTTATCTTTAAGGGAATACCCAAAGTAGCAAAAGCACGCATTAAATGTCTACGAACATCTCGTGCCTTTTCTCCTGTGTGACAAGAGGCAAACAAGGCACCTGAAAATGTATCAATGGAAGAGTGGATATATTTAAGGTTACCAAATTCAGAATAATGTGTGACATCTGTTTGCCATAATTGTAGGCTTTGTAATCCTCTAGGATTAACTCCTGTAGCAATTGATAGGAAAGAGTGTTTTTGGCAATCAGGACAGACAGCAATAATACTTGATGCCTGTTGAGAAGGAAGGTCAAACTGTCGTTTAAGAGCTCCAGCATTTTGATGGAAAAAAGAGTGACTTAGTTTAGCTTGTGCAATACGGTCTGGCAGTACTTGAACTGGTAATGTCAGTAGATCAGCTCGTCGATTGCCTTCTGCAAGAAAACCAGGTAGTGAGGTATGAGACCTAATATGCATAACAAAATAAGGTGCAGATCGAGAGTCCAAAAGGAAAATAAGTTCCTGTAACAGGGTAAAGAGTTGTGAATGTGAAACACTCCGCAGCACAGAAGCTTCGGCTCGTGTAACAATACCTGCAACATAAGCAGAATCAGTAACAAGGTTGAGTGGTACGTTCCATTTCCGGAAAACACGAACAACTGCATTCAGTTCTACTATTTGAGGTGAACCGGAGACTGTCTCTATGTCCGAGTCCCATTGTCTCCGTTGATCATCCCACCACAGAAGAACAGATTTATGTGATTTGCCTGATCTATCTGTAAAGACAGTAAGCGCCTGTAAGGGTTGTTCGCTTCTTCTGGGTTTTAACATCAGACGAAAATCAATGTTAAACAGTTTGTGTGAAGGTGGATGAGAAGTTATTTGGCCTGTATAGTCGGCAAGTGCCATAACAAAGGTGTCTGATTGCTGATAAAGCCATTTTAAGTATACTGTTGTTATTGGTAGACAAATACAGACAAAATCCTTCCCTGATAAGGTTAGCAGGCGTGATCTAGCTTTAACAATCAGAGAGGCAAACATTTCATGTTGTGTCAAAATAGTTTTTGTAGACTGGTTAGGTAAAAAGATCCATTCAATGATTAACAGGGGGTCCGAGTTCTGAAGGTCCCATTGAAATATCAGGGCATAAGGCTGTCGTACAGGGTTTAAAATAATCAAGTAAAAAGGTAATTCAGGGGCCCATCGGTGGGCCTGTCGAGAAGCGATAGCCGAGGCAACCTTTTGTAAAGATGTATCTGCTTCAGGGTTAAGATTACGTGGAGAACAAAGATTAGTGTCCCCTTTTAGTAGGTCAAACAAAGGACCCAAGTCTGTATTAGAAATTCCCAATAATGGTCGAACCCAGTTTATTGTTCCCAGTAATTTTTGTGCATCATGCAGGTTTCTTACATTGGTATTGATCTGCAATGGTTGAGGAATAATAGTTTGTGCTCTTATTCGCCAGCCCAGATATTTCCAAGGGGGAAACTTTTGGACCTTTTCTGGTGCTATACAGAGACCTGCCGAATTCACGGCATCTGTGACAAGGGCTACAGCTTTCTCCATGACTTCGTGATGTTGTGCTGCCACTAAAAGGTCATCCATATAATGATACAATAACACAGTAGGCATAGCATTTCGGACAGGACTGAGTATTTTCGCAACATACCATTGACACATTGTAGGGCTATTTTTCATACCTTGTGGCAGTACAACCCACTGATATCTCTGCAACGGAGCTTGCATGTTGATGCTTGGAATGGAAAAGGCAAATTTTGGTGTATCATCTAGATGCAATGGGATACTGAAAAAACAATCTTTAAGATCTATGACAGTTAGATGCCAGTGTCGAGGGATCATAGTTGGAGACGGGAGCCCGGGTTGGAGGGCTCCCATATCTTCCATAGCATCATTAATTTTTCTGAGATCATGGAGCAAGCGCCACTTGCCAGTTTGTTTTTTAATAACAAAAACTGGTGAATTCCATGGGCTGGTAGAGGGCACAATGTGTCCTTTGGACAGTTGTTCTGAGACTAAGTTTTGAAGTGCGCGAAGTTTTTCCAAAGGAAGGGGCCATTGATCCACCCAAATAGGAACATCAGACTTCCAAGTTATTTTTAGGGTGTCACGCACTTCAATGGCCCCATCTAAAAATGTGTACGGATAGACATTCCCCATTGTGACAATACATCACGTCCCCACAAAACCATAGGGACAGGTAGCACAAAAGGTTTAACAGAAGCCACATGTCCCTCTGGTCCTTGAATTTGAATTAGTTCCAAACTCTGACGACTATTACCGGTCCCCCCTATCCCAGCCAGTGCCTGAGAGACATTAGTCAGTGGCCATTGCGGAGGCCATTTGGCTTGAGAAATTACTGTGACATCAGCTCCAGTGTCAATGATCCCATTTAGTGCTATTTGTTGGTCATTGTAAATAAGGGTACACTGATACATAGGTCGCTGTGGAGAAATGGATTGTACCCACAAAATGTGAGGTAACCCTGTAGATCCAAAACTTCCTTTCCTCTGCGGAGGGTGATCAGAGGTAAGAGAGCTTACCCCTGCCGGGATCAAAATCAATTGCGCTATTCTACTACCTTGAGGTATCGTACAAGGTGGAAATGGAGTCCATGCCATAATTTTAATTTCGTCCACACTGTCAGAGTCAATAACACCTGGTAAAACAAATAGACCAGACAATGTTGTGGAAGATCTACCAATTAATAGAGCCTGTGTATCAGGGGGTAATGGTCCTTTGACATTTGTTGATAATAAATGAACCGAGGAATCGAGCAACATTACTGTGTGTGAGGTTGCCAGGTCCAATCCTGCGCTGCCTGAGGTTGCTGGACAGAGACTTGAGGTGTCGGTACTTCTCTCCGAGCTTGTTGAAATGTCAGCTGTGGCACTTGTGTCTGCGCGCGTCGCTGCCCCGCGCTCTGCGGTCCGTTTCCCTGTATCGGTTGTCCCTGGAAATCATACTTAGATCGACACTGATTAGCATAATGACGCCCTTTCCGACATGTCGGACAAACTCCAGGACCAGGAGGTTGTTGTTTATTCCTCGCAGCCCGCGCAAGACAATTTCTCTTTAAATGGCCAGGCTTACCACAACCATAGCAATTCCCCACACCACGCATTGTTGCAAAAGCAGCAGCCATAGCTTCAAACTTATGGTCAACCGTACTGATTCGGTTACATGCTTCCACCATTTCCACCAGAGTGGGGTTTGGGTTGGGAAGAGACTTCAATAACCTTTTACAATCAGCATTAGCATTTTCAACAGCTAGTTTTGTTAGCAATATATCCCGAGCTTCCGCATTATCTACTTGACGTTCCAAAGCCTGTTTTAGTCTATCAATAAACTGCATATAAGGTTCTCGAGACTCCTGAGTGATGTTAGTAAAAGCTTTTTGTGGCTTTTGTACATCAGGAACCTGGAAAAAAGCCTTTTTTGCCTCTTCTCTAATTGCCTCGAGAGCCGCACGGGGGCAGTGTTGAGCCTGTGTTACCGGATCAACATGTGCCCATAAGATGTTCTATTGTTAATGCAGCTAATACAGGATCATTATGATTAACATACGTGAGCAGGAGTGCTTGCAGTCCTCCTCTCCAATGCGACTCCCACAACGTATACTGAGTCGGGGTTAGTAACAATCGTGCTAAAGATTTCAAATCATGAGGAGTCATGATATAAGTATCAAACACAGAAGATAACAGGCTTATAAAATAGGGAGAAGAAATACCATGTTCCGTAACCGTGCGGCGCAGTTCTTTAACAACCGAAAAAGAAAGAGCCTCCCATCGTGCTCCCCCTGCCCGACCCTGAGAATACAAGACCGGAGCAACTATAGTTTTAGCCATGTCCAAATCCCCCTCCTTTAAGGCTTGTTTCTTTATTTTTGTCCACACATCACGTAGATCAGGAGGGTATAAATCAGGTTCTTTTTCACGGTCTATCGGTCCTGGGTCAAAAGGATCTTCTTCTGGCGGATACCCCACTGCATTGACACCCAGGGGTCTAGAGCACTGTGACTTAGAGGCTGATGAGGAAAGAGCTGTAGGAGCTTGCGATTCCTCCTCCTCTCCTTCCTCTGCTTTCATAGTCTCAAAAATAGCTCTCCACGAAGAGAGCAGACGGTGGGACTCAGTATTGCCCTTTGTCGCAGAATCCCATAATTTCACCCCTGTGTCGTCCCAAAGTTCCCGCGTAAAAATTGTAGATGCAGTCACTGCGGGCATATTTACTTGCACCCACCTGAGCATTGCTTTAAGGTCTTGTCCAGAGATATTTTTCTTATGTTTATTAAGAAGACCTTTCATAAGCTCATAAACGTCTCCTTCTGGGGACGAAGCCTGATTCCCCATTATGGATTCCCCACAGCTCACCTCTCACCTCCAGAGGGATTTATGGCCGGCTCCTGCTTCCTTTCAGCAGATCATTCAAAGTTCTGTGGGATTCGCTGCATGTCGCTCAGATAGGCGATTCGAGAGCCCTTCACGTTAGATCCTTAAACGTATCACGTCGGGGTCACCAATTTGCGGCGAATGAGGAGACGGGACGCAGCTTGATGCAAGCAAATGTCGGTTTATTGTACAGGAGCACAACTTTATATACACTTTCAAAGGCTGCGCGTCTTAAACCAATTGGTTCCTGAGGCTAAGCCTTGCATACTAGGCAATCCCTGATTGGCGGCTAGTTAACAGCAAGATGTTGCCTTTCCTTGGCGCCAACTTTGGCGCCAACTTTGGCGCCATCCGTTTCCCGCTCCCCTGTGCTCTGCAAACAGGCCTCATCATGTTAATTGCTGTCTAGACAAGCTCATCATGTTGATTGTTGTCTAGACAAGCCCGAGCACATTCCCCTCAGCTAACTGATTGCCACGCATGGTCCTAGTTTCCAGCCTGCTCCTGCAGCTGAGCTGCTGTGTCTGCAGTAAAAGAAGAGCCCAGAGTGGAAACTTGCTGAGCACAGTTACAGGCTGACACGTCAGCCCCGTGCAAAGGTATAAAAGGCTTGCTTGATTTTAATAAAGTGTCTTCGAATGTCTTCGTGCCTTCAATCCGCTGCCAGAGTCGGTGCATCATACGCCACAGGGGCTCAAGACCAAATGTCACCAGTGGTCAAGTCGTCCTGGTGGCCACTGACTAGTGGCATCTTCCAGTGCAAGCAGTTGGGCCAGCTGTGTTGAATGTCTTTATTGTCTCCCAGCACAAGTTGACAAAGTGGCTTTTCAGACCCTTCTGTGGATGATGCCAAAGTGGGCAGAGCCCTTGAGAGATGCCATCCAGTTCACCCTGCCTTGAGCAGGACAGCTGGACAAGGGCATTACAGGGGCCTCTCCCAACCTGGGATATTCTGGGACTCATTGACTCACTTCCCTGGAGAGCTCAGTTGGGATGGAATAGCAGGGGGAAGAAGGGAAAACAGAGGCGCAGAAGCAGAGACAAAACATGGTCCAGTAGAAACAGAGCAGTTCCCCTGAGGTCTCTTCTTCCACCCAAATGGTGGATAGGAAATCCATGAGATAAACTGGCTGAGAGAAGCTTCCCTTTATCTGCTGGGTGCTGGGCCACGGGGAGGGTGACGGCTGAGGACGGTATCTCGTGGTCAGTTGTGTCTCAGGGACTCACATTCCAGCAGGAAGCCAATGGCTGTGACGGGGGCAGTGAGGCCAGTTCTGCCTGCAGAGGGGACAGGCCACCAGCAGCAATGTGCCTGGGAAAGGGGCGGTGAGGTCACCTCTGCCTGACACAGCGCGTAGGGCAGCCCCTGACTCATGGCTGGCACACGTGCTGTTAAGCTCCATCTGCCCGTGTCTCGGGCAGGCCAGCAGAAGGCCCCTGGGTGGCACATGGGCTGTGAGATCCCCTCTGCCTAAGGACCTGGGCTCACTCCACCAAGGGGCTTCTTTCTTGCTTGTCACATCGCTGCTGCCTGAGGACATGGCAGCACAGCAGCAGGCACACCGCTTGCTCGTGTCTATGCGAGAAGCTGAAAGGCTCGCAGCCTTGGAAGAGCGCGGTGAGGCCGTGGCATGGTCAGGGGAAAGGCCACAAGGAGGGTGACGGGTCGGGATGCCCGCCTGAAGGGTGGTTTCCCAGGTGGTGGAGCTTTCCTTGGCGGTAGGGAAGAGCAGGAGGGAGAAGCACTGCCACCCAGTGCAGCTGGGAAAGTGGAGACTGGAGGTCAGGAGGAGGAAATGTCACTCAGGGGCTTGTGCTGTGGTGGGAGACGTCGCCCAGAAGGCGTGTGAGATCAGTCCATGTCTGTGTGTTTGCAGGCACAGCGTGTGAGGGTGGGCAGACGTGAGTGCATGTGTGGCAAGGGCAGGGTGAGAGCAAGGTGGGGAAGCCAGATGGGTGCCTGCAGCCTGCCGGGGAAAAGCAGCAGCTGTGGGACAGCGTAGGGCAACGTGAGACGGAAGGCAAAGGGCACGGGCAAGGCTGGAAGTCACCAAGAGAACCCAAGGGTTGTCCCCTTGTGTACGGCCAATGTCTCTGCCATACAGAGTGCAGTTTATGGCACCTGCAGTGTCCTTGGCCATCTCTTCCACTCCTGTGGATCTCTTTGTCACTGCCTTCCCCAATTCAGCAGCCCCAAGCCAAGGAATAAACCACCCAGCAGAAGAGTGAAACCCAGTGGGTCTCTCTGTAAGGGGTGGTTGATTCTGCCTGTATCTCCGCAGGTAAGTTGTTCACCACCGACTGTTGTCCAGTGTCTCAGTCAGTCATATCAGGAAAAATCCCTCCCCGTGTACATCTACCCGACCACCTTGGTGGTAACGCTTTTTGTGCTACACGGGCACATATCCAGCACCACCCAGTGCCCAGTGGAACGTTCCAGTACCTACGGCTAGTTAGTTCTGACAGCTTCATAAAATGCCTTGGGCAACCACAATGTGGGTGGTGCCCCACAGAGAGCAGAGTTCCATTTTGGTGTGTCTCGGCTTCATTTTAGTAACACACTTCACATTGAGTGTGGATTCAGTATTGCCCAGGTCTGGAGGTCAGTCTCGTTCCAGTGAGTGTATTTTGGTCTTAGCCACAAGTTATTCCCACTAGTCCCACATGGGATGGGGATACCAGCTACAGGCATTCCTGCATGAGGGCATTCAGGGAAATGGGTACCTACCCAACAATCACTCTAATTAAAAACATTCATCGATCCTTCCACCATTTTCAAATGAGTATTCCGTGTCCATGACTCCTCCTGATCCCACCCAAGCTGAGGATTTAGCATACCACATCACAGGCAAGATTCTATACATCTCTAAAACATCTCATCTGTGCTTCCAGGCTTTGCTTCATTCTTTCTACTTTCCCGCTTGATTGAGGTCTCCATGGAGTGTGGAGATCCCATTTTACCCCTTCTATTTAGCTAAAAGCTGAGGGGCTTCTACTACCAAGTGTGGATCCCAACACGCAAAGAAAGTCCTATGGGTACCCCAAATCTCAGTATTATCTCTGAACTTACACTTATGATACTTCTTATTGGTGCGGCAAGGGAAAGCTTCCAGCCAGCCTGAAAAAGCATCTGTCATGACTAAAAGATACTGCTACCCATTTTGCTGCAGTAACTTGGAAAAAGTCTATTTGCCAGTAATCCCCTGGGCTTTGCCAGCCCTGGGAAAGGTCTTTTGCGGGGAGGTGAGGGTTATTCTTCAGGTACACCTCAGGCTTCTTCACTCTGCTTTTTGTTTTCCCAGTCATGGTACATTTAGAAGTTGCCCTTTCAAGGCTTCTAACATCCTCTCACTTCCCCAGGGAGTGTCTTGGTGCTTCCTTGTAACCAATTCACGCATAATTCCCTCTGTAAATGTTAGTTGATGCAAAGGAGTCACCCATCATCCGTGATTTGGGTTGCCTTCAGCATATTAGCCAACTGATTGTTTTCTGGTGGATCCCGTGGGCTCTTAGGTCCTAATTTCTGCCGTTTCTCTAGCAGGACTAGCAATATTTGACTTTCAGCTGCTTCTTTCCTTGCTTGATCTGCCACTTGCTGCCCTAGATGCACCGCGCTATCTCCAAGGTGCTGCACTTTACGATGCATAACTGCCAGCACCCTGGGTCAGCTGGTCACCTGAAATGATTGTTGGGTGTCTAGCCCATAATTTGGCTGGGGATCCTTGAGAGGTTCACAGTCCTCTTTCTTTCTTTCTTTCCAACCGCCCCATCGGCATGGACTATTCCAAAGGCAAATTTCAAATATGTCCATACATTAAGAAAGCCTTGTCTGTTGATAAGAATGCCAGTGCCCTTAGTAAGGCTGTGAGTTCTGCCTCTTGGGCCCACGTGTCAGATGAGAGGGCTTTGGCTTCTCTTCTCTCTCTGATAGTTACCACCACATATCCTGCTCTTTGGCTCCCATTTCGCACAAAACTACTACCACCTACAAGTAAGTCCCAGTCTCCATTTTCTGTTGGCGTGCCTTCTAATTCCACTCAGCTAGAATATACCTCTGCCATTGTCTTTAAACAATCATGAGTTACTTCTTCTTTTCCACTGAGATCATGTCATTTTTGCCCAGGTGTCAGTTCCTGGGCCTCTTGCATCGGTAATGCTGTAGCTGCCACTGTGCGCGGACAGGTTGGCCATCCTTTACTGACACTGTCCAGCTGTTTGGAAAAGCTCCCCACGGCTCTGCTCCAGGGTTCCAGTCTCTGGGCCAACACTCCTAAGGCACCTTTCATGCACAAAGAGTTCCAATGGGTTTTCTAGATTTGGGAGGCCTAGAGCTGGAGCACTCATTCCAGTCCGTTTCCATTCCGTAAAGGCATCTCTGCACTCCTGAGTCCAGACAAGGAGGTTTCCCTTTCCTCCGACACCTTCATATAGAAGCTTGGCAATGAGTCCCGAATTCATTATCCATAAGTGACACCACCCGGCCATTCCCAGGGATGCTCTGAGCTCTTGTTTTCATTTGGCTTCTGGGATTTGACAAATGGCCCTTTTCCTCCAGCTCCAAGACTCTGCTGGCCCAGGCAGGCTGTAAATCCCCAATTGGTTGCTTCTTCTGGGGTGGTCTCTGCCTTTTCCCAGGGTACTTTGTACCCTGCTAGCCCCCAAAGTTTAGGAGGTCCTTGTTATAGAATCTTCTTTACTGCTGGTTGCTAGCAGTACGTCACCTACCTATTGCAGCAAGGCGACAGTTTCATACCTCTTTTGCCAGCTTTCCAACTCCCTGGCGAATTGATTTCCAAAGACTGTAGGACTATTCTTAACGCCTTGCAGTCATACAGCCCTGCACAGCTGGGTTTCTCGACCAGTTTCAGGGCTTTACCATTTGAAACCAACCGACTGGTGACTGGCAGCAGCCAGCACAAGGCAGAAGAGCGCATCTTCACATCTCATACAGTAAACCATTCCTCATTCTCCTTCAGGGTGGTCAGGAGGGCATACGGGTGTGCTACTGCCTCATGGACATCTTGCACAGTTGGATTTATAGCTCTTGCATCTTGCACCAGTTTATATTCTTCTGAATTTGGCTTCCTGGCTGGTAATACTGGAGTGTTATGTTCTGATTGGCATTCTCTTAGTAACCCAAAATCTGTGATCTGTTCAATTCATGGCTCCAACCCTTTCCTGACTTGTAGTTTAACTGGCTACAGCTTTTGACTTGCTGCTCTGCCATTTGGCTTCCACTGGATGATTACTGGTTCCCCTGCTTGGGATTGCCCTGGTCTTCCTGAAGCCCAGACAAGAGGTATTGCAGCATTTGTACCTGCTTCTGGTATCTTCTGTAGCTCGGCTTCCTTCTGCAACATAAAAACGTGGGCATCCCAATCTTGATTGTCAGGAATATGGTTCCTCTGAGGAAGCCCAGGTGGCACCTCCGGTAGCTTTGGTTTCTGTCAACCAGCAACTGAATGCCAGCCGTGCAGTGCATCACGGTCTGACCCAAGTTCATCCAGCTGGTCCATGAACAGGAAGCCCATCACAGTGGGGGTTCCAATCACCTGGCTACTCCCACACTCCCCTGGTACTTATTCCAACAATCCTTTGCTCAGCCCCGTGAAGATACCATCAAAGAACCAGTGCATGGTTCTCACAGTGCTCCTGGATCACAGCATACCCAAACTGAAGCACATTTTCAGCAGCACCATGTCCCCCTGGAGGTCAGCCTCCCCTCCCCCACAGGCCTTCAGGGGCCTCAGCAGCACTGCAGCTAGCCAAGCCTTCCTCTGCCAGGGCTGCAGAGCCCAGCACAGCTTTTCTGGCCTTGCAGAGGGCAGGGCTTCCTCTGCTGGTGCGCTTAGATTGCCACCGCCACCCACTCCAGCGGGTCTCTGGTCTCCGGCACAGCACGGGCACACACTGGGTCGGGGGCGCTTGGTACCAGCTTTGCCCGAGAGAAGCCTGAGCTTGGCCCCAGCGCTACGGCTGAGGTGCTGCAGCCCAAAAGCACACCGATGGCTTGGGCCTGGGGCACAGGCAGGAGGAGCTGGACTTCCACATGCTGTCATCGTGCTGGATATGGCTGGAGAAAATCATGCTATTGATGAAATAAATCATGAGGGGTGGTGGGACAGGTCACAGTGGTGCGGCAGGGGAAGATGTGGGCTTTTCACGAGGGACAGGCCAGGAAGCTGAGGAGGGGATGCCCTCCGTGTGCAGGCACTTGTGGCACGTGCGGATCTCCTCTACGGGGTGTGCAGCAGGTTGGGTGAGCCCTTGCAGGAGAGTGTCAGCGAGAGGCCGGTTAGTGTGCCGTCCTGGTGGGAGACACAGCACCCGCACTCAGGGTACGGCAGTGGAGAAAGGCTTATCTAAGCAAGCCAAGGAAGTCTGCACGTCCATGATCCCAGCTCTTATGGGGGACTTCATGACCCTGACACTTTCTGGAAGGGGAGCACAGCAGGATACACCCTGTCCAGCTGGTGTCGGGGGTCTCTTGAGACAAATTCTTTGCACAGGTGTTAGGCCAGCAAAGGTGGCGCTCACCTGAACCTGGTCCTTGCCAAACAGGCAGTGCTGCTGAGGGATGTGAAAACCAGTGTCAGCCCCGGCTGTAGTGCTCATGAAATAGGGGGAGAAGACTTTAGCCTCTGCAGGCGACTTGTAGTGGTAGTCCCATGGGCAGCAGCACTCAAGGACAGCAGAGCTGTGTACGGCTGGTCATTCAGGAAAGCATTTTCCAAGCAGAACTGTCCATACCGAGGAGCAGGAAATCAAGCAGACATGCCAAAAGAGATGTTGGCTAAAGAAGGAATTCCTCAAGAATCTCCAGAGAGAAAAGGAAGCATCCTGGAGGTGGATGGAAGGGCTCAAAGTGGAATTCAGAAATAGGGATGTTTTCAGGGAAGCCAAAGCCTGCTTCGTATGGGGTCTTGCAAGATGTTCAAGGGCATCAAGAGGATCTGTCTCTACTTGCAGAACAGTTTAAGAAATAAACAAAGGTCCTGTGTGGCCACTGCTGAGCTTAGTAAGAGCAGGTCTAGATAAAACTGAACATCCTCCAGGTCCTCTTTGCCTTAGTCTTCCCCAGCATCGTGTGCCAAAGCTTTGTGCCTGAAGGCAGGACTCTGGAGGGAACCAGCCAAGTGTGGATGGGAATCAAGTCAGGAGTCATTTGACCAAATTCAATGCTTCCAACTCCAGGGAGGTGGAGGGGCGGCATCCCAGGGAGCTGTGTGAGCAGGCCGATGTCCCAGTGAGGCCATTCTCCATCCCCACTGGAAGCTCCTAGAGACTGGAGGAACTTCCTCTTGACTGGAAGCACCCATGAATCTCGTGATACCCAAGAAGGACAAATTGAAAGTCCTGCCCCTAAAGTGGACCGAGGCCCTGCGATGACACAGGGCAGGGACTGCCTGGCTGGCTCCTTGGTTTGCATTCGGCAAACTAGGAGCCATCAGGAAAGGTGACCAACAGCCTCCTGGGCTGTATGGCCAGGAGCACAGCCACGGCAAGTCATTCCCCCCCTCTGCTTCCCACTTGTTTCACCACATCTAGAGTACTTGTCTAGCTTTGGTGCCCCGCAATAGCAGAGAGACACTGGCACGCTGGAGCCATTTCAGTAAAGAATCACAGAGATGGTCAAGGCTGGAGCACGGGCCCTGGTAGATCAGGCTGAGGGAGCTGGGCTGGTCCACGCTGGAGAATGGAGGGCTTTTGTGGGAGGATGTAAGAGCCTTGCGTTGCCTATGGCAAGGTTTCCAAGTACTCACTGTGGTACAAGGCAGGAGCACAGGAAGCACTGAACTGATGCAAGAGCACTGTCCTCCGTCTTCACCTGCAGCCTTCAGAGGTGGTGAGAAGAAAAGAAAAACCACCACAAAATGCAACTTAGAAGGTTCAGATTGGGTATGAGGAAAAAGCTGTGTCTGTCTGAGGGTTGCCCTCGGATGCCAGAGGTCACCCAGAGGGAGCCTGGGTCAGCCCATGGCTTTGTGCTTCAAGGAACAAGCAGGGATGAGGGGAGAGACATCAGTGATGGCACAGAAATGCGGGTGTGAGGGCTGGGTAGGAAAGCAAGGAAGAGTCCAACCCCCAGAGTGGAAGGCGGTGCCAGCATGGACAGAAGCTTTTGCTTCTCCTATTGTACTGTCTTTGTCCTGACCTGTGAGTTTTCCTCTGATCCTCTGGCCAGAGAGCAGCTCTGCAGAGAAGGACCTTTGGGTGCCAGAGGACAAGCAGCTGAGCAGGAGCCATCGATGCACCCTCATGGCAAAGGCCAACGGCCCCCTGGGCTGCATTAGGACAAGCATCGCTGGCCGATGGCGGGAGGTGACCCTTCCCCTCCTCTCAGCACTGCTGAGGCCACATCTGGAGTGCCGTCTCCAGGGCTGGGCTTCCCAGAGCAAGGGAGTTGTTGACCTACTAAAGCAAGTTCTGCAAAGGGCCACCAAGGTTCTTGAAGGGACTGGAGCATGTCTCCCAGGAAGACAGGGTGAGAGATCTACAACTGTTCAGTCTGGAGAAGAAAAGGCTCTGAGAGTCTTATTAATGTATGCAGCATTCCATGTGAGCCAAGGTTACACTTTTTGAACTGGGGATGATCAACCACTGCAGGTAGTAGCCAAGAGTGGTTATGGAATGTCCCCCCCTTGACATATTCCAAACCTACCGAGCCAAGGCCTTGTACAACCGGCTTGAGCTGGCCGTGCCTCTCCTAGGGGTTTTCACTGGATGATCTCCAGAGGTCCCTTCCGATGTCAACATTCTCTGTCATTCTCTGAGTTTCAAGGACACAAGCAAGACAGAATGAAATGAACAATGCATACCCTTGACTGCAAAGATAGCGGGGTCTGTGGAGAGGACCCATGCTGGAGCAGGGCAGAAGTGTGAGGAGGAAGGAGCAGCAGAGGTGTTCTGTGCCATCAACCGTCTTCAACATCCCCCCTGTGCCTCTCAGGGTGTGCTTGTGTAGGTGAATTGGGATCAATGGAGTAATTTGGCCCTGGGAGAAACTGGGGAATGGTCTTCAATGTTTTGGTCATTGTTTCTCACAATCAACATCTGTTTTAATTGGCAATGAATGAAATTGATCTTTGGCAAGACAACACATCTTTGGCTATGACAGGGATCGGTAAGTAATCTCTCTGCCTTTACCTTGACCCAGGATCATCACTGGTTTATTTTCTCCCTTTGTCCTGTTGAGTCAGGGGAGCAGATGAACAGCTGGGGTCTGGCTGGGTGCTGGCCGTGGTTAACCCACCACAGGACCATATCAGGACTGCTGAGGCCACAGTAGGGCTCCCCAGCACGAGAAAACCCTGCCAGACTGGAGCAAGTCCTGCAGAAGCCAGAAGGATGGTTGGGACCTGGATCATGTTATGGACAAGGAGAGGCTGAGGAACTGGGGTTTATTTGAGATAACATCTAGAGTGAAAGACTGGACCCAGGCCAGTTGGTGGGATCTCCATCAGTGGTTTACTTCACTATTTGTCAAAGCAAAGCCGTGAGGACATGATCTGGTTGGAGATGTCTGACCACAACCTTGGCTGAGTGGCCAACGTGGCAAGAGCTATGGGACTTGTGTGTAACCAGTGACAGTAGGAAAGTGGCTCCATTTATACAGGAAATTGCAATGGAGTTGGGTATCACTGAGCCACTAAGGATGGCAGAGCTGACCATGCAGCAAAGGTTCCTCGTAGGGACTGGGGTGTACAACAGGCAAAGGAAATGACTGGTGCTTAGGACATCTTGGGGATCTGGGGCAGCTTCCCCTGGGTATCCAGAGAACATGGCACTGAGCAGAGCCCTGTGTCCCACCCGATTACTGCCTTGCTTCCTTCACCGTGACACCTGCCGTGTGCCCCCACCCTGTTAATTGCCCCAACTTTGCACACTCACACAGCTGAGCTCTACACTGGTGCTTTACTCTCCTGGGAAGTTGACAGATATCTCCACTACACAAGCCCCTTAAATTACAGAGATGTGACACAGAAGTCCCGCTGAGCCATCCTGGATGCAAACGTACAAAAGCCTCTGGGTCAGGCATGGTGGGTTCATTCCTTTGAGGAAGTGGAGAGCATGCAAACATTCTAGGAGAAACACAATTGTGACATTAAAAGTGCTAAATTCACAGGATGTTCCAGAGATGACAAGGAGACACCTTGTGAAGAGATTCAGGCAGTTCAGTGCTGCTGAGAGACAGCTGACTGCATCAGCTTCTTCAGTGCGTCCTTCAGCTCCTGGTTCCTTATGCTGTAGATGAGGGGGTTCACTGCTGGAGGCAGCACCGAGTACAGGACTGAGACCGCCAAGTCCAGGGATTTGGAGGAGATGGAGGGGGGGTTTCAGGTAGGCAAACGTGCCAGTGCTGACAAAGAGGGAGACCACGGCCAGGTGAGGGAGGCACGTGGAAAAGGCTTTGTGCCGTCCCTGCTCAGAGGGGATCCTCAGCACAGCCCTGAAGATCTGAGCATAGGACAGCACAATGAAAACAAAACACCCAAAGCATAAAGAGGCACCAGCCACAATAAGCCCCACTTCCCTGAGGTAGGTGTGTGAGCAGGAGAGCTTGAGGATCTGTGGGATTTCACAGAAGACCTGTCCCAGGGCATTGCCGTGGCAGAGCGGCAGTGACAGTGTATTGGCCGTGTGCAGCGCAGCACAGAGAAACCCACTGGCCCAGGCAGCTGCTGCCATGTGGACACAAGCTCTGCTGCCCAGCAGGGTCCCGTAGTGCAGGGGCTGGCAGATGGCCACGGAGCGGTCATAGGCCATGACGGTGAGGAGAAAATACTCTGCTGAAAGGAAAAAGAGAATCAGGAAGAGCTGTGCTGCACATCCTGAGTAGGAGATGTCCCTGGTGTCCCAGAGGGAGTTGGCCATGGCTTTGGGGAGAGTGGTGGAGATGGAGCCCAGGTCGAGGAGGGAGAGGTTGAGGAGGAAGAAGTACATGGGGGTGTGCAGGTGGTGGTCACATACTACGGTGGTGATGATGAGGCCGTTGGCCATGAGGGCAGCCAGGTAGATGCCCAGGGAGAGCCAGAAGTGCAAGAGCTGCAGCTCCCGCGTGTCTGCCAATGCCAGGAGGAGGAACTGGGTGATGGAGCTGCTGTTGGACATCTGCTGCCTCTGGGAATGGGGACCTGCTCAAGGAGGAAAGTTAGCAAGAAGTCAGAGGATAATTCTGTGAGCCCAGTGAAAGCCGTTTCTCCTAGATGCGCTCCCGGTGCCCCCTGCCCCCCCTCTGCCGTTCCTGGGAGAGCTCCCTGCAGAGCCGTGGCTGGAGCTGTGCTGAGTGCTGGCCGAGTGTGCTGTGAGGAGCAGGGGCTGTGCCCGCTGGCTGCCCAGCAGTGAGCCCTGCTCTGCAGCAGGGGCTTCATGGGAACCCTGGGGGCAGGGGCCAGTCCTGGCCTTGCACTGGCTCAGCCCAAACTGCTCCCAGCGCAGAAGGGCCTGTCAGCATCGGCTCTGCCCGTGCTGAGCAACGGCCATGGCCAGAGTCAGGTCAGGAGGGCTTTGTGCTGTGCTCAGGGAGAGCAGAGTGAGTGCTGAGAGGCGAGGGCACTGTCTGTGCCTGAGGGCAGAGGCAGGCACTCTGCTCTCTCCATCCCTCTCCTTCCCAGCTGCCCGGCAATTGCTCCTTTCTAGATGGAGAGTGATCACACTGCCCTGTTACCCTGACCAGCAGCCAGGCACTGCTGAGAGCAGAGGGATCCACTGCAGAGAACAGAATGCCTCATCCCTTACTGAAGGCTCAGCACCACACTGCTATCCAAGGACACCCAGGGCTCACTGTGTGCCCTGGCAGGCACATACATCTTGGGTGGACACCCGAGGTAGGTAGTCAAGGGTCCTGACCATGGCAAGTTCTTGCAGGAGAGTCAGCTCCTTCCCCAGCCTCACAGACTGCATTGCCCACAGCATCACGGGTTAGGGGAAAGCTGGGACACCTCCTTGCTATGGACATGCCTGCACAGGAGGACCCACAAGGTCTGCGCCTGAGCCGGCAGCTGAAACCCCGATTGCCAGAGAGCCTGTCTGCAATGCCAATAGCATCTGAGCAAGGCCAGGAGAGAGACAAAGGGACACTCGGGAACTCCTTCCCCTTCCCCAGCCCGGCACACCACCTCCCACACAGCAGCAGTGCAGGACAGTCACCCTCAGGCTCTGCTCAGTGAGAAATGGCACCGTGGCAGCAGGAGAGATGCACTTCATCCCTCCTGCTGCTCTGCTGGACCAGGAGCTGTTGAAACACATGTAACCCACGGTCTAAAGGCTGTGCTGGGTGGGAGAGGAGAGCAGAGGTGTGTTGCTCAGGGAAGGCACCTGCACGGCAGACCATGGCCAGGAGGTGCCCCCATCTGCCCTGCATCAGGGTTCCCCTCAGCATCTCCCCCCTCCCTGCCCAGGGCTCTGCTGCCTGCAGCTGTCCCTGCCAGCAGCTCTTTCTCTGGCCCCAGGGCTCTTCCCTGCCAGCGCTCACAGAGCCCAGCTCAGCCCCTCTGTGCCCAGCTCTGCCCTGCAGCCGCTCTCTGTCTGCACAGCTGGAAGAGCAGCTCCCCCAAAGCCGGAGGGAAAAGGAGAGCTGATGCTGGTTTCCCCTGCGGCATGCTGGGGAGGGAAGGCACTTGCTCAGCTTCCTCATCAACCTCCCTGTGATGCTTTCAGCATCTCAGCCCCTGCTCTGACCTGCACAGCTGAGTTTCCATTGCCACCAAGCGGAGCCACAGAAAAGAGGCAGCAGAGATTCAGGCAAGCACAGAGCCAAGCCGGAAACCCCGGCCATGAACGTGCTCAAGGAAAGTCTTCATGGAAATGACCTGGAGCTGTGAGCAACCCTGTCACATGCAGCACTTACTCAGAAGAACAGGGACCTTGCCCTGCTGAGGTTCACTCCTTGCACCCCACTGTCTCCCCGCAGCCGCACGGGAGCCCCCCGGCAGGCTGAGAGCTGCCCCTGGCAGGCGGCAGAGCCCCTGCCCCAGCACACAGCCCCCTGGGCTGCAGGGACCCTGCTGGCAAGGACAGCCCTGGGCACCCCTGCCTGCACAGCCACCTTCACAGCCCTGCAGCCGGCCCTGGCACAAGGCAGCCCACATGCCCTGGCCCTCCCACGCTGCAGCAGGGAAGCCCTGCTCTGCAGCACACTGGCCTCCTCCACAGCACAAGGCTCCCACACGGTCCCACAGGCTGGGGGGGGCCCAGCTGCTGCAGACCCGGCTAGGAACTGCAGAGGCATTGCCCTGCAGCCACACACTTACCGGCTCCAGGGCTCTGCAGATTTCTCCAGCAGGGAGCTCTCAGCAGCCTCCCACCAAGGGCTGCTTTTGAGCTCTCCCTGCCTCCCTCCTCTGCCCCTCTGGGCTCCCTCCAGCTGTCCCTGGGGCTGCAGGGGAACCTGCTGGGCAGCAGGATGAGCCAATCCCTCATGGGCCCTGCCTCACCTGGGGGGACACACTTATTTCCAGCAGTGGCAATTCCCTTCCTAGAAAAAAAAGCTTTCAGCATGAGAGTCACCTTTTGTTAACCCTGCAGTAGCCAGCACAGAGGGAAGTTCAGAGGAAAGCAGCTCAGATCTCCAGTGTGGGGTTTTGCTGTGTGATGGCTTCAGTTACTCTCACGCAATGTATGCGTGTAACTCGGGGTTTGCAGTCTCAGGGCTCAAGACTCAGCTCTCCCTTGCCCAGGCCATGTCTCTGCTCTGAAGCAAAGCCTTTGCACCCACGGGCTCGGGGACACTTGGTACCAGGGTGCCTTATGGCCAGGCAGAGCTGGGCTGGTGCCACAGCTGGGGGGCTTCAGCCCAGATGTGCAGCAGTGCCCTCAGCCAGGGGCCCACGCAGAGGCAGCTGCAGCCCGTCCTGTTGCAGACAGAGCTGTGACCCTGAGGGAACCAAGTGCCAAGGCAGCTGGCAGAGCTCAGCACAGCTGCTCGGCAAGGACAGCAGCCTCCAACAGGTCCAACATTGACAATGGAGTTCATGCTTGTGCGGCAATTCCAGGGCACCCGAAGGAGTGTTCCCTCCCTCGGCACAGGCCACAGCCTGCCAGTGTGTGTGACCTGGGGCCTGCACTCTGCTGCTCTCCTGCCTCACTCCCCTGGGAGATGAGACTCCACCATTGCTTTGCTCCTAGAACCAAGGTGGACACGAATGATGCAGGGTTTCAGATCCAGGGGAGCATCACAGCTGTTGGCCCATCTGGCAGCTGTGCTAGAATGCCGATGCAAAGAACCTGCAGACACCTAAAGGAGCATTGTCACTGTGCTGCCCTGTGACTGTCAGCGGGTGGTTACTTGACCACTGGCTTGCAGGATCCCACCAAGCCTCTGTCTCGCTGCTCCCCTCCTTCTTCCCTCACCTTGATGTCTGTAGGGTTGTTCTCTCACATCATTCTCACTCCTCTCCCATTGTGTTTTGTCCTTTCTGCCATAGGGTATCACGGAGGTGCCACTGCGATTGCTTATTGGCTCAGGTTTGGGCAGGGGCTGGTCCATTTTGGAGTCAAATGAAAGTGGCTGTTATGGCCACGGAGTCAGCTCTTGATCTCTTCTCACCTTTGCCAGCCCTACAAACACCTCCAAACCACTCCCAAACCCTTGCCATGTAAACCCACAGGATCTCTAAATTCCCCAATCAGATGTCAGGTTACTGATCCTAAGGCTTCCTCACACTGCTTAAATAAGACTTTTCCCCTTCCTCTCCCTGATTTAGGTGATTTCAGAGCAGTTACCCTGAACCACACCTGTGTCACCTGGGCCAAGCTCAGACATGTAACAACAAAAATAATAATGGGTACCAAGTGTCCAAGGTCACACACCAGCAAAATGTTTTGCTGCAGAGCATGCTGGGGTGGTGGGCAGAGGTCACTGTGACGGTGAAATGAGATGTCCCTAAGGAGAGCAATCCATGCTGTCCTTGGGACCAGAGACACGCAGGGCTGGACTGTGCAGTGCTGCAGGAGAAGGCATTGCTGCCAGTGATGCCTCTGCCGCCCGAGAGGACACGTGGTTCTGGTGAAGCTTATATCCAGAAAGGACAAGGTGCTTTTGATTGTGTCCTTGACAATGGACATCCCGTGAGGCAGGGACACTTTGAAAATCATTGGTCTGTTTCTCTATTGCCTCACCACAGCGATGACTTTCAACAGTGCTGGCTAACTGGGGAGGCCCAAGAAGGCTGAATGTTAGTCACGTGCTGCCCACCTACAAGAAGGGCAGGAGGGAGGATGGGGATAACTACAGGCCTGTCAACCTGATCTTAGTGCCAGGGAAGGTTGAGGAGCAGATCGGCCCGAGCGCCATCACACAGGAGGTGCAGGAAAACCAGGGGGTCAGGACCAGCCAGCATGGGTTTATGAAAGGCAGGTCCTGCCTGATGAATCTGATCTGCTGCTGGGACAAGGTGACCTGCCCAGTGGATGAGGGAAAGGCTGTGGATGCTGTCTACCTGGACCTTAGGAAAGCCTTTTGGCTCCACCTCCCACTGCATTCTCCTGGAGAACCTGGCTGCTCATGGCTTCGGTGGGTGTTCTCCACGCTGGGTTTGAGCTGGCTGGACACCCAAGCCCCAAGAGGTGCAGTAAATGGAGTGACATCCAGGTGACGATGGCCCATAAGGAGTGGCGTTCCCCAGGGCTCAGTGTTGGGGCCAGTCCTGTCTCAGAACTTCATCATCGATCTGGATTGAGTGCACCCTCAGTGAGTTTGCATACAACATCAAGTTGCGTGGAAGTGCTGATGTCCTTGAGGGCAGGAAGGCTCTGCAGAGGCATCTGCACGGGTTGGACCTTTCAAGTGAGTCCAATTGTATGAGGTTCAACCAGGAGAAGTGCCAGATCTGCACTTGAGTCACAACAGCCCCACACAAGGCTACAGGCTTGGGCCAGAGTGGCTGGAAGGCTGCCTGGTGGGGAAGTACCCTGAGGGTGCCGGTTGACAGATGGTTGAGCATGAGCCATCGTGTGCCCGGGTGGCCAAGAAGGCCAATAGCATCGTGTCTGGTATCAGAAACAGTGTGGCCAGCAGGACCAGGGCAGTGATGGACCCCCTGTACTCGGCACTGCTGAAGCCACACCTTGAACACTGTGTTTCCATTTGGGGCCCCTCACTTCAACAGTAATGTTGAGGTGTTTTAGTATGTCCAGAGAAGGGCAACAGAGGTGGTGAAGGGTCTGGAGCCGTCCTGTGGTAATGGTTGTATTTGATTATCTTTAATGTCTTTTCCAACCTATATGATTCTCTGTTCTTATGCTTTTATGATATTGCAAGCCTAGCTAGACCAGTTGCTGAGCAAGTTGCTCTAGCTGACCCTGCCTCAGTTGGAGGGTTGGATTCGATGATCTCCACAGGTCAGTCCAACCTGAAAAAAAAAAAAAAAGGCATATATATGGAAGCTCATATATAAATTGTGTCAACACAACTACGGAAGTTCATGTGAATAAGGTTTCTCCACTCAAATGGCTTGTGGGAAATGAATTTGATAATTCTGAAAGGAAGAAGGCTGCTTTTCTGTGGCCAGGTGTGGGTTAGAATTAGTGTGATGGAGAGGTGTGTTATGAGAAGGAGAGCTGACTCTCAGGAACTCCTCATGCAGGAGGACGTGCCTGGCTGTGAAGGGGCCTGTGAGGTCAGTTCTGTCTCTGGAGGTGATAGGCCAGCAACAGGAACATGGCTGGGAAAGTCCTTCTGCCAAGCTACAGCACAGGACCTCTCCAGGAAAAGGGCTGGGGTACAGGCTGTCATGTCCATTTTGCCTGTGGACATGACAGGACAGCAGCAGGCATGTGGCTTGGTCACGTCTCTGGGAGAAGCTGAAAGGCCAGCAGCAGCCATGTGGTTTAGAAGACCATGTGGAGGTGGCTTCACTTTTTAGAGGGGAAAGATCACAAAAAAAAGCTATTGAGTTAGGTTCCCTGCTTGGAGGGTAGTTCCTGAGGTGGTAAAGCTTTCCTGGGCAGTGGGAAAAATCTCAAGAGAGGAAAAAATGTGACAAAAGAAAGCTCTGATGGTGTAGAGTGGCTATCGGGAGGAGGAACTGTCACTGCAAGGGTCCTGCTGCGGTGCAAGAGCTCAGCCAGAGGGAGCCTGGATCAGCCCATGGTTTGTGTTTCAAGGAACAGCCGGTGAGAGTGGAGGTACCTCAGCGAAGGTATGGCAATGTTGGGGTGAGAGCAAGGCAGGGCAGCGAGATGGTGCCTACAGCCTGCAGGGAAACAGGGGCAGGGCTCCAACCATGCAGGACAGCCTGTGGTGAAGAGGGCAGAGGGCACTGGCAAGGCTGGAAGGCACCAGTAGAACCCAGGTCGGTGTCCCCTTGGCTGTGGCAGCTGTCTCTGCCTCGGAGGGCCATGACAAGACATGATGTCCTCCGGCACGGGGGCATCGTTGCCTCCTTGCAGCCCCATGGGGAAGCTGGAAGTTGCTGTGCCATTGCTGTCCTTCACTGGGCATTGGATGCCCACCTTCCATGGTGCCCAGGCAGAGCCCTGAGCCCTGTGTGAGGGACAGCACCCACCTCCCCACAGGCTGCAGGTCACGCCTTGGCCTTCCTGCTTCATCAAGCAAGCCAAGGCTTTGCTCAGCAGCAGAGCTGCCTGCACAGCGCCTTTGCCTTCCTGCACTCACAGCCTCCAAGGATGGGCTCTAACAAGGCCATGGGGAGGCTTTCTCAGCCATGGCCCTCAGTGGGGCCCATTAACGCTTCCAGGGACTGGGGGCTTTGCTCCTGACTTGGTGTTCTTCAGAGGTCTCTTCAGTCTCCTCTGAACACCTGAAGTCCACAGCACCACAGACCCCCTGGGCTCATGACGAGGGAGAATGCCCTGACGAGCCCTGTCTCTTCCATCAGGGACATCTGGTCTTCAAGGCTTGAACACTTCATAAGTTTCAGAAGTGTAGTTAAAGAGGAAGGCAGGTAATGACCACTATGGAGAAGTGATAGAAGACTTTTCCAATGGCAACTGATGCAGCATGCCTCCTGAGGAGTTGTGCAGGGGTGGGAAAAGCAGTCCCTGGAGCTAAACACTGCGTGGACAGCCTCACTTCTCACCTCCCCAGCCCCACTGTTTATCTCCTCAGCCCCATGGCACTTCCATCACTTGACATCAGACTTCTCCAGCCAGCTCTGCAGGTGAATATAGGAAGTGCTTGGCAGTAATTATCAGCTGCTTTCCTTTAGAGAAGAGGGTGTAAACAGGAATAAAAGAGGGATTGCTTATCAGGGTGTGTGTTGGGGGAGTGGGGTAGAAATTAATAAATAAAAATAAATTTCTCAGCTGTCGTATTGTTAGTTCAAGCAAATCCCCATGAGGTCTATTGCCACTACTGAAGAGTTGCCCGTAGGGAATATTAGAGACACTACTGACAGACAGTCCAGCTTTTCCACTCTGAACCTTAAAGCAGAAGCTACATAGGTAGAACGGATTGGAGTGATCACAGAGGAAGAGGAGAAAGGCATCTGGAAATGAACTTCTCAACCCAGAGATGTAAATCAGGAAACCAGGACGTCAGCATATTCCAAATTTCTTCAATTTCATAGCAGGTGTGAACTTCCTGGGACTCATGACAAATATTAGGATGCTTCCAAATGTTTTTTATATCTCTAGAAATTCTCCCACTATGACCTACGTATATGCAACAACTGGTATTCTCTGAGGGTTGCCCTCTGGTGCCAGAGTTCACCCAGAGGGAGCCTGGATTGTCCCATGGCTTTGAGTTGCAAGGAACAAGCAGGGATGAGGGGAGAAACTTCAGAAAAGGCAGAGAAATGCGGGTGTGAGGGCTGGGTAGGAAAGCAAGGAAGAGTCCAACCCCCAGAGTGGAAAGAGGTGCCACACGGACAGTGTAGGGCAACTTGCCGTGGAGATGGCCCAGGGCTGCAGCAGGGCTGAATGGCCCCACAGGGGCTGAGGCCTCTGTCCCCCTGGCACTGGCAGTTGCCCATGTCACCAAGGCCTGTGACAGGAAACGTGATTTGGAGGGTCTTATGTTCTGCCCTCCAAGAGCCTGGGGGTCAGGGCCGGGTCTTTCTGCTTCATAAATAATCCAAATGTGTTTTGCAGCATTACAGCCACTGACACAGTACCTTTGCCTACCTGCAGGTCTGGCCTCTAATTAGCTGCTCTAACGAGTCCATGGGGACGCTTTGTCAGCAATGGCCCTCAGCGGGACCCATCAATGTTTGAAGGTATTTTCAGTGCTGCTTCTGACTTAGATTCCTTGAGTGGTTGGTTCAGTCTGCTCTCGGTAGCTCAGGTTCATGGCAGGAGCCCGCAAGGCCCTAATGAGGTATTTGCCGTTTTGTCATTTCCTTCAAGTCTTCAAGACCTGTGCAGCTAATTGAATCTGTTCCATTCATGTAGATAAGAGAGAGGCTTTCAAAGTGCACTTCAAAATAATTACATTTTATTCCATAGGTTGTATTTTGCTACTTTTTAGGTTAGAGACGAGGTTCTAGCAGCATTCTCCAAGTGATAATGATGCGGAGGGCCTCCTCAGGAGGTCTGGATGCTAAGAAACACAGTCCCTTGGTATTCTGACACAGGATGGACAACGTTGCTCTGAATGTCCGCAAGACCACCCTTTTTCTCATTGTCCCCTGGGACTCACAGCCCTTCTCCTTACATCAGACTTCTCCCCTCAGTTATGCAGGTGGGTGCTGCAGCTCCTTTGCACCATCCCCACCTGTTTGCCTTAGAGGACTGGCTGCACACAGGTGCAGAAGAATTATTCAGATCTGCAAGTACTGTGAAGAGTGATCAAGTGTCATAAATAAGCCAACACCCTCCACAAGCAGATGCCAAGTCCAAGCTGTCTCTGATGAGGTGCCTTTCTGCAAGGGACACTCTCATGAGAAACCTTTTAGGTGCTAGATACGGAAATATAGATCTAAACACAAGGGAAGGGTTGGGTAAGGAGACAGTTTGGCTGCAGGGAGACATGCAAGCTTTTCCTTCCAGAAGCTAAAAACAGCAGCACAGGTGAGAGGTACCTAAAAGACCAAAGACTAAAGGGAGGAGAAAACTGGTGAATAACTGAAAGAGCCTTTGCTGAGACAGTCTGCGGAGAAGATGACTTCAGAAGTCGTCACTGTCTCCTGCTCAGGTGCACATATGTTAAAGATGGGAAACTTAAGGACAGGTGGTATAATTGTAGTAATAATGGTGAAGTTCTGGTATAAAATCAGTATTTCCTTGAAGTATCGCTTTATAAAGCTCCTTGAATTGGCAGAGGTCACTTATGAGAAAGGACAAGTAAGTGTTGTAACTGTCTTGGAACGAGTCCATAAGTGCAGATCTGTGAGTGGTGTGAAGGGTGGTGACCGGTGTGCCACCTGTTAGAGTCCCCTTGGGTGACATCTCTGGCACCAGAGCGGGTAACTGTCCAGGTGGATTTTCCAAGGGTAACTCCTGCCTCGCCAAAAAGAGGCGAGGCACAAAAAAGACACCTCTCACTTCAGGACAGCCCAACTTCAGGAGCTGGGTGGCTGCAGGCTGCCCTCCAGAAGGGCACAACTCTCCGGTGGCATCGCTGTGTGATCAGGGAGCCCCATGGAGAAGACACCCCAGGAATGCTTCTGGGTAGCTGTGCACAGGCAGCTGCAATGTGCCCTCTGTGTCCCTGGCTGCAGGGGCAGAGCTGAGATCCTTCTCAGGTATGATGAGGCAGCATGAGGAGCTTGCAGATCGGTACCTGGAAACTGGCTGCCTCTGCTCTCGGCAGCGTCCAGTTCCTTCTCTGGGAAGCACTGGGGGTGATGGTCCTGCAGGTCAAGGAGCTGCCAGCACAGGGCAGCTGAGGCCAGGGCGGGTGGACAGACTGGCTGTCCTCAGTCCGCACAAAGGGACTGTCTCTTTGCCTCTCAGGGCCCACCTGATGGCACCTGGAGTGCAGCAGGAATGGCAGTGCCAAAACCACTCCTCAGCTGTGGTGGGGCAACTGGAACAAAATACACAGAGAAAAATCCCCTCAACTCCGCTCCATAGTTGGGTGAACACGGGGTGGCAATGCTGTGAAGCCCTTTGATGCCCTGAGTGTATTTAATCCTAGATCACACCACGTTCCTATTTCGCTGCTGCTGTAGGGAAGGACTGACTCCTGCAGAGCCCACAGCAGAGTCTCCTACTCCCTGGAGCACCCTCAGCAAAAACCAACTCATGAGAGATCTAGTAAATGTCTTCGGGAAAGCAGAGAAGCCTTTTCATTGGGGTGTCTCTGAGAAATATGTTAGGTTTTGCTCAGCAAAGTCTTGCCTAACTTCTCACTCTTTTCCCTCTCAGACAGCCCCATGACCAGAGGCACCAGATGCCAACAGCAGCTCCATCACCCAGTTCCTCCTCCTGCCATTTGCAGAAAAATGGGAGCTGCAGCTCTTGCACTTCTGGCTCTTCCTGGGCATCTACCTTGCTGCCCTCATGGCCATCATCACCACCGTAGTGTGCGATCACCTCCTCCACACCCCCATGTCCTTCTTCATCATAACATCTCCCTCCTCAGCCTGGGCTCCATCTGCACCACTCTCCCGAAAGCCATGTCCAGCTCCCTGTAGGACCAGAGCCATCTCTTACTGAGGATGTGCTGCCCAGCACTTGCTGATTCTCTTTTTCATTTCAGCAGAGTATTTTCTTCTCACTGTGATGGCTTATGACTGCTTATGAGATTTGCCATCTACTTCGCAACCTGACAGCCTGCAGTTGTGCGTGAGGAGCTCCACAGTGGATGTCATTTCCCTCAGCTTTACAAAACTCTGCCCATGGTCTCCCTCAGTGTTCTGCCCGAGAGAGGCCATGACACTCTGGTTGCGAACAGAAAGAGATGGGTAAAACACCAGCTGGGTGGTCAGGCTGAGAGAGCAGTGGGGAAGGGCTCACACCCCACCTGGAGGCCACTGGGACATACTGGGGCAGTGTGGGCAGCACAGGGGACTCTCCTGCTTACAGTTTAAGAGCTGTAAAGATAATCCAGTGGAGGCAACTCTCACAGTGCCTGTCGGTGGCACCAAACTGAGAGGAGCATCCCTGTGCCCTAGGGATGCCATGGAGGGGAACCCTGGCAGGTGGGGTGGCCGCCCTGTCAGGAGCTGCACAGATGCAGGACGGACCAAGGGCAGAGCCTGCACCTCCCTCGGGTGGACTAACACCCTGCAGCTGCAGGGCCTGGGACCTGCCTGGCTGGGCAGTGTCTGTGCAGAAAAGGCCCTGGTGGTGCTGGGGGACAGAAGGCAAAACACAATCCCAGCCCGTGACCTGGTAGCAGAGGCAGCCAGCAGTGCCCTGGAGCGTCTGAAGAGGTGCCTTGCCAAGGGAGCGCGGGAAGTGATTGTGTCCCCATCCTCATCACTCACTACACCCCGAGTAGACTGCTGTGTTAATTTTTGGTGTTGACTGGGGAGGGAAGGAGGGAAGAAGTTTCTCAATGCCCCCAGAGAGAACCCATTACAGCAAGGAAGACGTGTATGACTGGGAGTGAGTTCATCGAAGAGTCACTGAGATGCTCAGGGCGCTGGAACACTTTCCCGGGAGGGCAAACTGAGGGCAAGGCCCTTGATCAGCCTGCACAAGGGAAGGCCCCGGGAGCCTCCTAGTGACCTGCCAGTCCCAGTGGGGAGGTGGTCAGGAAGAAGAGTCCAGTCTTGGAACTATGGAGCCTTTCAGGAATGTGATAGGCAATCGTCAGATGTGGAAATAAGAATATTTTTGGCCAGAGGTAATGCAGTGACCAACCTCCACATCATGGGGTGCCTGAAGCTGTAAACAGAATGGAAACAAATGCTCTGCTTGGGTAGTGTGAACTTCTTTGCCAAAAGGGGGGGGAGGCAGAGAAATCTCAGTGCTTTCTGGTTCTTGTGAAAGATTTAATACCTCTATGAATGGAGCTGAAGGTAACAATTTTGTTCCTCCTTTTCAGTCCCTGACACCCAGAAGCCTGACTTGCTTTTCCTTCTCCTCCTCCTAACAACCAGTGAAGGGATGGGAAGTAAGGAAGCAGAGAGCCCCTAGGTCATAGTGTCATTTCCTTGGACATCCCATCTAGTATCAAGAGGGAAAATGAACCTGCAAGGCCAAATGAACAAGGTCTATGGACACGGAACACCGTGTCTAAAATATTGCCTGAAGGCCTGCAGACCTACAGCATAGATCACACTGGGGTTGAAACTCCTGCCTAGCTTAAGTGGCCTCCTGGAGCCATGGAGAAAGCTGTGGGTGGAGGCCCCAGGTGAGCCTGGTCAGGGCCAGGAAGGCCTAGGGATGCTCTCAGGGCCCTGCCCCCATGGGATCCCACCTGCCAGTGCCCTCAGCAGGCCAGGTTCTCCCTCCCTCCTGTCCTGGGCTGTGCTCTGCTGCTCTCCTTCCCCACGTGCCTGGGCATCAGGGACACCACATCTTCACAGTCACTACAACAAGGTTGTCACTGGTCTTCACATCACTGAGGATTTCTTACTTTTTGGAGTGCCAGGTGCAGGTGGGCATCAGACTGGGTGGGCTGTTGGTCATGGGGAACTTGCCCACAAGCCCCTGGGCTCCTGGCATCCTTGCTTACCTGTGCAGTGATCACCAAGGAGACAGATTCCCCCAGAAGAGACAGGCTCTGTGGTCCACAGGTTTCCTCAGGTCATTTCAAGCAGACATTGTTCATGCCTCACCCTGACTGTATGACCCGTCACTCTGTCCCGGCTCGGGCTGGCATGGAGTGCATTTTCTTCACAGCAGCCCTTCTGGTGCTGTGCTTTGCGTCTCTTCCTAAGGCAGCGCTGACCACGCACCAGTGTTTTGGCCACTGCTGCAGAGTAATCACCAAGGCTTCTCTTTCTCACACTCTGCCTGCGCTACAAGGAGACTGGGGGGACGCAAGGAGCTGGGGCAGCTGACTCCCAGTGACCACAGGGATATTGCATATCCCAGGACGTTGTGCTCATCAATAACAGCTCAGGGAAAGGAGGATGAAAAGAGAACGTTTGTGGTCATGGCATTTGTCTTCCCGTGTCACTGACAGATTGCTGAAGAGCAGCTCTTATGGGGATGGCTGAACCCCTGCTGCCCATGGCAAGGAGTGAGCGAATTGCTCCTGTTGCTCTCATTGCACACAAAGCTTTTGCTTCTCCTGTTGAACTTTTCCTCTGATCCTCTCCTCCATCACACTGGGCATGGAAGGGGTCAGTGAGCAACAGATTCTGGGCATTTGGGTGCTGGACTGGGTCAAACCACAACTAATTCCTCCCTCAGTGCCACCCTGGCTGCTCTCCCCTTTGATCCACACTCAAGCTCTCACCCAACCTCATTGCCTGTCCAATACAAGAGCTCCATGTGTCTGAGCTGCCCTGACATCACACAGAGCATCCCCCTCCCCTCATCTTTCCCGTAGGTCTCCCCTACAGACCTTGTGTCTCCATCCCCCACCAAAGGCGTGGGAGCTGCCCTGCCCCTCCTCAGCGCTTACGGCACTGATGTCACAGCTCTGTGGTGGCACAGGGGGCTCCTGCTGCCCGTGCCCCAGGCGGTGGGCTCTGGGGCCCATGTGGGCTGCAGCACCTCAGGGGTGGCACCAGGGCCAAGGGCAGGCTTGTCACAGGGACACCGGTACCCAGGGATGGGAGCCCTTGTGTGGGAGGGGTTTGCTGCCCAGCAGAGGATGCTGGAGCGGGTGGCAGGGGGCAGCAGAAGGACTAAGGAGCTTCCCACCACGAGAGCAAAGGCTGCAGTCCCCGAGGCCAGAGGGCAACAGGCCTGGGCTGCGCAGCCCTGGCAGGAGAGGGCTTTGCTCTCCCAGGTGACTCTGTAGCACCCTGCGGCCTGTGCCAGAGCTGAAGCTCATCTCCAGGATGGGCAAGATGCTGCTGCTGGTGCTGAGCGAGCCCCTGGGGGAGGCCAGCCCGTGATCCAGCCCTCCTGGGGCTATCCTGCTGGTGGCAGGCCGGCCAGAGAGCAGCTCTGCAGAGAAGGACCTTTGGGTGCCAGAGGACAAGCAGCTGAGCAGGAACCATCGATGCACCCTCATGGCAAAGGCCAACGGCCCCCTGGGCTGCATTAGGACAAGCATCGCTGGCCGATGGCGGGAGGTGACCCTTCCCCTCCTCTCAGCACTGCTGAGGCCACATCTGGAGTGCCGTCTCCAGGGCTGGGCTTCCCAGAGCAAGGGAGTTGTTGACCTACTAAAGGAAGTTCTGCAAAAGGCCACCAAGCTTCTTGAAGGGACTGGAGCATCTGTCAAAGGAAGAAAGTGTGAGAGACATGGGCAGTTCCATTTGCTGAAGAAAAGCCTTGTGAGGGTCACATTAATGTAGCTAAAACTCCATCCGAACTCAAGGAAATGATTTTGGACTCTGAGCGTGATCAATCACTGGAAATGATTGCCAGGAGCAGCTGTGGAATGTCCATCCCTGGAGATATTCCAAACCCACCTAGACAAGGTCTTGAACAAACTACTCAAGCTGAGCTTGCCTCATCTGAGGATTGCACTGGATGATCTCCAGAGGTCCCTTCAAAATTCAGTTCTCTGTCATTCTGGTAACATCAAAGAGTAAAGTAAGATCAGAAAGAAATGTAACACATATACCTTTGACCACAAAGATGATGGGGTCTATAAGGGCCAGTCTAAAGAGAAAAATATTGTCTCAACATTGTCAACAGAGACCTGGAGATGGAATGTGGTCCTCATGGACAGCAAGACACAAAGACCCTTGGAAAGAGAGCTGCACGGGACGAGGAGTACTATGCCGCTCCCTGCCACCTGGGATTGAATAAGGCCGCATAACAGCTGTCCAGAAGATGGATTACAACTGTGGTCATAACAACAAAACAGAAAACACAAGAACATGCCTCCTGGTCTGAAGCTACCTGCCACTGCAGCAAGATAACCTGGCTCGAGAGGGCAGAGACTGGTGGAAGTCCATGGACCAGAGGAGGAGCAAGGTGTGTTGCTTGGCATAAAAAGATGCCTGTGTTCATTTTTGGGCCCTGACTGGGGAGGGAAGGGGGGAGGGAGCGGCTGGGTGGCTGCTGGGCTTTTGGCCAGAGACAAGCCACTACAGCAAGGAAGGTGTGTATAATTGGGAGGGAGCTGAGGGAGGAAGGGAGGCAGCAGAAAGTCCCCAGGACTTGGAGAGCCATGGTGTCATTTCACTGGCCATACCATCAAGAATCAAGCTGGGAAGTGAGCCTGACATTCTGAACCAACAAGGTCCATGGGCAGGCAAAGCTGTGCCTGTTGTTGTGACCCTAAGGAGACCCACACACGTCTCTAAGGTGACCAACGCACCTACAGCATAGATGACGCTGGCGCTGAATCTCTTGCCTGGCTTCAATGGCCTCCCGAAGCCATGGACAAAGCTGTGGGTGGAGGCCCCAGGTGAGGCTGGTCAGGGACATGAAGTCCTAGGGATGCTCTCAGGGCCCTGCCCCCATGGGATCCCACCTGCCAGTGCCCTCAACACACCAGGTTCTCATTCCCTCCTGTCCAAGGGCTGTGCTCTGCTGCTCTGCTTCCCTACATGCCTGGGCACCAGGGGACCACAACTTCATAGTCTCGACAACCAAAGCTGGCACTGATCTTCACATCATATGCAGCTCTTCCTCTTTGGGGAGTCCCAGGTTTAGGTTAGCATCATAACTTTTGGGCCTGAGAGAATTGTCCGGAAACCCCTGGACTCTTGGCATCCTTACTTACCTGTGTAGTGAACCCAAAGAAGACTGATTCCCCGCGAGAAACCAGGTGTTCTCACCCATTGTTTCTCCTGCCATAAAAATCTAAACAATCCAAATTTTTCTTTAATTGGCAATAAATGAATTTTTGGCAAGACAACATGCCTTTGGCCATGACACAAATCACTATGTGATCACCCTCTTCTTTTCTCGACCTACAAGCAGTGCTAGTCTGTTTTCTCCCTTTGTCCTGCTGAGTCAGGGGAGCGGTCGAGCAGCTGCAGGGCTGGCTGGTTGCTGTCCAAGGTTAACCCACCACAGGACACCAGGACTTCTGCACCCAGAATGGGGCTCCTGAAGAACAGAAAGACCCTGACAGATTGAAGCAAATCCTGCAGAGGAGACAAAAATGGTTGGGACCTGTCGGACATTATGGACAAGAATAGGAAATAAGATTTTGGCTTTTCTTGAAAAATCCTTCCAAACAAAAAAATGAAGCGCTGGATGAAAGCTAGTTGATGGCATCTCAATCCATGTCGTGTTTCAATAATTGTCCAAAGAAGGCCATGAGTACACGGTCTGGCTGGAGATGCCTTTCAGTGGGCTTCGGTGAGAGACCAACTGTGGCAAGAGCTATGGGACTCGTGTGTAGCAAGAGTCAGTAGGAAGATGACAACCTTTATATTTAAAAATGGTGATGGAGTATTGTATCACTGACCCACGGGGTAAGACAGAGATGACCATGCAGTAAAGGTTCCTCATTGGGGTTATGGTGCATGGCTAGACATGGAAATGAGCAGTGTTTCAGACTTCATGGATGAAATTTCCCTGTGGCAGCTTCTCCAGGGATTCCAGGAAACATATCCGGTGTCACAGAGCAGGCCCCTCATTCCCGCCCCTTTGGTGCCTTGCTTGCTTCACCATGACCCCTGGGTCTGCACCAGGACCACCCTGCTGTGTGCCCCCACCCTGCACACCCACACAGCTGAGCTCTCACTGGTGTTTCCCTCTCCCTGGCCCTTCCCAGCCCACCCCCCCCACAGCTCTGCCCCCCTCCCCTGCCCTCTCCCCAGCCCAGGCAGACACAGCAGCCCACGCGGGGCTGGCCCCATGCAAGTGCCCACCCAAAGGGGGCTGCAGAGCTCTGGGCACTCACCCCATGGCCATAGACCATCACAAGGGCACAGGAGATGCTGGTGGGCAGAGAGGGGTCTCCTCCTGCCAGTCAACCCCAGGGCTGGCACCAGCCATGGCATGAGGACACAGAGGCCTTTGCCTCCCTCTGTCTGCTGCTCCTCTCTCACAGGGACCCTGATTGCCCACTCCCGGCAGCCCCTCGGTGCCAGTCCCTGTCCCCAGCACCAGGCTGCTGGCCTGGGGGCTCCCCTTGCACCTCCTGCTGCACCAGGGACACAGCAGCCTGCCCCAGCTGGGGCATCCACAGAGACACCTGCTCTTGCCCAGGGATGTGGTCTCAGGCATGGCCCTGAGCAGGCGGTGCTGCTGTGCAGGGCAGCGGTGCCTGAAAGCCCAGGGAGATGGTCCCAGGCACATCCCTCTTGGTCACCCACCATTCCCATGGGCACTGGGCCCCCACACGCCAAGGCTCAACACAGGCCCATGCCCTAACGCCTTGCCCCATGCCCTCCTCCCCTGAGCCATGGGGAACCCAAGCCCAGCAGCATGGTCTTCTGGGGGCAATTCCTGCAGCCTGGTCCTCAGCTCAGCTTTGGAAGAAGAGACCAACCTCCAGATATAGGCATTGAAAAAAACCACCCTTTTATTACAGAGATGTGACACAGGAGTCCGTATGTACCATCCTCCCAGGCACATGTACAAAGGCCTCTGTGCTGCGGGCATTTCGGGCGAGCGGGAGTCAGATTCAAATACTCACAGAGTTCAAGATCTGATCCGTTTATTGTACAAACCAGGTAGACTTTTATAAGGCATTCTATAAGCGTGCAATAATGTGGTTGGCTATTTTACAAGCGTATAATAATATGATTGGTTAACAATTGTTTACTGGGAAGATTTCTGTTTCTGCTTGTTCTGGCATGTAGGCTCCTTTCTGCGATTTCCCAGCTCCTCTTATCACGTCCCATTGGCCTTGGTTTTGAGCAAACACCTGCAATTTGCTCCTTTTTCTTCATCCCACTGTTCTGGCCGTAACCTCGTCTTATTTCTTCAGTATTTTTCCACTTGCTTCAGAGTTCAGTATAATCATTCAATACAGCAAGAGCCCCAACACCTCCCCCTTTCTTTTTAAATACAGCATTAATACTGCGTTCCACACAGCTCTGAAAACATTGTAAAAGGCAAGGCACTAAAAGTAACAAAAGAATAACAAACAACAATATAGACAGACCTTGTTTCAATAAATCCCTCAACCACCCTCAATTCTTGTTGAGGTAAATAAATTGATACATTTAAACGGTAAATCAACTGTTGCAAAAAATACGTATTTTTAACAAGTGTAGTATTCCACCAGGTACAGTTATCACTAAAGCCAAAATTCGTGTCATTATACTTCTTATCTAACCAACCCCAATATGATTGATTTATAGCCGTATAGTTTACTCCCAAAGGCTCAAAAGCTAGTTCAAAGCAGAAACACATTTCTTGTAGGTGACATCTGAAGCACCTTTTTTTCCTTTTTTTTTTTTTTTTTTTCTTTTTTTTTCTTTTTTTTTCTTTTTTTTTCTTTTTTTTTTTCTTTTTTTTTCTTTCTTTTTTTTTTTCTTTTTTCTTTTTTTTTTCCTTTTTTTTTTTCTTTCTTTTTTTTTCTTTCTTTTTTTTTTCTTTTTTCTTTTTTTTCTTTTTTCTTTTTTTTTTTTCTTTTTTTTTCTTTCTTTTTTTTTTCTTTTTTTTTTCTTTTTTCTTTTCTTTTTTTTTTTTTCTTTTTTTTTTTCTTTCTTTTTCTTTTTTTTTTTTTCTCTCTCTTTTTTTTTTTTTTCCTTTTTTTTTTTTTTTTTTTTTTTTTTTTTTTTTTGGGGGGGGGGGGGGGTTTGTAATCAAGTCCGTATTTTTCCTTGAGAAGCTTAAGCTGTTCCTCTAGTTTCAGGAGAGTTTCCAACTCTGATTTGTCGAATAGGTCCGTATTTCCCAAATAAATCATACATTTCCTCCGCTGTGATTTTATACGGCAGGTTCCGAATATAAAGGATCCCATTGACCTCTGGGGGCAACCAGATGTTAGCTCGCTTGGCCGCTTGCATCGCCATGGCGCCGATCGAAGGGGGGGGGGGGTGCCGCCTTGGAGAGAAACCGCGGCCGGGACGGGGCCTGCCGGGCCGCACGCCGCCGCTCGCCGCTTGTTCCTTTTCAGGACACCAGGGTGGTAATTGTGCGACCATACCCCGTACAGCTCGATACATGCGAGCCAAAGTCTTTACCCCCCTTAGTCCCAACTTGCACAGATTCCCATAAGTCCTCTCCTACTTTCTTCCATGTTTCATTATTATATACATCTTGCGTAGAAGCAAGGTAACCACGGCGGCGACTCCAACATAGCAGATCAACTACTGCCTGCCGTGAGACTGGCGTTTCAGTTTTTTCTGCCAGTTTCATCAAACTGTCTACGGTTGCTTTTTCCACCACTGATGCAGTGATTCCCATCCTGCTTAAATTTCCTGACTCACCGGTCAGCCGTGCACGTTCCGCCTTTCTTCGGGCGCCCAGCTCTCTCTCCGCTGGCAGCAGGATCCTCGCCGGCTCCGCAGCTCGTAACACGATCCTTAATGAATCCTCCTGACCTTTTAACCGATCCTGTCGACCCTCATCGGATCACGTCGGGGGTCACCAGATGCTGCGGGCATTTCGGGCGAGCGGGAGTCAGATTCAAATACTCACAGAGTTCAAGATCTGATCCGTTTATTGTACAAACCAGGTAGACTTTTATAAGGCATTCTATAAGCGTGCAATAATGTGGTTGGCTATTTTACAAGCGTATAATAATATGATTGGTTAACAATTGTTTACTGGGAAGATTTCTGTTTCTGCTTGTTCTGGCATGTAGGCTCCTTTCTGCGATTTCCCAGCTCCTCTTATCACGTCCCGTTGGCCTTGGTTTTGAGCAAACACCTGCAATTTGCTCCTTTTTCTTCATCCCACTGTTCTGGCCGTAACCTCGTCTTATTTCTTCAGTATTTTTCCACTTGCTTCAGAGTTCAGTATAATCATTCAATACAGCAAGAGCCCCAACACCTCTGGGTCAGGGAGGCTGGGTTCACGCTTTTGAGGAAGTGGAGTGAAGAAATACATTGAAGTAAAAACACGATTGTCATAGATGGAATGTTAAACACACAGGATGTTCAATACGTGACTTGAAAATACCTTGTAAAGAGACACAGTCAGTTCATTGCCGCTGAGATACACCTGACTGCATCAGCTTCTTCAGTGCGTCCTTCAGCTCCTGGTTCCTTATGCTGTAGATGAGGGGGTTCACTGCTGGAGGCAGCACCGAGTACAGGACTGAGACCGCCAAGTCCAGGGATTTGGAGGAGATGGAGGGGGGGTTTCAGGTAGGCAAACGTGCCAGTGCTGACAAAGAGGGAGACCACGGCCAGGTGAGGGAGGCACGTGGAAAAGGCTTTGTGCCGTCCCTGCTCAGAGGGGATCCTCAGCACAGCCCTGAAGATCTGCACGTAGGACAGCACGATGAAAACAAAACACCCAAAGTACAAAAAGGCACTAGCCCAAATAAGCCCCACTTCCCTGAGGTAGGTGTGTGAGCAGGAGAGCTTGAGGATCTGTGGGATTTCACAGAAGACCTGTCCCAGGGCATTGCCGTGGCAGAGCGGCAGTGACAGTGTATTGGCCGTGTGCAGCACAGCATGGAGAAACCCACTGGCCCAGGCAGCTGCTGCCATGTGGACACAAGCTCTGCTGCCCAGCAGGGTCCCGTAGTGCAGGGGCTGGCAGATGGCCACGGAGCGGTCATAGGCCATGACAGTGAGGAGAAAATACTCTGCTGAAATGAAAAATAAAAAGAGAAAGGCTTGGGCAGCACATCCTGCATAGGAGATGGCCCTGGTGTCCCAGAGGGAATTGGCCATTGCTTTGGGGCCAATGGTAGAAATGGAGCCCAGGTCAAGAAGGGAGAGGTTGAGGAGGAAGAAGTACATGGGGGTGTGGAGAAGTTTGTCACACACTACGGTGGTGATGATGAGGCCGTTGGCCATGAGGGCAGCCAGGTAGATGCCCAGGGAGAGCCAGAAGTGCAAGAGCTGCAGCTCCCGCGTGTCTGCCAATGCCAGGAGGAGGAACTGGGTGATGGAGCTGCTGTTGGACATCTTCTGTTTCTGAACAAGGGGACCTGTTGAAGGACAAAAGGCAGGGATATTTTAGGAGAGACTTCTTTCAGCAAAGTGAAAGCCGTTTCTCCTAGATGCGCCCCCGGTGCCCCCTGCCCCCCCTCTGCCGTTCCTGGGAGAGCTCCCTGCAGAGCCGTGGCTGGAGCTGTGCTGAGTGCTGGCCGAGTGTGCTGTGAGGAGCAGGGGCTGTGCCCGCTGGCTGCCCAGCAGTGAGCCCTGCTCTGCAGCAGGGGCTTCATGGGAACCCTGGGGGCAGGGGCCAGTCCTGGCCTTGCACTGGCTCAGCCCAAACTGCTCCCAGCGCAGAAGGGCCTGTCAGCATCGGCTCTGCCCGTGCTGAGCAACGGCCATGGCCAGAGTCAGGTCGGGAGGGCTTTGTGCTGTGCTCAGGGAGAGCAGAGTGAGTGCTGAGAGGCAAGGGCACTGTCTGTGCCTGAGGGGAGAGTGAGGGAATCTGGTGAGTCCCTCCAGCTCCTTCTCAGCTGCCCCGCACTTGCAGCTTTCTGTGACAGAGTCCAATTACACTGACATGTGTCCTGGTTTAACCCTGGCTGGAAATTATGTACCACAGGGATGCTCACTTACTCCCCCCTCACCCATAGGTATGAGGAGAGGAATCAGAAAGGAATGTAAATCTTGAAGTTTGAGACGAGAAAAAAATCATAAATGCAGTAGAATAAAAATGAAATTACAATAACAATGAGAATGACAGTTATAATGAGAGGGAGGTAGTCGGGGGCAATAAAATCCAAGAAGAAAGAAAGTAGAAAGGGAAGAATGAAGGAAGGAATGAAGGAAGGAAGCAAGGAAGGAGGGAAAGAAGGAAGAATGGAAGAAAGACAGAAACAAAGAAGGAAGGAAAGAAGGAGGAAAGAAAGAAGCAAAGAGCGAAAGAGAGAAAGAAATGAAGAAAGAAAGAAAGAAAGGAAGAAAGGAAGAAAGGAAGCAGGGAAGACAGTGATACACAATACAGCTGCTCATCACCCACTGACTGATGCCCAGCCAGTCCCCAGCATCGACTGGCAGACCCCAGCAAACCCCACCAAGTTTAGATACTGAGCATGAACATGTTGCATCACCTATAAACAACCAAAAATATCAGTGCATTTTCAAAATCGTTCTCAAAAGTCCTTCCTACTCTGATGAAAATTAACTCTATCCCAGCCACAACCAGGACACTTTGTTACCCTAAAAAGCAAGCAGACACTGCTGAAGAGCAGAGGGATCCACTACAGAGCACAGAGTGGCTCGCCCCTTCTCAAAGTCTCAGCACCCCGCTTCTAGCCAGGGACACCCATGGTCACAGTGTGCCCTGGAAGCAGCGTGCAGCTTGGGTGGACACCCCAAGCAGGTGACCGAGGGTCCTGATTATGGTGATTGTTAAAGGCGAGCCAGCTCCTTCCCCAGCATCACACACTGCATTGCCCACAGCTTCACAGATTAGAGGAAACCTGGGACACCTCCTTGCTGTGCTCACATCGGCACAGGAGGACTCACAGGGTCTGTGCCTGAGCCTGAAGCTGAAACTCCCATTCCAACAGAGCCTGTCAGTTATCCCACAATCATCTGAGCAAAGCCGGGAGAGAGACAGATGGGCACACTGGAATGCCTTTCCCTTCTCAAGCCCTGCACAGCACCTCCCAGACCAGAGCAGTGCAGGACAGCCACGCTCGACGCCTGCAGCTGTCCCTGCCAGCAGCTCTTTCTCTGGCCCCAGGGCTCTTCCCTGCCAGCGCTCACAGAGCCCAGCTCAGCCCCTCTGTGCCCAGCTCTGCCCTGCAGCCGCTCTCTGTCTGCACAGCTGGAAGAGCAGCTCCCCCAAAGCCGGAGGGAAAAGGAGAGCTGATGCTGGTTTCACCTGCAGCGTGCTGGGGAGGGAAGGCACTTGCTCAGCTTCCTCATCAACCTCCCTGTGATGCTTTCAGCATCTCAGCCCCTGCTCTGACCTACACAGCTGAGTTTCCATTGCCACCAAGCGGAGCCACAGAAAAGGGGCAGCAGAGATTCAGGCAAGCACAGAGCCAAGCCGGAAACCCCGGCCATGAACGTGCTCAAGGAAAGTCTTCATGGAAATGACCTGGAGCTGTGAGCAACCCTGTCACATGCAGCACTTACTCAGAAGAACAGGGACCTTGCCCTGCTGAAGGTTCACTCCTTGCACCCCACTGTCTCCCCGCAGCCGCACGGGAGCCCCCCGGCAGGCTGAGAGCTGCCCCTGGCAGGCGGCAGAGCCCCTGCCCCAGCACACAGCCCCCTGGGCTGCAGGGACCCTGCTGGCAAGGACAGCCCTGGGCACCCCTGCCTGCACAGCCACCTTCACAGCCCTGCAGCCGGCCCTGGCACAAGGCAGCCCACATGCCCTGGCCCTCCCACGCTGCAGCAGGGAAGCCCTGCTCTGCAGCACACTGGCCTCCTCCACAGCACAAGGCTCCCACACGGTCCCACAGGCTGGGGGGGGCCCAGCTGCTGCAGACCCGGCTAGGAACTGCAGAGGCATTGCCCTGCAGCCACACACTTACCGGCTCCAGGGCTCTGCAGATTTCTCCAGCAGGGAGCTCTCAGCAGCCTCCCACCAAGGGCTGCTTTTGAGCTCTCCCTGCCTCCCTCCTCTGCCCCTCTGGGCTCCCTCCAGCTGTCCCTGGGGCTGCAGGGGAACCTGCTGGGCAGCAGGATGAGGCAATCCCTCATGGGCCCTGCCTCACCTGGGGGGACACACTTATTTCCAGCAGTGGCAATTCCCTTCCTAGAAAAAAAAGCTTTCAGCATGAGAGTCACCTTTTGTTAACCCTGCAGTAGCCAGCACAGAGGGAAGTTCAGAGGAAAGCAGCTCAGATCTCCAGTGTGGGGTTTTGCTGTGTGATGGCTTCAGTTACTCTCACGCAATGTAGGCGTGTAACTCGGGGTTTGCAGTCTCAGGGCTCAAGACTCAGCTCTCCCTTGCCCAGGCCATGTCTCTGCTCTGAAGCAAAGCCTTTGCACCCACGGGCTCGGGGACACTTGGTACCAGGGTGCCTTATGGCCAGGCAGAGCTGGGCTGGTGCCACAGCTGGGGGGCTTCAGCCCAGATGTGCAGCAGTGCCCTCAGCCAGGGGCCCACACAGAGGCAGCTGCAGCCCGTCCTGTTGCAGACAGAGCTGTGACATTGAGGGAACCCAGTGCCAAGGCAGGTGGCAGAGCTCAGCACAGCTGCTCGGCAAGGACAGCAGCCTCCAACAGCTCCAACATTGACAATGGAGTTCATGCTTGTGGGGCAATTCCAGGGCACCCGAAGGAGCGTTCCCTCCTTCGGCACAGGCCACAGCCTGCCAGTGTGTGACCTGGGGCCTGCACTCTGCTGCTCTCCTGCCTCACTCCCCTGGGAGATGAGACTCCACCATTGCTTTGCTCCTAGAACCAAGGTGGACACGAATGATGCAGGGTTTCAGATCCAGGGGAGCATCACAGCTGCTGGCCCATCTGGCAGCTGTGCTAGAATGCCGATACAAAGAACCTGCAGACACCTAAAGGAGCATTGTCACTGTGCTGCCCTGTGACTGTCAGCGGGTGGTTACTTGACCACTGGCTTGCAGGATCCCACCAAGCCTCTGTCTCGCTGCTCCCCTCCTTCTTCCCTCACCTTGATGTCTGTAGGGTTGTTCTCTCACATCATTCTCACTCCTCTCCCGTTGTGTTTTGTCCTTTCTGCCATAGGGTATCACGGAGGTGCCACTGCGATTGCTTATTGGCTCAGGTTTGGGCAGTGGCTGGTCCATTTTGGAGTCAAATGAAAGTGGCTGTTATGGCCATGGAGTCAGCTCTTGATCTCTTCTCACCTTTGCCAGCCCTACAAACACCTCCAAACCACTCCCAAACCCTTGCCATGTAAACCCACAGGATCTCTAAATTCCCCAATCAGATGTCAGGTTACTGATCCTAAGGCTTCCTCACGCTGCTTAAATAAGACTTTTCCCCTTCCTCTCCCTGATTTAGGTTATTTCAGAGCAGTTACCCTGAACCACACCTGTGTCACCTGGGCCAAGCTCAGACATGTAACAACAAAAATAACAATGGGTACCAAGTGTCCAAGGTCCCACGCAAGCAAAATGTTTTGCTGCAGAGCATGCTGGGGTGGTGGGCAGAGGTCACTGTGAAGGTGAAATGAGATGTCCCTAAGGAGAGCAATCCATGCTGTCCTTGGGACCAGAGACACGCAATGCTGGACTGTGCAGTGCTGCAGGAGAAGGCATTGCTGCCAGTGATGCCTCTGCAGCCCGAGAGGACACGTGGTTCCGGTGACCCTTATACCCAGAAAGGACAAGGTGCTTTTGATTGTGTCCTTGACCATGGACATCCCGTGAGGCAGGGACACTTTGAAAATCATTGGTCTGTTTCTCTATTGCCTCACCACAGCGATGACTTTCAACAGTGCTGGCTAACTGGGGAGGCCCAAGAAGGCTGAATGTTAGTCACGTGCTGCCCACCTACAAGAAGGGCAGGAGGGAGGATGGGGATAACTACAGGCCTGTCAACCTGATCTTAGTGCCAGGGAAGGTTGAGGAGCAGATCATCATGAGCACCATCACAAGGAGGTGCAGGAAAACCAGGAGGTCAGGACCAGCCAGCATGGGTGTATGAAAGGCAGGTCCTGCCTGATGAATCTGATCTGCTGCTGGGACAAGGTGACCTGCCCAGTGGATGAGGGAAAGGCTGTGGATGCTGTCTACCTGGACCTTAGGAAAGCCTTTTGGCTCCATCTCCCACTGCATTCTCCTGGAGAACCTGGCTGCTCATGGCTTCGGTGCGTGTTCTCCACGCTGGGTTAAAGCTGGCTGGACAGCCAAGCCCCAAGAGGTGTAGTAAATGGAGCGACATCCAGGTGATGGCCCATAAGGAGTGGTGTTCCCCAGGGCTCAGTGTTGGGGCCAGTCCTGTCTCAGAACTTCATCAATGACCCAGACAAGGGGACTGAGTGCACCCTCAGTGAGTGTGTGTAAGACATCAAGTAGGGTAGCAGTGCTGATGTCCTTGAGGGCAGGAAGGCTCTGCAGAGGCATCTGCACGGGTTGGACCATTTGGATGTGTCCAATTGCATGTGGTTCAACCAGGAGAAGTGCCAGATCTGCACTTGGGTCCCAACAGCCCCACACAAGGCTACAGGCTTGGGGCAGAGTGGCTGGAAGGCTGCCTGCTGGGGAAGTACCCTGAGGGTGCAGGTTGACAGATGGTTGAGCATGAGCCCGGGTGGCCAAGAAGGCCAATAGCATCGTGTCTGGTATCAGAAAGAGTGTGGTCAGCAGGACCAGGGCAGTGATGGACCCCCTGTACTCGGCACTGCTGAAGCCACACCTTGAACACTGTGTTTCCATTTTGGGCCCCTCACTGCAAGAGAAACGCTGAGGATCATGTCCAAAAAGGGCAACAAAGGTGGTGAAGGGTCTGGAGCCCTGGTCTGTTGAAGAGTGTCTGAAAAAGACGGTTTTCATTGAAAAAGAGGTTTTACTCTGGAGAAGAGGAGACTCAGGAGGGACCTTACTGCTCCCTAGATTTACCTGAAAGGAGGTTGTAGATGAGTGGGGGTAGGTCTCTTCTGCCACATAACAAGTGACAGAACAAGAGGAAATAGTTTCTAGTTATACCAGGAGGGGTTTAGGTTGCATACGAGGAAAAACATCTTCACTGCAAGGATGGTCAGGCATTGGAACAGGCTGCCCAGGGAGCTGGTGGAATCACCAGCCCTGGAGGTGTTTCAGACATACACAGACACAGTGCTTCGGGACATGATTCAGTGATGGAATTGGCTGTCCTGAGGTAATGGTTGAATTTGATGGCCTTTAAGGTCTTCTCCAATTTAAATGATTCTCTGTTCTTCTGCTTCTGGGATTTATTGCAAGCCTACCTAGACACGTTGCTGAGCAAGCTGGTCTAGCTCACCCTGCTTCAGTTGGAGGGCTGGATACAATGATCTCCAGGGGTCAGTCAACCTGGAAAAAAAAGCCATACGGCTATAAGAGCATATATAAAATATGTCGACACAACTACGGAAGTTCATGTGAAGAATATTTCTCCACACAAATGGCTTGTGGGAAATGCATTTGATAATTCTGAAAGGAAGAAGGCTGCTCTTCTGTGGTCAGGTCATGGAGCAGAAGGAGGGTGATGGAGGGGTGTGTTATGAGGAGGACAGCTGACTCTCAGGAACTCCTCATGCAGGAGGACGTGCCTGGCTGTGAAGGGGCCTGTGAGGTCAGTTCTGTCTCTGGAGGTGATAGGCCAGCAACAGGAACATGGCTGGGAAAGTCCTTCTGCCAAGCTACAGCACAGGACCTCTCCAGGAGAAGGTCTGGGGTACAGGCTGTCATGTCCATTTTGCCTGTGGACATGACAGGACAGCAGCAGGCATGTGGCTTGGTCACGTCTCTGGGAGAAGCTGAAAGGCCAGCAGCAGCCATGTGGTTCGGAAGACCATGTGGAGGTGGCTTCACTTTTTTGAGGCGAAAGACCACCAAAAATAGCTATTGAGTTAGGTTCCCTGCTGGGAGGGTAGTTCCTGAGGTGGTAAAGCTTTCCTGGGCAGTGGGAAAAATCTCAAGAGAGGAAAAAATGTGACAAAGGAAAGCTCTGATGGTGTAGAGTGGCTATCGGGAGGAGGAACTGTCACTGCAAGGGTCCTGCTGCAGTGCAAGATCTCAGCCAGAGGGAGCATGGATCAGCCCATGGCTTTGTGTTTCAAGGAACAGCCGGTGAGAGTGGAGGTACCTCAGCGAAGGTATGGCAATGTTGGGGTGAGAGCAAGGCAGGGCAGCGAGATGGTGCCTACAGCCTGCAGGGAAAAAGGGGCAGGGCTCCAACCATGCAGGACAGCCTTTCGTGAAGAGGGCAGAGGGCACTGGCAAGACTGGAAGGCACCAGTAGAACCCAGGTCGGTGTCCCCTTGGCTGTGGCAGCTGTCTCTGCCTCGGAGGGCCATGACAAGACATGATGTCCTCCGGCACGGGGGCATCGTTGCCTCCTTGCAGCCCCATGGGGAAGCTGGAAGTTGCTGTGCCATTGCTGTCCTTCACTGGGCATTGGATGCCCACCTTCCATGGTGCCCAGGCAGAGCCCTGAGCCCTGTGTGAGGGACAGCACCCACCTCCCCACAGGCTGCAGGTCACGGCTTGGCCTTCCTGCTTCATCAAGCAAGCCAAGGCTTTGCTCAGCAGCAGAGCTGCCTGCACAGCGCCTTTGCCTTCCTGCACTCACAGCCTCCAAGGATGGGCTCTAACAAGGCCATGGGGAGGCTTTCTCAGCCATGGCCCTCAGTGGGGCCCATTAACGCTTCCAGGGACTGGGGGCTTTGCTCCTGACTTGGTGTTCTTGAGAGGTTTCTTCAGTCTCCTCTGAACACCTGAAGTCCACAGCACCACAGACCCCCTGGGCTCATGACGAGGGAGAACGCCCTGATGAGCCCTGTCTCTTCCATCAGGGACATCTGGTCTTCAAGGCTTGAACACTTCATAAGTTTCAGAAGTGTAGTTAAAGAGGAAGGCAGGTAATGACCACTATGGAGAAGTGATAGAAGACTTTTCCAATGGCAACTGATGCAGCATGCCTCCTGAGGAGTTGTGCAGGGGTGGGAAAAGCAGTCCCTGGAGCTAAACACTGCGTGGACAGCCTCACTTCTCACCTCCCCAGCCCCACTGTTTATCTCCTCAGCCCCATGGCACTTCCATCACTTGACATCAGACTTCTCCAGCCAGCTCTGCAGGTGAATATAGGAAGTGCTTGGCAGTAATTATCAGCTGCTTTCCTTTAGAGAAGAGGGTGTAAAAAGGAATAAAAGAGGGATTGCTTATCAGGGTGTGTGTTGGGGGAGTGGGGTAGAAATTAATAAATAAAAATAAATTTCTCAGCTGTCGTATTGTTAGTTCAAGCAAATCCCCATGAGGTCTATTGCCACTACTGAAGAGTTGCCCGTAGGGAATATTAGAGACACTACTGACAGACAGTCCAATTTTTCCACTCTGAACCTTAAAGCAGAAGCTACATAGGTAGAACGGATTGGAGTGATCACAGAGGAAGAGGAGAAAGGCATCTGGAAATGAACTTCTTAACCCAGAGCTGTAAATCAGGAAACCAGGACGTCAGCATATTCCAAATGTCTTCAATTTCATAGCAGGTGTGAACTTCCTGGGACTCATGACAAATATTAGGATGATTCCAAATGCTTTTTATATCTCTAAAAATTCTCCAACAATGACCTATGTATACGCAACAACTGGTATTCTCTGAGGGTTGCCCACTGGTGCCAGAGTTCACCCAGAGGGAGCCTGGGTCAGCCCATGGCTTTGAGTTGCAAGGAACAAGCAGGGATGAGGGGAGAAACTTCAGAAAAGGCAGAGAAATGCGGGTGTGAGGGCTGGGTGGGAAAGCAAGGAAGAGTCCAACCCCCAGAGTGGAAAGAGGTGCCACATGGACAGTGTAGGGCAACATGCAGTGGAGATGGCCCCGGGCTGCAGCAAGGCTGAATGGCCCCACAGGGGGCTGAGGCCTCTGTCCCCTGGCACTGGCAGTTGCCCATGTCACCAAGGCCTGTGACAGGAAACGTGATTCGGAGGGTCTTATGTTCTGCCCTCCAAGGGCCTGGGGGTCAGGGCTGGGTCTTTCTGCTTCATACAAAAATCCAAATGTGTTTTGCAGCTTTACAGCCACCGACACAGTACCTTTGCCTACCTGCAGGTCTGGCCTCTAATTAGCTGCTCTAACGAGTCCATGGGGACGCTTTGTCAGCAATGGTCCTCAGCAGGACCCATCAATGTTTGAAGGTATTTTCAGTGCTGCTTCTGACTTAGATTCCTTGAGTGGTTGGTTCAGTCTGCTCTCAGCAGCTCAGGTTCATGGCAGGAGCCCGCAAGGCCCTAATGAGGTATTTGCCGTTTTGTCATTTCCTTCAAGTCTTCAAGACCTGTGCAGCTAATTGAATCTGTTCCATTCATGTAGATAAGAGAGAGGCTTTCAAAGTGCACTTCAAAATAATTATATTTTATTTCATAGGTTGTATTTTGCTACTTTTTAGGTTAGAGAGGAGGTTCTAGCAGCAATCTTTAAGTGATAATGATGCAGAGGATCTCCTCAGGAGGTCTGGATGCTAAGAAACACAGTCCCTTGAGGTCTGACACAGGATGGACAACCTTGCTCTGAATGTCCGCAAGACCACCCTTTTTCTCATTGTCCCCTGGGACTCACAGCCCTTCTCCTTACATCAGACTTCTCCCCTCAATTCTGCAGGTGGGTGCTGCAGCTCCTTTGCACCATCCCCCACCTGTTTGCCTTAGAGGACTGGCTGCACACAGGTGCAGAAGAATTATTCAGATCTGCAAGCACTGTGAAGAGTGATCAAGTGTCATAAATAAGCCAACAGCCTCCACAAGCGGATGCCATGTCCAAGCTGTCTCTGATGAGGTGCCTTTCTGCAAGGGACACTCTCATGAGAAACATTTTAGGTGCTAGATACGGAAATATAGATCTAAACACAAGGGAAGGGTTGGGTAAGGAGACAGTTTGGCTGCGGGGAGACATGCAAGCTTTTCCTTCCTGAAGCTAAAAACAGCAGCACAGGTGAGAGGTACCTAAAAGACCAAAGACTAAAGGGAGGAGGAAACTGGTAAATAACTGAAAGAGCCTTTGCTGAGACAGTCTGCTGAAAATACGACTTCAGAAGTCGTCACTGTCCCCTGCTCAGGTGCAAATTTTTTAAAGATGGGAAACTTAAGGACAGGCGGTATAATTGTAGTAATAATGGTGAAGTTCTGGTATAAAATTAATATTTCTTTGAAGTATCGCTTTTGAAAGCTCCATGAATTGGCAGAGGTCACTTGTGAGAAAGGACGAGTAAGTGTTGCAACTGTCTTGGAAGGAGTCCATAAGTGCAGCTCTGTGAGTGGTGTGCCACCAGTTAGAGTCCCCTTGGGTGACATTTCTGGCACCAGAGCGGGTAACTGTCCAGGTGGATTTTCCAAGGGTAACTCCTGCCTCGCCAACCTGACAGCCTGCAGTTGTGCGTGAGGAGCTCCACAGTGGATGTCATTTCCCTCAGCTTCAGCAAAACTGTTGTCATGGTTTTCATCAGCGTTCTTCTGCCCACGTGAGGCCATGACACTCTGGGTGGGAACAGAAAGAGATGGGTAAAACACCAGCGGGATGGTCAGGCTGAGAGAGCAGTGGGGAAGGGCTCACACCCCACCTGGAGGCCACTGGGACATACTGGGGCAGTGTGGGCAGCACAGGGGACTCTCCTGCTTACAGTTTAAGAGCTGTAAAGATAATCCAGTGGAGGCAACTCTCACAGTGCCTGTCGGTGGCACCAAACTGAGAGGAGCATCCCTGTGCCCTAGGGATGCCATGGAGGGGAACCCTGGCAGGTGGGGTGGCCGCCCTGTCAGGAGCTGCACAGATGCAGGACGGACCAAGGGCAGAGCCTGCACCTCCCTCGGGTGGACTAACACCCTGCAGCTGCAGGGCCTGGGACCTGCCTGGCTGGGCAGTGTCTGTGCAGAAAAGGCCCTGGTGGTGCTGGGGGACAGAAGGCAAAACACAATCCCAGCCCGTGACCTGGTAGCAGAGGCAGCCAGCAGTGCCCTGGAGCGTCTGAAGAGGTGCCTTGCCAAGGGAGCGCGGGAAGTGATTGTGTCCCCATCCTCATCACTCACTACACCCCGAGTAGACTGCTGTGTTAATTTTTGGTGTTGACTGGGGAGGGAAGGAGGGAAGAAGTTTCTCAATGCCCCCAGAGAGAACCCATTACAGCAAGGAAGACGTGTATGACTGGGAGTGAGTTCATCGAAGAGTCACTGAGATGCTCAGGGCGCTGGAACACTTTCCCGGGAGGGCAAACTGAGGGCAAGGCCCTTGATCAGCCTGCACAAGGGAAGGCCCCGGGAGCCTCCTAGTGACCTGCCAGTCCCAGTGGGGAGGTGGTCAGGAAGAAGAGTCCAGTCTTGGAACTATGGAGCCTTTCAGGAATGTGATAGGCAATCGTCAGATGTGGAAATAAGAATATTTTTGGCCAGAGGTAATGCAGTGACCAGCCTCCACATCATGGGGTGCCTGAAGCTGTAAACAGAATGGAAACAAATGCTCTGCTTGGGTAGTGTGAACTTCTTTGCTAAAAGCGGGGGGAGGCAGAGAAATCTCAGTGCTTTCTGGTTCTTGTGAAAGATTTAATACCTCTATGAATGGAGCTGGATGTAACAATTTTGTTCCTCCTTTTCAGTCCCTGACACCCAGAAGCCTGACTTGCTTTTCCTTCTCCTCCTCCTAACAACCGGTGAAGGGATGGGAAGTAAGGAAGCAGAGAGCCCCTAGGTCATAGTGTCATTTCCTTGGACATCCCATCTAGTATCAAGAGGGAAAATGAGCCTGCAAGGCCAAATGAACAAGGTCTATGGACACGGAACACCGTGTCTAAAATATTGCCTGAAGGCCTGCAGACCTACAGCATAGATCACACTGGGGTTGAAACTCCTGCCTAGCTTAAGTGGCCTCCTGGAGCCATGGAGAAAGCTGTGGGTGGAGGCCCCAGGTGAGCCTGGTCAGGGCCAGGAAGGCCTAGGGATGCTCTCAGGGCCCTGCCCCCATGGGATCCCACCTGCCAGTGCCCTCAGCAGGCCAGGTTCTCCCTCCCTCCTGCCCCAGGGCTGTGCTCTGCTGCTCTCCTTCCCCACATGCCTGGGCATCAGGGACACCACAACTGCACAGTCACTACAACAAGGTTGTCACTGGTCTTCACATCACTGAGGATTTCTTACTTTTTGGAGTGCCAGGTGCAGGTGGGCATCAGACTGGGTGGGCTGTTGGTCTGGGGAACTTGCCCACAAGCCCCTGGGCTCCTGGCATCCTTGCTTACCTGTGCAGTGATCACCAAGGAGACGGATTCCCCCAGGAGAGACAGGCTCTGTGGTCCACAGGTTTCCTCAGGTCATTTCAAGCAGACATTGTTCATGCCTCACCCTGACTGTATGACCCGTCACTCTGTCCTGGCTCGGGCTGGCATGGAGTGCATTTTCTTCACAGCAGCCCTTCTGGTGCTGTGCTTTGCGTCTCTTCCTAAGGCAGCGCTGACCACGCACCAGTGTTTTGGCCACTGCTGCAGAGTAATCACCAAGGCTTCTCTTTCTCACACTCTGCCTGCGCTACAAGGAGACTGGGGGGACGCAAGGAGCTGGGGCAGCTGACCCCCAGTGACCACAGGGATATTGCATATCCCAGGACGTTGTGCTCATCAATAACAGCTCAGGGAAAGGAGGATGAAAAGAGGACATTCGTGGTCATGGCATTTGTCTTCCCGTGTCACTGACAGATTGCTGAAGAGCAGCTCTTATGGGGATGGCTGAACCCCTGCTGCCCATGGCAAGGAGTGAGCGAATTGCTCCTGTTGCTCCTTGCACACAAAGCTTTTGCTTCTCCTGTTGAACTGTGTTTTTCCTGACCTGTGAGTTTTCCTCTGATCCTCTCCTCCATCAAGCTGGGCATGGAAGGGGTCAGTGAGCAACAGATTCTGGGCATTTGGGTGCTGGACTGGGTCAAACCACAACTAATTCCTCCCTCAGTGCCACCCTGGCTGCTCTCCCCTTTGTTCCACACACAAGCTCTCACCCAACCTCATTGCCTGTCCAGTACCAGAGCTCCATGTATCTGAGCTGCCCTGACATCACACAGAGCATCCTCCACTCCTCTCAGGACAAGGGAGAACGCCCTGACAAGCCATGTCTCTTCCATCAGGGCCATCTGGTCGTCAGGGCTCCTACACTTCATGAGATAAGTTTCAGCAGTACAGTGAAAGAAGAAGGCAGGCAATGACCACTTTGATGAATACAGAAGACTTGTCCAATTGCTATTGATGCAGAGTGTCCCCTGAGGAGGTGTGGCCAGGTGGGAAAAGCAGTCCCTGGAGCTAAACTCTGCGTGGACAGCCTTGCTCCTCACCTCTCCAGCCCCGTGATATCTTTCGTCAGCCCCATGGCACTTATATCACTTGACATCAGACTTCTCTAACCAACTCTGCAGATGAACATTGCAGGGTCTTTGCAGCAATTACTACCTGCTTCCCTTAGAGACCTGGGGGCAAATCGGAATACAACGTGTTTGGGTTTGTTGTTTTTTTTTTTTAACTAGGGGAAAAATAATACTATCTAATAAATAATAAATTAGACTTCTCATCTGATTTATGGTAAGTTCAAGCAGATCCACATGAGGTCTATCATCACCACTGCTGAAGTGTTGCCTATAGGGAATATTAGGGAGATTACTGAAAGGCAGTCAAAATTTAACTCCATGAAGCTCAAAGCAGAAACTAGGTAGGTGAGAGGGACAGGTATGATCAAAGAGTAAGAGGAGGAAGGTATGTCGAAGTTAACTTCTTAATCCATAGATGTAAGTCAGAAATCCATATGAGGTGTTGACCTTCTGGATCTCATGCAAAACATTATGTCATTTCCAAATCTCTTGGAAGTCAGTAGAAATTCTTCCACATTCATCTACATGCTCACAAATGGTATTAACAATAGTAGCGACTCCACCTTGAGATGCCAACTTCCTATCTAGTGCTATTCTATTTTGCACAGCTATAGGAACTGTTTCTGAAAGGTCTTCCTGCAAAACTTTTATGGCATTTGCAGTGTCCTTGGCCATCTCTTCCACTCCTGTGGATCTCTTTATCACTGCCTTCCCCAATTCAGCAGCCCCAAGCCAAGGAATAAACCACCCAGCAAAACAGTGAAACCCAGTGGGTCTCTCTGTAAGGGGTGGTTGATTCCGCCTGTATCTCCACAGGTAAGTTGTTCACCACCGACTGTTGTCCAGTGTCTCAGTCAGTCATATCAGGAAAAATCCCTCCCCGTGTACATCTACCCGACCATCTTGGTGGTAACGCTTTTTGTGCTACACGGGCACATATCCAGCACACCCAGTGCCCAGTGGAACGTTCCAGTACCTACTGCTAGTTAGTTCTGACAGCTTCGTGAAATGCCTTGAGCAATCACAATGTGGGTAGGGCCCCACAGAGAGCAGAGTTCCATTTTGGTGTGTCTCGGCTTCATTTTAGTAACACACTTCACACTGAGTGTGGATTCAGTATTGCCCAGGTCTGGAGGTCAGTCTCGTTCCAGTGAGTGTATTTTGGTCTTAGCCACAAGTTATTCCCACTAGTCCCACATGGGATGGGGATACCAGCTACAGGCATTCCTGCATGAGGGCATTCAGGGAAATGGGTACCTACCCAACAATCACTCTAATTAAAAACATTCATCGATCCTTCCACCATTTTCAAATGAGTATTCCGTGTCCATGACTCCTCCTGATCCCACCCAAGCTGAGGATTTAGCATACCACATCACAGGCCAAATTCTATACATCTCTAAAACATGTTTCAACATATATCTACAAAGGAGAGACAAGTAGCAGACTCCAGCTTCCCTGTAGACAGCCCAGTCTTATCTGGGGTCGCATTTCAGTCATTCACTTATATGCTGTCTGGCAACAATGCAAGATACCGAACCTAGAACTTCATGGTTCTGGAGGTAGTTTCAAACATAAAGTTTTTTTGGTTGCTTGACAGTCCATTCTGGTGATGTGGCTGCTTAAACCCTGCTATGGCACGTCCATGGAGTCACTCCTTCAGGCCTGACAGCAGTGTAGGTGCTGAGCAAAAGCTGGAAAGGTCCTTTCACTTCTCTTTCAACTGATCATCCAACCACGTTCTAAGATACATGCAATCTCCAGGTTGGTAGTGATGTACAGGCACGTCCAGGGACAGATCTGCGCTCACAGTGACGTACCTCTGGAGAGAGGACAGGACCTCTCATAGAGACTGAACATGCTCTTTTAAGCCATGTTTCCCTTCTATTATTTTGGGATTCAGTCCCATTTCTGTCACCTGGCAAGGTTTACCATGTATCCTTTCCAAAGGACTAACTCTCTCCTTCCGTTTACGCCGGATCCTGTATCTGTAGCAATGCTGAGGGAAAAGCATCTGACTGCTCTCTCTGAGGTTCTTGGCAGATTTTACTCATCTGTCCTTTCAGGCTTTGCTTCATTCTTTCTACTTTCCCGCTTGATTGAGGTCTCCATGGAGTGTGGAGATCCCATTTTACCCCTTCTATTTAGCTAAAAGCTGAGGGGCTTCTACTACCAAGTGTGGATCCCAACACGCAAAGAAAGTCCTATGGGTACCCCAAATCTCAGTATTATCTCTGAACTTACACTTATGATACTTCTTATTGGTGCGGCAAGGGAAAGCTTCCAGCCAGCCTGAAAAAGCATCTGTCATGACTAAAAGATACTGCTACCCATTTTGCTGCAGTAACTTGGAAAAAGTCTATTTGCCAGTAATCCCCTGGGCTTTGCCAGCCCTGGGAAAGGTCTTTTGCGGGGAGGTGAGGGTTATTCTTCAGGTACACCTCAGGCTTCTTCACTCTGCTTTTTGTTTTCCCAGTCATGGTACATTTAGAAGTTGCCCTTTCAAGGCTTCTAACATCCTCTCACTTCCCCAGGGAGTGTCTTGGTGCTTCCTTGTAACCAATTCACGCATAATTCCCTCTGTAAATGTTAGTTGATGCAAAGGAGTCACCCATCATCCGTGATTTGGGTTGCCTTCAGCATATTAGCCAACTGATTGTTTTCTGGTGGATCCCGTGGGCTCTTAGGTCCTAATTTCTGCCGTTTCTCTAGCAGGACTAGCAATATTTGACTTTCAGCTGCTTCTTTCCTTGCTTGATCTGCCACTTGCTGCCCTAGATGCACCGCGCTATCTCCAAGGTGCTGCACTTTACGATGCATAACTGCCAGCACCCTGGGTCAGCTGGTCACCTGAAATGATTGTTGGGTGTCTAGCCCATAATTTGGCTGGGGATCCTTGAGAGGTTCACAGTCCTCTTTCTTTCTTTCTTTCCAACCGCCCCATCGGCATGGACTATTCCAAAGGCAAATTTCAAATATGTCCATACATTAAGAAAGCCTTGTCTGTTGATAAGAATGCCAGTGCCCTTAGTAAGGCTGTGAGTTCTGCCTCTTGGGCCCACGTGTCAGATGAGAGGGCTTTGGCTTCTCTTCTCTCTCTGATAGTTACCACCACATATCCTGCTCTTTGGCTCCCATTTCGCACAAAACTACTACCACCTACAAGTAAGTCCCAGTCTCCATTTTCTGTTGGCGTGCCTTCTAATTCCACTCAGCTAGAATATACCTCTGCCATTGTCTTTAAACAATCATGAGTTACTTCTTCTTTTCCACTGAGATCATGTCATTTTTGCCCAGGTGTCAGTTCCTGGGCCTCTTGCATCGGTAATGCTGTAGCTGCCACTGTGCGCGGACAGGTTGGCCATCCTTTACTGACACTGTCCAGCTGTTTGGAAAAGCTCCCCACGGCTCTGCTCCAGGGTTCCAGTCTCTGGGCCAACACTCCTAAGGCACCTTTCATGCACAAAGAGTTCCAATGGGTTTTCTAGATTTGGGAGGCCTAGAGCTGGAGCACTCATTCCAGTCCGTTTCCATTCCGTAAAGGCATCTCTGCACTCCTGAGTCCAGACAAGGAGGTTTCCCTTTCCTCCGACACCTTCATATAGAAGCTTGGCAATGAGTCCCGAATTCATTATCCATAAGTGACACCACCCGGCCATTCCCAGGGATGCTCTGAGCTCTTGTTTTCATTTGGCTTCTGGGATTTGACAAATGGCCCTTTTCCTCCAGCTCCAAGACTCTGCTGGCCCAGGCAGGCTGTAAATCCCCAATTGGTTGCTTCTTCTGGGGTGGTCTCTGCCTTTTCCCAGGGTACTTTGTACCCTGCTAGCCCCCAAAGTTTAGGAGGTCCTTGTTATAGAATCTTCTTTACTGCTGGTTGCTAGCAGTACGTCACCTACCTATTGCAGCAAGGCGACAGTTTCATACCTCTTTTGCCAGCTTTCCAACTCCCTGGCGAATTGATTTCCAAAGACTGTAGGACTATTCTTAACGCCTTGCAGTCATACAGCCCTGCACAGCTGGGTTTCTCGACCAGTTTCAGGGCTTTACCATTTGATACCAACCGATTGGTGACTGGCAGCAGCCAGCACAAGGCAGAAGAGCGCATCTTCACATCTCATACAGTAAACCATTCCTCATTCTCCTTCAGGGTGGTCAGGAGGGCATACGGGTGTGCTACTGCCTCATGGACATCTTGCACAGTTGGATTTATAGCTCTTGCATCTTGCACCAGTTTATATTCTTCTGAATTTGGCTTCCTGGCTGGTAATACTGGAGTGTTATGTTCTGATTGGCATTCTCTTAGTAACCCAAAATCTGTGATCTGTTCAATTCATGGCTCCAACCCTTTCCTGACTTGTAGTTTAACTGGCTACAGCTTTTGACTTGCTGCTCTGCCATTTGGCTTCCACTGGATGATTACTGGTTCCCCTGCTTGGGATTGCCCTGGTCTTCCTGAAGCCCAGACAAGAGGTATTGCAGCATTTGTACCTGCTTCTGGTATCTTCTGTAGCTCGGCTTCCTTCTGCAACATAAAAACGTGGGCATCCCAATCTTGATTGTCAGGAATATGGTTCCTCTGAGGAAGCCCAGGTGGCACCTCCGGTAGCTTTGGTTTCTGTCAACCAGCAACTGAATGCCAGCCCTGCAGTGCGTCACGGTCTGACCCAAGTTCATCCAGCTGGTCCATGAGCAGGAAGCCCATCACAGTGGGGGTTCCAATCACCTGGCTACTCCCACACTCCCCTGGTACTTATTCCAACAATCCTTTGCTCAGCCCCGTGAAGATACCATCAAAGAACCAGTGCATGGTTCTCACAGTGCTCCTGGATCACAGCATACCCAAACTGAAGCACATTTTCAGCAGCACCATGTCCCCCTGGAGGTCAGCCTCCCCTCCCCCACAGGCCTTCAGGGGCCTCAGCAGCACTGCAGCTAGCCAAGCCTTCCTCTGCCAGGGCTGCAGAGCCCAGCACAGCTTTTCTGGCCTTGCAGAGGGCAGGGCTTCCTCTGCTGGTGCGCTTAGATTGCCACCGCCACCCACTCCAGCGGGTCTCTGGTCTCCAGCACAGCACGGGCACACGCTGGGTCGGGGGCGCTTGGTACCAGCTTTGCCCGAGAGAAGCCTGAGCTTGGCCCCAGCGCTACGGCTGAGGTGCTGCAGCCCAGAAGCGCACCGATGGCTTGGGCCTGGGGCACAGGCAGGAGGAGCTGGACTTCCACATGCTGTCATCGTGCTGGAAATGGCTGGAGAAAATCATGCTATTGATGAAATAAGTCATGAGGGGTGGTGGGACAGGTCACAGTGGTGCAGCAGGGGAAGGTGTGGGCTTTTCACGAGGGACAGGCCAGGAAGCTGAGGAGGGGATGCCCTCCGTGTGCAGGCACTTGTTGCACGTGCGGATCTCCTCTACGGGGTGTGCAGCAGGTTGGGTGAGCCCTTGCAGGAGAGTGTCAGCGAGAGGCCGGTTAGTGTGCCGTCCTGGTGGGAGACACAGCACCCGCGCTCAGGGTACGGCAGTGGAGAAAGGCTTATCTAAGCAAGCCAAGGAAGTCTGCACGTCCATGATCCCAGCTCTTATGGGGGACTTCATGACCCTGACACTTTCTGGAAGGGGAGCACAGCAGGATACACCCTGTCCAGCTGGTGTCGGGGGTCTCTTGAGACAAATTCTTTGCACAGGTGTCAGGCCAGCAAAGGTGACGCTCACCTGAACCTGGTCCTTGCCAAACAGGCAGTGCTGCTGAGGGGTGTGAAAACCAGTGTCAGCCCTGGCTGTAGTGCTCATGAAATAGGGGGAGAAGACTTTAGCCTCTGCAGGGGACTTGTAGTGGTAGTCCCATGGGCAGCAGCACTCAAGGACAGCAGAGCTGTGTACGGCTGGTCATTCAGGAAAGCATTTTCCAAGCAGAACTGTCCATACCGAGGAGCAGGAAATCAAGCAGACATGCCCAGAGAGATTCTTGGCTAAAGAAGGAATTCCTCAAGAATCTCCAGAGAGAAAAGGAAGCATCCTGGAGGTGGATGCAAGGGCTGAAAGAGGAATTTAGAAATAGGGATGTCTTCAGGGAAGCCAAAGCCTGCTTCGTATGGGGTCTTGCAAGATGTTCAAGGGCATCAAGAGGATCTGTCACTACTTGCAGAACAGTTTAAGAATTAAACAAAGGTCCTGTGTGGCCACTGCTGAGCTTAGTAAGAGCAGGTCTAGATAAAACTGAACATCCTCCAGGTCCTCTTTGCCTTAGTCTTCCCCAGCATCGTGTGCCAAAGCTTTGTGCCTGAAGGCAGGACTCTGGAGGGAACCAGCCAAGTGTGGATGGGAATCAAGTCAGGAGTCATTTGACCAAATTCAATGCTTCCCACTCCAGGGAGGTGGAGGGGCGGCATCCCAGGGAGCTGTGTGAGCAGGCCGATGTCCCAGTGAGGCCATTCTCCATCCCCACTGGAAGGTCCTAGAGACTGGAGGAACTTCCTCTTGACTGGAAGCACCCATGAATCTCGTGATACCCAAGAAGGACAAATTGAAAGTCCTGCCCCTAAAGTGGACCGAGGCCCTGCGATGACACAGGGCAGGGACTGCCTGGCTGGCTCCTTGGTTTGCATTCGGCAAACTAGGAGCCATCAGGAAAGGTGACCAACAGCCTCCTGGGCTGTATGGCCAGGAGCACAGCCACGGCAAGTCATTCCCCCCCTCTGCTTCCCACTTGTTTCACCACACCTAGAGTACTTGTCTAGCTTTGGTGCTCCGCAATAGCAGAGAGACGTTGGCACGCTGGAGCCATTTCAGTAAAGAATCACAGAGATGGTCAAGGCTGGAGCACGTGCCCTGTTAGGTCAGGCTGAGGGAGCTGGGCTGGTCCACCCTGGAGAATGGAGGGCTTTTGTGGGAGGATGTAAGAGCCTTGCGTTGCCTATGGCAAGGTTTCCAAGTACTCACTGTGGTACAAGGCAGGAGCACAGGAAGCAATGAACTGAAGCAAGAGCACTGTCCTCCGTCTTCACCTGCAGCCTTCAGAGGTGGTGAGAAGAAAAGAAAAAACACCACTAAATGCAACTTAGAAGGTTCAGATTGGGTATAAGGAAAAATGTGTGTCTGTCTGAGGGTTGCCCTCTGATGCCAGAGGTCACCCAGAGGGAGCCTGGGTCAGCCCATGGCTTTGAGCTTCAAGGAACAAGCAGGGATGAGGGGAGAAACTCCAGAAAAGGCACAGAAATGCGGGTGTGAGGGCTGGGTAGGAAAGCAAGGAAGAGTCCAACCCCCAGAGTGGAAAGAGGTGCCACATGGACAGTGTAGGGCAACTTGCAGTGGAGATGGCCCCGGGCTGCAGCAAGGCTGAATGGCCCCACAGGGGGCTGAGGCCTCTGTCCCCTGGCACTGGCAGTTGCCCATGTCACCAAGGCCTGTGACAGGAAACGTGATTTGGAGGGTCTTATGTTCTGCCCTCCAAGAGCCTGGGGGTCAGGGCTGGGTCTTTCTGCTTCATACAAAAATCCAAATGTGTTTTGCAGCATTACAGCCACCAGCACAGTACCTTTGCCCACCTGCAGGTCTGGCCTCTAATTAGCTACTCTAACGAGTCCATGGGGACGCTTTGTCAGCAATGGTCCTCAGCAGGACCCATCAATGTCTGAAGGTATTTTCAGTGCTGCTTCTGACTTAGATTCCTTGAGTGGTTGGTTCAGTCTGCTCTCAGTAGCTCAGGTTCATGGAAGGAGCCCCAGGTACCCTAAAGAAGTTATTTACAGTTTTATCATTTCCTTCAGATGTTGAAGACCTGTGTAGCTAATATGAGCTGTTTCATGGTGTAGCTAAAAGGGAAGATTTCGAAGTGCACCAGATGATAATTCCTTTATTTATTTCATAGGTTATATTTTGCTACTTTTAAGGTTAGAGGACAGGTTCTAGCTGCATTCTCCAAGTGATAATGATGCAGAGTGTCCTCAGTAGTTCTGGATTGGTAGGACATGCAGTCTCTCGAGGTCTGACACAGGATGGACAAGCTTGCTTTTCATAACACCAACCCAACCCTTTTTCTCATTGTCCCCTGGGACTCACATCCCTTCTCCTTACATCAGACTTCTCCCCTCAATTCTGCAGGTGGGTGCTGCAGCTCCTTTGCACCATCCCCACCTGTTTGCCTTAGAGGACTGGCTGCACACCAGTACAGAAAATTGTTTTATATCTGCAAGCACTGTGAAGAACGATCAAGTGTCATCAATAGGAAAACACACTCCACAAGCACAGGTCAAGTCCAAGCTGTCCCTGACGAGGTGCCTTTCTGCAAGGAACACTCTTAGGAGAAATGTTTTAGGTTGGCAGATACGGAAAGGTAGGTCTAATCACAAGGAAAGATTTGTTTATAGGGGACAGATGGGCTGTGGGAAGACATATAAACTCTTCCACCCTGAAGCTGAAACCAGCAGCACAGGTGAGAGGTACTTGTAGGACCAAAGAATAAAAGGAGGAGAAACCTGAAGGATAATGGAAAGAGACATTGCCGAGACAGTCTGCTGAAAAGACATCTTCAGAAGTGGTCATTGTCTCCTGGTCAGCTGCAAATATGTAGAAGATGAGAGAAATTAAGGACAGATGGTATAAAGGATTAGTGGTAGTTACATACTGGAGGAAAATTGGTATTTCTTAGGAATATCCCTTTGGAAACCTCCTTTTATAGGCAGAGGTCTCCTGTGAGAGAGGATGGCTGAGCAGGTGTTACAACCAAGTTGAAAGAGTCCATAAGTGCAGCTGGGGGAACCACAGGCTGTACAGACCCCCATGGTGAGGGGTGTGCCACCTGTTAGAGTCCCCTTGGGTGACATTTCTGGCACCGGAGCGGGTAACTGTCCAGGTGGATTTTCCAAGGGTAACTCCTGCCTCGCCAACCTGACAGCCTGCAGTTGTGCATGAGGAGCTCCACAGTGGATGTCATTTCCCTCAGCTTCAGCAAAACTCTGCCCATGGTCTCCCTCAGTGTTCTGCCCACGTGAGGTCATGACACTCTGGGTGCGAACAGAAAGAGATGAGTAAAACACCAGCGGGATGGTCAGGCCGAGAGAGCAGTGGGGATGGGCTCACACCCCACCTGGAGGCCACTGGGACATACTGGGGCAGTGTGGGCTGAAGAGGGTCCCAGTCGGAAAGTCAGCCATATAAGAGCCATCGCACCAATGTGGCTACATGTCGTCCTACTTTATGTAGCAACTTTGTCATATTTATACTTCTAATGCACTGTTCACGCGGCAGCTGCCTGACAGTCATTGGCTGTCGGTTACGTATTCATGTTACCTGTGCATTGGTTGTCATGCTGCAAGCGCCTAAGAAGGATGTGCTACCCTAGCGGTTTTCATATCTTGCTTGGCACCCGGCCTTGTTCTTGTACAATGCTCATTATTCTTTATTCTGCCTATTCAAGGACAGTACAAGATCTTCAAAGGAACTTTGTAATCTGCAGGCCAGGGTTGTCCAACTCCTGCCAGGGGACAGTATGCCCTTGTTCTGCCAAGAATTCCCCTACACATCCCCCCTTTTTTTTTTGGACAACCCAGGCTCTATCAACAATTGATTCCAAATCTTCCTTCATACAGGAGAAAATACAACAAAAGATAACAAGCACAGCAAATATAACAACAAAAATTTAATCCCTTCCATCAATAAGGTTTTCTACCAGCCAGCGATTCCCCATCCCTTCAGCCAATCGTCATAAGGATTTTCAGTAACACTGAGTTTCTTCGTATTATCTTGCAGTTGGGAAAGCTTTTTGTGAATGGACTCAGAATGATCAGCAAGATTCGTAGAGCACATTCCCTCAAAATCCTCTCAGCCGTGTCCTAGTGCTAATAACAGAAAATCAATGGCAGCTCGATTTTGTATTAAAGCATGTCGTATACTGTCGACATCAGTGGTGAGTCATCTAATACTCTGGAGGTAATGTTAATTTGTTCTCTGTCCAACAAGCCAACGGTCTCAACTGAGTGAGAGCCTTGGCAGAAGCAACTTGTGGTGTAAAGAGTGATGCTGAAATGACAGATGGACGTTCCCACAACTCAACATCATCTGTACATTCAGGTCCCAACTGGTATACACGACGTCTGATGCGTTTAAACTTGTTACTTATGTTCAGCATTTGATGGATACTAGGGGCAAATAATGTTAGTTTGCCAAAGCAGCATGGTCCTCCCGGTGCCCTTGCAGGTACGGCGGGCCAGGCACCATCTCCACAAACGCGGAATACTCCCCGAGGCAACATCTTTGCTTTTTCATTTGTCTCACCAGACCATGAAACAGGCCAAGTCCAATCGTTACAGTAACCGGTGATGTTAGAATGCCAGGGGGACCCAGGGGCAATCCAAGTACTATCATCTCTTGGTTTGTGGATCCTAAAATTACCTGAGTCAATGTCTTTCTTGTAAAACCCCCAAAATAAACAGTAGTTTCCCGGCATAGATCCTAAGATGTCAAGCTCCTGAGGTTCCATGCCGGTAACATTCCGGCCCCGAGCAATTTGGAACGCTTGAGCCCCCGAGGGGTTCCTTGGAATACCAAGTGATTGGCACCAATCGGCTTGCACAGACCCACTGTTGATGGTGCAAAAGTCATTTGCTGCTTGGTCGAGGTAGTCGGAGTATATTTTACCTGTTGTCCAGTGCCCAAACTCCTTCACATGGTTTAAAGGGACCCCAATCAAACAGGTACGAAATGGGCCAGATGGGGTAGCTAATGGTAAGCAAAATGAATCTTGCCCTGTCTTGTTGGCCCAGGTAACCCACATGTGCATTTGTGGTTGGACAGGAACCCATGCTGTTCCTTGTGAGGGCATGCTGATGACTCCTATCAGCCCTACAAGCAGATCAAACAATTCCATTATCTCGCAATCTTGTTCCCAACTGACAAAAGAAGCACCACAAGCCAAGAGCTTGTGTTTTCTTTGTAGCTAAAACAACAGTTAGGTTTTTGTCAAGGCCCACCAAGAGATAGCTTCTATTCTGCTGTCAATACTTTCTGGCATCCATATTGCTGGAAAATGTTGATTTGGCTTGAGGTTCAAACATTCCCTACAAGTATTTTCAAAAGTAATGTTAGCAAAGCTCTTTTGACAATCTAAGTACAAAGCATAATCATTTCGCAAGCGGCTACAACCTAGAACAAAGTTCTGTCTACAGTTACCACAACTTAACATTATTGCTGCTCGTTCCCTATAGTTTCCACAAACAGCATTCTTCGTATTACAAATTTTTTTCAACACAGCATTACAAGCTCGTGACCCAAATGATTGTCTTCTCGCTGCTGTCAACAGCACGTCTTCTCTGGTGGATGGGACTGGCCCAAGTTCTGCACAGAGTTTGTTAAAGACTGGCTGGAGATAAAGCTGTCACCTATATTTTCTCCGTTCCTCTGGAGCTGACATGCAGGGCGGACAAATCTGCTAGGGACCCACAGAGGTCCTTTATCTGTGGAAACACAAAAATATCCTCTACCGATGAACAACCCTGGACTGGGTCCTTCCCAGTTGCCTGTAGTCATGCTCTTAGAATGAACCTGTACCCCAGGCATGGCCTGTGTTTGACTTCCCTGAATAGCCTGATGGTGTATAACAACGGGGGCCCTTCTCTTCCTTCTGTCAGGGACAAATAATTCAATGTAAACAACACCTTGTTTCACCGCTTGGTTACGTCAGTCTTTCCTGGCGTCTTTCATGTCACTTAGCTGTTGTCCATGCGGCATCACACTCCATTTGATTGGTCCCGGAGCGGCGCCCACACGCTGCTCCCCCCTTGTGCAGGCATCCTGCTTTCTCTCACCTTTCTGTCCAAGTCTCTTACCTCTCTGCGAATGCAGTTTCTTTGTCTCTCTTGGCCTTGCATATGTCCTTCACAACACCTGCACAACACCTATCTTAAAAGCATAGGAACAGAGAATCATTTAGGTTGGAAAAGACCTTAAAGATAATCAAATCCAACCGTTACCACAGGACGGCCAATCCCATCACTAAACCATGTCCCGAAGCACTGCATCTATGTACTTTTGAAACACCTCCAGGGCTGGTGATTCCACCAGCTCCCTGGGCAGCCTGTTCCAATGCCTGACCATCCTTGCAGTGAAGATGTTTTTCCTCTTATCCAATCTAAACCTCTCCTGGTGTACCCTCAGACCGTTTCCTCTTGTCCTGTCACTTCTTATCTGGGAGAAAAGACCTACCCCACCTTTCAGGTCTACAACCCAAACTTTTAAGTCTACAACAACCTTTCAGGCAGTTCTAGAGAGCGGAAAGATCCCCCCTTTGGTTCCTCTTCTCCACACTATACAGCCCAAGTCCCCTCAGGTGCTCTTCAACTGACCAGGGCTCCAGACCCTTCACCACCTCTGTTGCCCTTCCCTGGACATACTAAAACACCTCAACATTACTGTTGAAGTGAGGGGCCCCAAATGGAAACACAGTGTTCAAGGTGTGGCTTCAGCAGTGCCGAGTACAGGGGGTCCATCACTGCCCTGGTCCTGCTGGCCACACTGTTTCTGATACCAGACACGATGCTATTGGCCTTCGTGGCCACCCGGGCACACTGCTGGCTCATGCTCAACCATCTGTCAACCGGCACCCTCAGGGTACTTCCCCACCAGGCTGCCTTCCAGCCACTCCGGCCCAAGCCTGTAGCGTTGTGTGGGGCTGTTGGGACCCACGTAAAGAACTGGCACTTCTCCTGGTTGAACTTCTAACAGCTGGACTCAGCTGAACACTCCAACCTGTGCAGATCCCTCTGCAGAGCCTTCCTGCCCTCATGGAGATCAACACTGCCACCCAATTTGGTGTTGTATGCAAACTCACTGAGGGTGCACTCAATCCAGATCATTGATGAAGTTCTGAAACAGGACTGGCCCCAGCACTCAGCCCTGGGGAACAGCACTCCTTATGGGCCGTCGTCACCTGGATGTCACTCCATTTACTGCACCTCTTGGGGCTTGGCTGTCCAGCCAGCTTTAACCCAGCACGGAGAACACCCACCGAAGCCATGAGCAGCCAGGTTCTCCAGGAGAATGCAGTGGGAGATGGAGCCAAAAGGCTTTCCTAAAGGTCCAGGTAGACAGCATCCACAGCCTTTCCCTCATCCACTGGGCAGGTCACCTTGTCCCAGCAGGAGATCAGATTCATCAGGCAGGACCTGCCTTTCATAAACCCATGCTGGCTGGCCCTGACCCCCTGGTTTTCCTGCGGCTCCTTGTGATGGTGCTCAGGCCGATCTGCTCCTCAGCCTTCCCTGGCACTAAGATCAGGTTGACAGGCCTGTAGTTATCCCCATCCTCCCTCCTGCCCTTCTTGTAGGTGGGCAGCACGTGACTAACATTCAGCCTTCTTGGGCCTCCCCAGTTAGCCAGCACTGTTGAAAGTCATCGCTGTGGTGAGGCAATAGAGAAACAGACCAATGATTTTCAAAGTGTCCCTGCCTCACGGGATGTCCATTGTCAAGGACACAATCAAAAGCACCTTGTCCTTTCTGGATATAAGGGTCACCGGAACCACGTGTCCTCTCGGGCGGCAGAGGTATCACTGGCAGCAATGCCTTCTCCTGCAGCACTGCACAGTCCAGCATTGCGTGTCTCTGGTCCCAAGGACAGCATGGATTGCTCTCCTTAGGGACATCTCATTTCACCTTCACAGTGACCTCTGCCCACCACCCCAGCATGCTCTGCAGCAAAACATTTTGCTTGCGTGGGACCTTGGACACTTGGTACCCATTATTATTTTTGTTGTTACATGTCTGAGCTTGGCCCAGGTGACACAGGTGTGGTTCAGGGTAACTGCTCTGAAATAACCTAAATCAGGGAGAGGAAGGGGAAAAGTCTTATTTAAGCAGTGTGAGGAAGCCTTAGGATCAGTAACCTGACATCTTACTGGGGAATTTAGAGATCCTGTGGGTTTACATGGCAAGGGTTTGGGAGTGGTTTGGAGGTGTTTGTAGGGCTGGCAACGGTGAGAAGAGATCAAGAGCTGACTCCGTGGCCATAACAGCCACTTTCATTTGACTCCAAAATGGACCAGCCCCTGCCCAAACCTGAGCCAATAAGCAATCGCAGTGGCACCTCTGTGATACCCTATGGCAGAAAGGACAAAACACAACGGGAGAGGCGTGAGAATGATGTGAGAGAACAACCCTACAGACATCAAGGTGAGGGAAGAAGGAGGGGAGCAGCGAGACAGAGGCTTGGTGGGATCCTGCAAGCCAGTGGTCAAGTAACCACGCGCTGACAGCCACAGGGCAGCACAGTGACAATGCTCCTTTAGGTGCCTGCAGGTTCTTTGCATCGGCATTCTAGCACAGCTGCCAGATGGGCCAGCAGCTGTGATGCTCCCCTGGATCTGAAACCCTGCATCATTCGTGTCCACCTTGGTTCTAGGAGCAAAGCAATGGTGGAGTCTCCTCTCCCAGGGGAGTGAGGCAGGAGAGCAGCAGAGTGCAGGCCCCAGGTCACACACACTGGCAGGCTGTGGCCTGTGCCGAAGGAGGGAACACTCCTTCGGGTGCCCTGGAATTGCCTCACAAGCATGAACTCCATTGTCAATGTTGGAGCTGTTGGAGGCTGCTGTCCTTGCCGAGCAGCTGTGCTGAGCTCTGCCACCTGCCTTGGCACTGGGTTCCCTCAGTGTCACAGCTCTGTCTGCAACAGGACGGGCTGCAGCTGCCTCTGCGTGGGCCCCTGGCTGAGGGCACTGCTGCACATCTGGGCTGAAGCCCCCCAGCTGTGGCACCAGCCCAGCTCTGCCTGGCCATAAGGCAACCTGGTACCAAGTGTCCCCGAGCCCGTGGGTGCAAAGGCTTTGCTTCAGAGCAGAGACATGGCCTGGGCAAGGGAGAGCTGAGTCTTGAGCCCTGAGACTGCAAACCCCGAGTTACACGCCTACATTGCGTGAGAGTAACTGAAGCCATCACACAGCAAAACCCCACACTGGAGATCTGAGCTGCTTTCCTCTGAACTTCCCTCTGTGCTGGCTACTGAAGGGTTAACAAAAGGTGACTCTCATGCTGAAAGCTTTTTTTTCTAGGAAGGGAATTGCCACTGCTGGAAATAAGTGTGTCCCCCCAGGTGAGGCAGGGCCCATGAGGGATTGCCTCATCCTGCTGCCCAGCAGGTTCCCCTGCAGCCCCAGGGACACCTGGAGGGAGCCCAGAGGGGCAGAGGAGGGAGGCAGGGAGAGCTCAAAAGCAGCCCTTGGTGGGAGGCTGCTGAGAGCTCCCTGCTGGAGAAATCTGCAGAGCCCTGGAGCCGGTAAGTGTGTGGCTGCAGGGCAATGCCTCTGCAGTTCCCAGCCGGGTCTGCAGCAGCTGGGGCCCCCCCCAGCCTGTGGGACCGTGTGGGAGCCTTGTGCTGTGGAGGAGGCCAGTGTGCTGCAGAGCAGGGCTTCCCTGCTGCAGCGTGGGAGGGCCAGGGCATGTGGGCTGCCTTGTGCCAGGGCCGGCTGCAGGGCTGTGAAGGTGGCTGTGCAGGCAGGGGTGCCCAGGGCTGTCCTTGCCAGCAGGGTCCCTGCAGCCCAGGGGGCTGTGTGCTGGGGCAGGGGCTCTGCCGCCTGCCAGGGGCAGCTCTCAGCCTGCCGGGGGGCTCCCGTGCGGCTGCGGGGAGAGTGTGTGGGTGCACTGAGCGAACCCTGTCAGGGTAATGTTCTCGTGCTGTTGAGCGGGTGCTGCACTGGTCAGGGCTGCTCGCAGGTTCTGCTCATGCCCACCTCATTTCCAAGGCGACTTCTCGTGAGCACATTCATGGCAGGGGTTTTCTGCTGGAGTCTCTTCTTGCCAGTCTCTGCTGCCACTTTTATCTTGCTCATCTTGGTAGGAATGGAATCTGAACTGTGTAGGTCAGAGCAGGGGCTGAGATGCTGAAAGCATCACAGGGAGGTTGATGAGGAAGGTCAGCAAGTGCCTTCCCTCCCCAGCACGCTGCAGGGGAAACCAGCATCAGCTCTCCTTTTCCCTCCGGCTTTGGGGGAGCTGCTCTTCCAGCTGTGCAGACAGAGAGCGGCTGCAGGGCAGAGCTGGGCACACAGGGGCTGAGCTGGGCTCTGTGAGCGCTGGCAGGGAAGAGCCCTGGGGCCAGAGAAAGAGCTGCTGGCAGGGACAGCTGCAGGCAGCAGAGCCCTGGGCAGGGAGGAGGGAGATGCTGAGGGGAACCCTGATGCAGGGCAGATGGGGGCACCTCCTGGCCATGGTCTGCCGTGCAGGTGCCTTCCCTGAGCAACACACCTCTGCTCTCCTCTCCCACCCAGCACAGCCTTTAGACCGTGGGTTACATGTGTTTCAACAGCTCCTGGTCCAGCAGAGCAGCAGGAGGGATGAAGTGCATCTCTCCTGCTGCCACGGTGCCATTTCTCGCTGAGCAGAGCCTGAGGGTGACTGTCCTGCACTGCTGCTGTGTGGGAGGTGGTGTGCCGGGCTGGGGAAGGGGAAGGAGTTCCCGAGTGTCCCTTTGTCTCTCTCCTGGCCTTGCTCAGATGCTATTGGCATTGCAGACAGGCTCTCTGGCAATCGGGGTTTCAGCTGCCGGCTCAGGCGCAGACCTTGTGGGTCCTCCTGTGCAGACATGTCCACAGCAAGGAGGTGTCCCAGCTCTCCCTTAACCGATGATGCTGTGGGCAATGCAGTCTGTGAGGCAGGGGAAGGAGCTGAGTCTGCTGCAAGAACTTGCCATGGGCAGGACCCTTGACTACCTACCTCGGGTGTCCACCCAAGGTGTATGTGCCTGCCAGGGCACACAGTGAGCCCTGGGTGTCCTTGGATAGCAGTGTGGTGCTGAGCCTTCGGTAAGGGATGAGGCATTCTGTTCTCTGCAGTGGATCCCTCTGCTCTCAGCAGTGCCTGGCTGCTGGTCAGGGTAACATGGCAGTGTGATCACTCTCCATCTAGAAAGGAGCAATTGCTGGGCAGCTGGGAAGGAGAGGGATGGAGAGAGCAGAGTGCCTGCCTCTGCCCTCAGGCACAGACAGTGCCCTTGCCTCTCAGCACTCACTCTGCTCTCCCTGAGCACAGCACAAAGCCCTCCCGAACTGACTCTGGCCATGGCCGTTGCTCAGCACGGGCAGAGCCGATGCTGACAGGCCCTTCTGCGCTGGGAGCAGTTTGGGCTGAGCCAGTGCAAGGCCAGGACTGGCCCCTGCCCCCAGGGTTCCCATGAAGCCCCTGCTGCAGAGCAGGGCTCACTGCTGGGCAGCCAGCGGGCACAGCCCCTGCTCCTCACAGCACACTCGGCCAGCACTCAGCACAGCTCCAGCCACGGCTCTGCAGGGAGCTCTCCTAGGAACGGCAGAGGGGGGGCAGGGGGCACCAGGGGCGGGTCTAGGAGAAACGGCTTTCATTTCAGTCAGGGAAGTATCCTCTGACTTCTTGCTATCTTTCCTCCTTGAGCAGGTCCCCTTGTTCAGAAACAGAAGATGTCCAACAGCAGCTCCATCACCCAGTTCCTCCTCCTGGCATTGGCAGACACACGGGAGCTGCAGCTCTTGCACTTCTGGCTCTCCCTGGGCATCTACCTGGCTGCCCTCATGGCCAACGGCCTCATCATCACCACCGTAGTATGTGACCACCACCTGCACACCCCCATGTACTTCTTCCTCCTCAACCTCTCCCTCCTCGACCTGGGCTCCATCTCCACCACTGTCCCCAAAGCCATGGCCAACTCCCTCTGGGACACCAGGGACATCTCCTACTCAGGATGTGCAGCACAGCTCTTCCTGATTCTCTTTTTCCTTTCAGCAGCGTATTCTCTCCTCACCGTCATGGCCTATGACCGCTCCGTGGCCATCTGCCAGCCCCTGCACTACGGGACCCTGCTGGGCAGCAGAGCTTGTGTCCACATGGCAGCAGCTGCCTGGGCCAGTGGGTTTCTCTGTGCTGCGCTGCACACGGCCAATACACTGTCACTGCCGCTCTGCCACGGCAATGCCCTGGGACAGGTCTTCTGTGAAATCCCACAGATCCTCAAGCTCTCCTGCTCACACACCTACCTCAGGGAAGTGGGGCTTATTGGGGCTAGTGCCTTTTTATTCTTTGGGTGTTTTATTTTCATTTTTCTGTCCTATGCTCAGATCTTCAGGGCTGTGCTGAGGATCCCCTCTGAGCAGGGACGGCACAAAGCCTTTTCCACGTGCCTCCCTCACCTGGCCGTGGTCTCCCTCTTTGTCAGCACTGGCACATTTGCCTACCTGAAGTCCCCCTCCATCTCCTCCCCATCCCTGGACCTGGTGGTGGCAGTTCTGTACTCGGAAGTGCCTCCAGCAGTGAACCCCCCCATCTACAGCATGAGGAACCAGGAGCTCAAGGGTGCAATGTGCAAACTGATAGATGGATGTTTTTCTGAAGGAATAAATTTATGAATAGAATTTATAATGTAATTCATCAAAGACCCAGACTGCCTTCTGAATTTGTTGTAGTTGCTTGTGGTATTTCATTTCTGATAAAGATGTCATCCCCATTCTAATTCCCTCTGTGATTTTCCTTTCTGAAGGTGCCCTGCTCTCTCTTTGTTTAACAAAGCCAAAGGGCCACTGAGCAACTTTATCCTTGGATTCTCCCTTCCAAGGCCTTTCTGGATCTGCAGGGACAGTTCCTGTGTCCACAGACGGAGGGGAAAAAGTTCCTGGCATGGCAGCACTGCCAGGGAACACCACCCCTTGGCTCTCCATTGCTGTCCTCCTTCCACTTCCACACTCTCCTTCTGACCCCCTGTCTTGGTGTAAGGCCTGAGTGCTCTGGCAGCTTGGGCACTGCCGTGCTGCGTGGCAGTCCTGTGAGCGCAGGCAGGGGCAGGCAACGGGCACTCTGTGACGGTGCTGGCCTCCATCAACTGTTCTGGATTGGTGGAGACCACCTGAATGCAGCGCTGCAACGTGCTTCCTTGAACCGCGGTCCCCGTGCCCGTTGGTCATGACGAGGGCCATCTCCGAGAGGTGCCGAGCAGGGCGCGACACCCCCGGGCTGAGGTGCTGCCAGCCTCTGGCAGGGGCAGCAGGAGGCCAGGCAGTCACTGTGCCTGCTGCAGTGCTCTGCCTCCGCATGTGCCAGGGACGGGCTCGTGCCTCTGAGCACCCCTGTGTGCGTGAGGCTGGGGTACAACCACGCCAGCAGTGCATGAGGCCAGCTGAGGTGGGGACACCTCCCAGGGCACAGCCGTTCCTGTGTGTGACTGCAGGAACAAAGGCCACTGTCCCAGGGAGATTCATCTCACCCGCCTTGGGCAGGCTCATTGCAAGTGCCTCGGTCTGATCACGGCACCCTTTCTGGATGGTGCCCTCAAATGTGTCCGAGCAATCAGGGAGGTTCTGGGGTCCCGGCAAAAGGCAGACATCCAGCCTTTGTTCAGGAAAAGCAAGAAGGACGATTGGGAGAAATACAGGCTGCTCATCCTCACCGTAGTGTCTGGGGAAATGACGGTGCAAATACTGCTGCAGCCATTTCCAGGTAATTGTGGGACATCAAAGGGGTTGCTGCACCCATACGTATTGAGGAAAGAAGGGGATGGTTTGTACCTGCACCTTTGCAAGGGCTTTGAATTTTTCTCCTGCACTTTCTGTATAGGCAGATGGGTGACTTCTGGAGTGAAGAAATGGAGGATACTGTGGGTGGAAGTTGGCTGGGGGCTTGTGGCTATGTCTCGAGCTAGCTCAACAGCGTCAGGGAGCGAAACCCGACCTTGGGAGAGAGACACAGTTATGCCTGTTGGAAGGAAGCCATGGGAGCAAGAGGAGAACCTTGAAGATAGGGAGTGGTCTGCAGAGCTTGTGGCCTTGTAGATAAAGGGAGTTGCTGAGCTGCTGTGTCTGTAATAAAAGAAGAGCCCAGAGTGGAAACTTGCTGAGCACAGTTACAGGCTGACACGTCAGCCCCCTGCAAAGGTATAAAAGGCTTGCTTGATTTTAATAAAGTGTCTTCGAGGTGTCTTCGAGTGTCTTCGTGCCTTCGATCTGCTCCCAGAGTCGGTGCATCATACGCCACAGGGGCTCAAGACCAAATGTCACCAGTGGTCAAGTCCTCCTGGTGGCCACTGACTAGTGGCATCTTCCAGTTCAAGCAGTTGGGCCAGCTGTGTTGAATGTCTTTATTGTCTCCCAGTACAAGTTGACAAAGTGGCTTTTCAGACCCTTCTGTGGATGATGCCAAAGTGGGCAGAGCCCTTGAGAGATGCCATCCAGTTCACCCTGCCTTGAGCAGGACAGCTGGACAAGGGCCTTTACAGGGGCCTCTCCCAACCTGAGATATTCTGGGACTCATTGACTCACTTCCCTGGAGAGCCATCCGGTGATGGGGGCAGTGGTGGCACTGGTACCAACCTGCAGTTAGAGAGGGCTGCAGGGCAGGCTGGGTCGCCTACTGACTGGGTCGTTCGAGTGAGATAAACCCTTGCTTTTCCTCAAAATCCAGCAGTGGAGCATCCGTCCTTGAGCACGACGAGCTTTGTGCATTTACCTGCTGTGCCCCATGCACTGCTGCGATGTCACTGCTGAGGCGGGTGGGAATGGCTGCGTGCAGGTGCTTGAAACGGGAAGACCTGGAGCTAAAAGCACTGCCAGAAATGACAGGTGTTAGCTAAAAGACTCAAAAGTGTGTGCTGGTTTTTAAATAAAGCGTTTTGCCCCCCATGGGTTGCTTGCTGCGATGAGGAGCAGGTAGCAGATGTGTCACCGGGGCCGGTGAGACAGCCCCTCTCTGCAGTGACCCCTGCGTCACCAGGACAGTGATGGGCGGCAGCGATGGCCCCACAGAGCAGAGGGGAGATGCCCATGTGGTGTTTGTTCTCTAGTGGCTTTTTGATTTAGGAACTGGCTGGAGGGGATGTGAGCGGTGACACTTCACCCTGAGCAGGGACCCGTTCCTCTCGGGTATTGGTTTCTTCCCTTCTGTGCTCCCCTTCCCGCTGTCCCTCCCCACCGCCGCTTGCTCCTGTGTTTTAGAGACCCTGCCTGAGGAGGCTGCAGCCATCAGCATCTCACATCAGAGGGAAATTCTCCTGGAAACAGCTCCAATGTAGAAAAATGGCTTAATTCCCCAGTCGAGAGCAGCAGGAAGGCTGAGCAGACACCTGGCTTTGCAGTTGGAGAGCACGTTTTATTGTTTCAAAGAACTTTTCCCTGGCTTGATTTGGTCCAAATTAACAATTTGCTTAATGAAGGCTTTCTGGTAGCTGAGTGCGGCACCACTCGGCAGGAAGGGGCTGCAGGCAGCCAAGGGGAGGACTGGGGATGGGGTTGGGGTTCCTGCAGGCTGCCCCCCAGCACTGACCCTGAGCGAGAGGGGGTGGCCTGAGGGGGGGTGCAGGGAAGCCTGTGATGGGGAGGCACACTGCCCATTTGCAGCCCAAGCAATGCCCTTCTGCCCCGTCAGATGGACTGGCCCCGTGTAACTCAGTTTATCATGTGTTTGCATCACTGTGGTGGCTGAGGCTGCTGGCCACACCAAGGGAAATGCTTGTCCTGCCCCAGCTGTGCTGTTCCCCACTCCTGCCTCCCTGCCTGCACCTGGCCACGCTGAGCACCTCTGATGATCTGCCTCTTATTCCTGGAGTACTTAGTACTTACTTACTCTCACTTCACCTAAACTCTGCTATGGACACAGCATCTTTCCCAGATCAGTCTCATTGCAAATATTTTGTTTCATCTCTGCTGATTTCCCAGCAGTAGCTGAGCCCAGCTGTGCTGTATCACAGAAAAGCTTGTGGCAGCAGCCACAAAAAAAATCATCACAAAGCCACCGCATAAAATTTGCTGTGAAGCTGCAGCATAAAATGCCCTAGTGGCTTCAGAACATTTTATTGTACCATTGCTACACATTTGGAGGTTTTGTAAAATCTGTATTTTTGAAGCAGACTGTTCCCAGTGGGCTGAGAACTGCCTTTGAAGTGTGCCATGGCCTTTTGATGCCACATGTGGCTGAAGAGTGGGAGTTTTTTGGGTGTTGGAAGTGGTGTCAAAGCCACAGCTGGTTTACTGGAAAGTCAAAGGGAGCAGAATCCCTTGTGCATCTCTTGCTTTCCAAACTGTAAATGCCAAAATATACAAACACCTGCAGCAGTGAAACAAAAAAAAAAAACCCAAAAACCTACAACCAAACCTGAAAAATAAATCCCCTACTCAGTGTAGCTGCCAGTAGCAGGCTGAAGTGCTGCTCTTCTGTGTCTCCAGACCTGAGCATGTCACCTCTCGATTCCCATCGGTGTGATTTGGGACATAGCTTTTGGCCACATGATTGAGCTGTCATTGCTGGGGGTGGCTGTTACAGCTGCACCTGTGCTGCCTCCTTTTTCATCTTCCCGTTTTGGATCCTGCCTCTCTCTGTAGCATCCCAGGGCTGTACAAATGAAGGGACCTGCTGGGAAACAAAGTGCTTCATTTCACATGCTTACACATCCTAGCTGTGCTCAAAGCCACTCCTTTCGCTGTGAAGGCTGCCCCATGTGTGAATGAGGAGAGAAGATTGCCTCCCAGGCACATGCTCCAAGCTGCAGACGAGATTCCCACACACCTTCTGGGCCACGTGTGTTGCAGGCTGAGCCGTGGTGCCCGCCTGGGCACCGAGCAGAGGGGTGCGGATCAGCACCTTTCCCATCCCCACTACCCAGATGCCCATGATTTCTCATTAACCCACACCCTAGCTCTTCCTGGGCTGCCAGCACTGTTTGCATGTCTTTAGCAAACTGTTTTGAATAAAGTGATTCTCCAGGCTAGGACACTGGAAGTCAGGAATACAGACGGGCTTATGAGCCCTGTAAAGGCTGGTGGGATGCTTTTAAGCAGTCACCGTTTTGCAAGTCATCTGTGTGTAACACAAATGAGAGATACTGGGCACCTGCTGCATGGGGTGAGTCGCTGTAGCACAACCCGTCGTTGTTGTGAGCCTTTAAACACCTCAGGTGTTAAGTGCAAGCAAAACATTCAAGGGTCTTAGTGACTTCAAGCTCCTTTAGCCAGCCTGCATTAGCAGTGCCTGACTCTTGCAATTAGGTACCCCACAACCCTTCGCAAAGAGGCTCTTGGTGACCTGTGCTGACCCTGTCTGAGCCCCAGTCCCCTTGGGACATTACAGAAGTGTTGAGCCAGGGCTCTGTGCCACTGCAACATCTGGCCGTGCCTCCTCCTCGCAGCACAGCAAGAGCTCCTCCTCATTTCTCAGCTGTGCGCCGAAAGCAATGGGAGCTGACGGCAATTTCACTTGACCAGAAGAGAGGGGCAGCTTTCTGCCTTCACTCCCCACGCACGGTGGCAGCTCTTGCCAGCAGTATCAAGCATGTACTCATGTACCTTCCACTGCTCGATCTTCTCATGAGCTGCCCCTTGCAGCTGGCTCTAGCCATGGCTGTACCTCCGCAGCACCGCAGCCGTGCCAGGGCACGCCGGGCAGGCACTCGCTTGACTGCTTTAATTGCCTCAAATTAATTACATTGCAAGGGGCTATCATGGTCTGTGAGTGTGGAGGAGCATTTGCTGCTGGAGCCCTGTTAGGCATGCAGACCTAGCTGTGAGACTAAGATACTACTAGGATCAAGAAGAAAACAACTTTAATTTGTTGACTGGACTTCCTCTTTACTCCCCAGAATCTCTTTGCATCATCAGCAAACGCTGGTATTTCCTCTTTGCTCTTTTTTTCCAGCTCATTTGTGAAGGCATTGGATGACTGGACACTGCAGGCAACGCTGCCCGCTCTGAAAATTGACCATTCACTTCCACACGTTGTTTCTTATCTTTCAACAAATTATTTATTCATATGATGACCTTTGCTCTTTTCTCATGGAGGATTAGTCAAAGGATGTTGCTCAATGCTTTCTGATAACCCAAGCAAACTGCAGTAATTGTATTTTCCCTTTTCTACCCCGTCATGGGCTCCTTCAGAGAGCTCCCATCTGCTCCTGAGGCAGAGCTGCTCTTTTGAAAACCTATGATACCTTTTCCCCAGTATCCTTATCCTTCTGCATCTTCATTCTCTTCTTTATTCTGCTTTCTCTTAATTCATCATGGTCACTGCTCTGTAGTCCCTCAGCTTGTCACTGAAACCTTTCTGGAAAACTGGCATCATATTAACCACCGTCATCGTATTAACCTGCTACACCAAGAGCTTTCAGCAAGAGGCAACGCCACAGCTAATGCTGAAGCTATTTCATCCCTGAGCTTTTTTATCGCTTTCGGGTGAATACAATTCTAAATCCTTGAAAAAAAATTCACACAGGAGGGAAAGAGCATAGTCTGGCGTATTTATTTTACTTCATTGATTTTCTGGACCTTAACTCACTGCATAAAAAGAAATCTATGTTTTAGGACATAGGGTGGATTATACTGACTGCAGAATACTTGAGATGGGAATGGTGCTTTTAAAAATTCGTTTAAAAATACCAAGTCTGGACTGTTGACCCCAGGTCCTTACAGAAGGGATAAATGAGCTGTTAAATATGCCAGAGAACATTATTCGCTATCTGCAGCTCCTAATACATAACCCCTGCCATTATCGGGGGTGGGGGGGTGGTGGTGTTAGAAAGAAAAGGAACAATGAATAGGAATAATAATAATAATAATAATACTTTTTCTACTATACAGAACTCTTTTTTTTCCTACTAGGACTGGTTGTGCCCAGGCTCTTGCTGCTCCAGGCTGCCTGCTTCGCAGCTCTTTGCTTTCTGCAGTTACAAATCTTGTCATGAATTTGAGTGTTTCTGTGTCTTTACGATTCTTCTTAGAAACATTTTCTGTAAATTTTGCACGCATGAGTCTGGAAAATAAATCCCCACAAGGGCTGTTAATGCAAATTGGCTGTGTTAAGCTCAGTGAGCGTGAGTGGCTAATGCCTGTCAGCTGTGGTGAGACGTGGGCTGCAGCTGTAATTAGGGGGTTGAACCATGGAGGAGTAGCACCAGTTTTAGCGGGGCAAACCCAGGCTGGGGGGTGGTGGTTTGAGAAGCTGAGGAAACCTTGTAGCTCCAGGAGGGCTGAGAGGCTGCAGGAGTCACAAAAGAGGACCATGAGCGTGTGAAAGCTGGAAGTTTTGTTATTCCTAATGAAAGGTTTTGCAGTGTTTGGTGTTTGTACTTAGAGGCAGTTGGGCAAAGGGGAGCAGGAAAGCCTTTTAATAAATTAAAGCTGGGATTGATGCTTGAACTACTTGTGGGGTACAGACAGTAACAATATAAAACCTGATCTCCTACTTTGTCCCTGCTGCAGGGGTGCAGGTATGGATGTAGCAGTTACAATGTAAGGAATGTTTAAAGGACATCTGTGTTCCCCTCCACGTTTCTTGTGCTCCAGAGAATATTAAGTCCCAAATCTGTTTTTCACTCTTTATCCTACTGCTACTCCCCTTCCCTTTAAGTTTGAAACTGTAGTGGCTGAACCCTTTGGATCTTTATGAGCTGTCTCAAAGTATTCAATTCTTTCCTGTAAAAGGAATTGCTTTGCTTTGCTTTCCTTCCCCACCCCTCCTGAGACTGCCCATCTTTTGCACGCATCTGTTCTGACTGGATGGTTGCCCTTGCTGTGATGGCTGGTGGATGGGAAACCACAGACTGCAAAAAGAACCATTGCACTGCTTTCTTCCCATGTGCAAGCAAGGGAGAGGGGCCTGCCATACCTATGTGGCAGCTGCTTTTCCACAAGCTGGGATGTCCTTAGAGAAGCTGGTTTGCTTTATACCTACTCTCTGTGTGTGTACTCCTGGGCTACTTCGTGATGGAGGAGCAGGGAGGCAGCCTGAGGTTGTTGGAGGGCACCTTGAGTGGAAAGAAATGGGATGAAATGGTCTCCACTCCTTCTGAATCCTCAGAAGCAGAGTCTGAGTGAAGGACGGGTCTTCATGTTTGCTCAGACCGAAGAGCATCCAGTGTCCCACCCGGGTGGCAGACCTGCCCCTTCTCTTGTTTAGCAGCAGCAGCAGCCAGCGGGGTGGGAGGGAGGTGTCTGTTGCCAGCTCCAGCCTGGCTCTTCAGCAAGTCCCTGTGCTGGGAAATCTTTTATTCTTTGTCCCTCTACTAGGAGGCTCTGCTTCCTCTCAGGGTCGCAGTTTTGCACAAAGAAGAAATCTCCCCCACCCCCCACACTCCCTTGCACAGTCCCCACGTGTTTCCAGGTGATTACACGGTGATATGTGCAGCCTTCTGAATACTAAAGCACTTCAGACCTTTGTCTTTTGAGTCACCCTTCTGCCTTGGATTTTCTGCATTTTTAATTTCTGCTCATCGCTATTTTCTCATTCCCTTCTTCCCTAGGGTAAGATAAAATTGATCCTGTGGCTGCTCTTTCTATGCATCTCATGTAAAAGTGCAGCCCTCCATCTTCTGCTGTCATGGCTCAGGCTGTGATAAAGCAGATCAAAATGTAGGTGATGTTGGTTTTGTCAGGGGTGCCTGAGAACTGGGATTTAAAGCTGGCATGCTGTTCATGCATGTGGTCTGACAGCAAACCTGCGGAGATGCTGTACCTCTGCTGACTCAGCTTCCCCCATGCCTAGGGGGTGCCAAGATGGGGAAGGCTTCTGTGACTTTTGCTGAGGATGGGTGTCTTGTTTTCCTTTTTACAACAATCTGTGAGTGGACAGGTTTAAGTTACTGGTGCTCTGTCTTTTTTGCTGCAGGTCCGTGATACCAAAGAGCTCACTCAGCTGCAGCTCATTGATAAGGAGAGGGAGAGCTAATACTCTCCCCTCTGTCCCAGCCAGATGAGGCGTGGGGGAAGAAAGGAGGATTCTCCCATTCTGACCAGAGCTCCTAGCCTCCTCTCTCAGAATTGGTAACGTGTTGTCCAAAAAAATCCCAGCTCTTGCTAGTTGGCATTTCTTGACAAAGCTTTTTGTCAGGACATCTGATGAGTTCTTCTGTGATCTCTGCTGGTGTGTGCCAGCACCTGGGAGGCAACATTTCACAAATGCTTCCATCTGTATTGCTAATTCCTCTCTCCTGTGCCAGATTCCCACCTCACCTGTTTATCTCTCTTCTCGCACAACCCTTGCATTGTGCCAGACTCCTCTGTCATGGGCCTGTTTCTGCCTGCATCCACACTCCCTGTGTCCCAGCTGAGCAAACATTGAATGTACTGGTATGGGTGGGCATCTAGTAACTGGCAGCATCTGAGCCTCCGAGGCCACTCCTTTGTGTGCATCTCTGGGGAGTTTCTTTACTTTTTGTGGGCTTCTTTGAGACTTGACCTTGCCAAGAGCTGCTGTTCCCGATCCTGTGCCGAGCTAATTGACCTTGTGTCTGAGACCTCTTCAGTAGCAGCAAAAAGTTGGTGCCTTTGCAGATGGCAAATTGGACCCAGTGGCTTGTAGGAGAGCATGGTAAAAGATGAGAGTGCAGAGAAATTATGAAGGTAGTGAGGAAGGAGAAGGGAAGGAGAACATCTGGCAGGTTCTTCTTTGGATCACTCCGGGAAGTTGCTCAGATGTCTATTGGCTTCTCTAAAGGTTACTACAGCTCACCTAGACCTTGGTGAAACCTTGAAATGGTGCTGCTCACATAGCTGAGTATAAGCTGGGTAGGCACAGGTTTAGCATGTGGGGTCCTTGGAGCCTGGTACTAAGGTTATATGGGTGCATAGACCCCCCTTGTGCTTCTAGCTTGAGGGTCAAGGGGAGGAGAAAAGACATTTACCTGAATGAGTTAGACCAGACAGTGTGTCTGTCCCAGGCTGTTCCTGATGGTGGAAGGGAAACACCATGTTTCCTACAGAAGTGTCTGTTGGGTGCAACCCTGCCTGCTGGTGTGGCACCACTTTGTGGTGAGCAGCAGGAGGGAGCTCTGGACAAATTGGTGTGTCTGGCTCTGCGCTGAGCTCAAATCCCCAAAGCAGGACAAGCACATAAGTGCTGTGTGGTGCCAATTAACCGTGCAGCTCATTACAGCTAGCTAATTTGGGTGCAGGTCTGCACCGATGCGATTATGCTGTTTCTGGTCCCCAGGCAGGCTCGTGTGCTCTGTGTGGCATTGCAGTGATTTTTGTGGGGCTACAGAGCACCAGGCAGGGAGGGTTCTGGAGGCTTTATGCAAGGAAATGAGAAGGAAACTGCAGGAGAGAGGAGGCTGGAAGGAAAGGAGCCCCTGGGAGCAGTCACTTAGGGTGAGGAGCTGTTTGATTTGATGTTATGCATGACATGTGTGGAGCGATAAAATAGCTTTGAAGCAGAGTGGACATCTCCCTGAACTGCCCCAGGGCTGCTCAGCAGCCTGCGTGGTGCTGCTGTGATGGGCATGCTTCCTGCAGGGAAAAACAGACAAGCTGAACAACATGGCACTTTGGCAATAACAGTTCATGCATCATAAATTAGATGTCCTGCCCCTTTGACGCACACTTCAGCCTTGCTCTGCTCCAGTGCTCACTGTTATCAGTCCAAGCTCTCAGCGGCAGGACACATAACCTGCCCAAATCCTCCTGCCACCTCTCCTTTGGCCACGTCATGGCAGTGGCTGGGCTGTGCCAACATTTTGCATAACCTTCTTGGGTTGCCTAGGTTAATGAGCCCAGGTCTCAGCTCTGTGTGCACCAAATAACAGAATAACCATGGGCTAGTTCTTTCCAGACAGCTCTGTTGCATTATTTATAGGTATGAAGTAATATACTGTCCATGAGGGAAACGCATGGGTGCTTGGCTGTCAGAGTGTAGTACAAGTGCTCTTTGTTTTGCAGCAGCCTGTATGCAAGATATCTCTTTTTTTTTTTTTCTTTTTTTTTTTTCCCCTCTTTCTAGTAAAGGTGGATTAAAAATTCCAAAAGATAATAAGCTAAAACTGTAGCTAGTAAGACTAACTTCAGAAAGACAAGCATCTCTCCCACAGCTACCAACCATGCTATCAATGTTACTTCAGTCTGAAATCCTTCCTGAAGTTACACTGAAATCCCTTAAACAGAGCACTCCCCGTGTCTCATACTAGTCTTCTTGCCACACTCCCTACCTACAAATGATGTAAAGATGACACAATTGCCCTGTTCGAGTGCTACTCTCCAGCTCCAAGATTCACAGTTCGCAGCCCTCCTGCCAGGTTAATCATCAATTCACATTCCTCCTCCAAAATCTCAACCTTCTCCAAAGCCCCTTTATAAAACAGATGAGAAATGTCAGAGTAAAGAGGCTTTTTTAATTGAAAAATATGGTTCCACTGATATTTTCCGTGGTAAAAATTCATTAGGACAATAATTTTTTAAAGCTTTTCTTCCTATTGCTTCATCAGAAGCAAAAGGGGTTTGGATTTAGCAGAATATTATTTTTCTATTGAAAAGAAACCTTCAGTTTCAGCCTTTTTTATCCAGGACTCCTTAACGTCTCGTTTTCCACTTCATGAGAGATCTCAGCAGTCCAGCTTTCCATTCAGTTTGGGGTAGAAAGTAATTTCAAATGTCTTAACTTTTATGAGGAAAATAATCACTTAGCCCCCAAAAAGGAATTAAAACCAGGAAGAAAATATCTTGGTTATCTATTCTCTCTCCTGCTCAGTTTTAACTGACAAGGGTGTGTGAGTGTTTTCCCTAATGTAAAGAAAATCAGTATTTATGAGAGAGTTCATGTTCCTCCTTTTAACCTGTGTGGCACAGCGATGCTTTAATTTCAGTCAGCAAGAGCTTCTGCCTCGTGCTTCCCAGCATGAATTGTTTTGGCCTGTCTAATGTTTTTTCCTCAGCATTAGCTTTAACCAGGGGAATGCTCCCAGAAAGATAAATTGGTTTATTTAATAGCCTTAATTGTCTCTCTGTGAGAGACAGAGCCAAATACAAATGCTATCAAATACTGCTTTCCCCTTTCCCTTGTGCCTGGAGCCTGACTGATAGATTGTACTGGAAATGTTGGAGCTGTGAGCTGCCCGTTCGGATGCTGGGAGGTGAAATACCTGGGATGGCACATCTGGGAGAGCATCAATGCATGGGGCAGCTTTTCTGTCTGGCACCTGATCAGTGCTGTGGAGACCCCACATTAGTAACCTGTGGTAATAATGTCTGTGTTGTGCTTGATGGAAGCTAGTTTCACGGGTGTGGAGGCTGTGGCTGCAGATACCGTCTGTTGTTGGAGCGAGGGAATAGAGCAGTGAGCTCTGGAACTGGAGTAATTTGTGTGGGATGCTTTTACCCTGCTCCCCTCATCCTCCTACCCGGCAACAGGGCTGCAGCTGGATCCTTGCTCAGACCTTCGTAGGAGGAAATCATCATCCAGGACTGCTCATGACCAAATGGAGCAACCTCTGTGCAAGGGGCACAACTTTTCTGCACCTTCTTGTATTTTGAGGACTGGGCTGTGTATCTCGATCCTGCTGGATGCAGCCCCCAAACGCCAGAGCTCTGTGCACTCTCTAGCAGCCTCGTGGCAGGGTGGGATGGGGAGGGAGGGGACCGCTGGTGCCCTTGGAAATGCTGCAGCCACCTTTACCGGAGGGCAGCGTGATGGGATGCAAACAGCTGTAGCCTGTGGTGGTGACAGCATCAGTGACAGCTATCCAGTCCCCTGGTCTTGAATTCAGCCCTGCAGGTGCTCCCTTTTCCTGTTGGGAATTCTCTGTTTCTCGGTTCTCATACCCCATTTTCAGTGTGTACGGCATTGTCACGGTCCACGCAGTGGACTCATGATGGTTTGTTAACTATCATCTCGAAGCGCAAAAATCAAGGCGACCACGCCAAGGGGTTATGCTTCAATTAAACAGCACAATTTTATTGTTTTCCCGTAAAGCGGCGTGCGATAGGTAGAAAGACAAAGTGAATAAAAGGTAAAGTAAAAAGGAAAGGAAAGAGGAGTAGAGCTACCACTCACGGGTCCAAGGCGTCCCTATGGTCCCAGGTCCAGGCAGCGTCCCGCCGGTCCTTCTGATCGTCGTGATCCTTGGTGGGGAAGATCTCCAAAGTTCAGTTGCTAAGAAGGCATCTTTTTATGCCAAGCAACAGGCCCTGCTCCTCCTCTGGTCCACGGATTGTTGCCAGCCTTCGCCTTCTCCAGCCAGGTTATCATGCATGTCCAGAGAAGAGTGCCCGAGGCGCGGTTTTCCTTAGAGGCGGGTAGCTTCAGACAGGAGGCGTGTTTTTATATTGTTTTCTGGTTCGTTGTTATGACCACGGTTGTGATCCATCTTCTGGACAGCTGTTATGTGGCCTTATTGTAGTTGTTCCCTTCAATCCCAGGTGGCAGGGAGCGGCACAGTACTCCTCGTACTGTGCAGTTCTCCTTCCCAGGGTCTTTGTGTCTTGGTGTCCATGAGGACCACGTTCCACCTCCAGGTCTGTGTTGGCAATGTTGAGACAATATTGTTCTCTTTAGACCGACTCTTACACCACCCCGTGGCTCAACATTGTTATCAGGACCATGTGGCAGCGATATAATCCTCTAAGAGGGGTAAAAGAGGACAGGGAAAGTAAAAAGGGGAAAGGAAAATGACAGACAGGAAAAGAAGGGGAAAATAATCATCTTTATCTCAACCAATTTACAATAATCAAATGATATTCATAAAAATGACTAAACATAAATCTGTTTAGGTCCTATACAATTTTCATTGTGTCAGTAGATTTAGGGATGTCCACATTGGAGGGGATATTCAACAAGATATGTGCATTGATTACAGATGTTAGATATGTCAATTGCTTTACCATTCTCCAATTTAAGACATACAATATCATTGACAAAACAAGACTGATCAAGACCAATATCAAAAGGACAACAATAGGGTGACACAACTTGTTCAAGATGCCAGTAGCAGTCGGTGACCATCCAAAAAGTGTGTTCCACCATCCATGTTCTGCATCTTTTCTCACTCTTCTCAAGACACGGTGTATTTCTTCCACATTGTGATGGCCAGTTATCAAGGTTTTCTGTCCGTTTTCTCTAACCTTTTCCAGAATCTTGATCAAGTCTTGATGCTGTAACAGTTGTTTTACCAAGGTGAGATTCCTTCCAATGGGTACAGGCTGCAATTCATGAATCAGTGTATAATTAGACTTCAACAGCTGGTGAGATATGACTGGGGCTAAATAGGAGAAGTCACATCCAGTGATGTAAACACAAAAATTTGAATGATTCTTAGTATCTACAATCACCTTATCTACAGATACAGAATTACAAGCAGTTCTCAAACATGCACAACCTTTGCCAATATATACAAGCACTGTTTCAGGGTTATCATCAGGACGAACCTCAAAATGACAGATTTTCTGTGTAGCGTCTAAACTAACGTCCTGAGCTCTGATTGTGTTGCCTTCACAGACAAATCCTTGTTGTTCCCGCATGATACAAGATTCCAAATCTATAGTTTGCCATTTCTCATCCCCCTTTTGGGCCCATACTCTATGCTCAAAAGGATAGAGTATGGTTCCATTGTGATTCAACCCTAAGGCAATAATGGGGTAGGTTACATTTATTGATGCATGGGATATTGTCAATACAAAAGCGGTGGCAATGTTTGTGGTGGGGTTATAAGTAAAGTTTACCAAATTCCACCAGGATTGGAGTTTCCTCTCAAAGTCAGTGGCACTGTCCCAACTATTTTCCAAATTTCAGTGGGAAAAGTGCCTCCTTCACCTTCTCTAATAATTGAGGCAGCCACTGATTGTATCCATAATTGGGCCTGGATACAACTAAGAGCCAAAGAAAGGTTATTTTGGATTATACCAAGTGCATCTAACAGTCCAATTTTACTATTAGTCATTTTAAAATTTAGGGCTATGAATTTTTATTTATTCATAGTTCATGTTCTCAGTGTCCCTCGGAGTTCTCCTGTAAAAATAAAACAACAGAGCTTGCCTCCCTGAGGCAAAAAGGGTTAAAATGATGGGATTATCCAGCAGGTATTTATCTTATGTTCTTTTCCCAGGGCATCGGAGGCGTCTCAAGCACATGCATTCAATGGGGTTTTCAGTACCAGTGGTACATTTCCCACAGTAGGAAGTGCCACCAGAACAGGTTGTCCTGAGAAGTGAGCTAGGTTCTTTAAATCATTTGGTCCCTTTAATGAAGGAATCAAAGAAGGAGCTGTTGGGCAAAAAGCAGTTATTTTGGGGCATCTGTTTACCCCCCATCTATCTTTTACACCTTTAACAGCTTCCCACAAGCGGACATCCCAATTTCCCTCATGAGGTTTCAAAAGTCGTTTTAAGAGACCATTGGCCCTTTCTACAGTTCCATTAGCTTGCATATAATAGGGGGTATGAAACACCCATTTAATCCCTTTGCTTCGTGCCCAATCCTGTACAGTTCTGGCAGTAAAGCGAGAACCGCTATCAGATTGTATTTCTTGTGGCTTTGGAACAGTTCCAAACCATTCACGCAGTGCTTTCAAAGTGTTCTCCCTCTAAAGCCCTGTTAAAGGCTTCGACTTGGACTAGTCCTGATGTTATTTCCACTCCCACCAGCACAAAATGTTTTCCTCCCGATCTCTTAAAGGGGCCAGGCATTCCACAAGCCTTTACCCTCCCTCAAATGCAGAGGGTCATCCTCTAAAGGGTGCCTTTCAAGTCTTCTTCCACATTGTTCACAGGCTGATATACAGGTTTTACACATTTCTCTGGTGACGGGCCAGCCTCGGGCAAGGGCTTCACAGTACCGATCTTTAGCTCCTGTGTGTTTGCATTTTACATGTAACCATTTTAACAGGTGTTCCCAGTCTTCTGAAATCTGGTCCTTCTGTACAGGAGCTAGCCTTGCTAACTCTTCAGCCCAGTTATTCCATTCTCCCGCTGACCCCCCATCTATCTGATGGGAAGCTACCCAACCTACAGCAAAGTTCCCTTGGCTGGCAATACTTAAGATGTCTCACCATTTTTCCTTTTGCCACACTGGAATCCTATTAACCTGCCATTCATTTTGCTCCCAGGAAGGAAGCCATTCGGTACATCCCTTAAATCCAGCATAAGAATCAGTATAAATGTAAACAGGAGAAGTAGTTTGTGCTTCATGTTGAAAAACGCTTCATACTGCAATTAATTCACCAACTTGTGCACTACCCTCTCCCTCTGTTATAATTTGCTCATTGGAAGAGGTACGGAGCGCTACTGCTCGGTATTTCCACACTTTTCCTTCTCTTTTGGCAGAAGCATCAGTAAACCAAGCACTAACTGACTGTTCACAGGGAAAAGGAGGGGCCACCTGAATGACTGAGACAGGTTTATCTTGGCCCTCATCCAGGCTCTCAACTTCTTTTATAGCTAGTTTTTTTTAAAGCACCTTCAGATACAGAGAAAGTGTTACAATAGCGTTCAATCTCAGCATACCACTTTCGTACTGAGGCTTTCTGGGCCACCCTGTCAGGGGAAGGGTCCCAGTAGTGACTGGTTTTATAACTTTAAATGGGCCTCTCAATATAATGGGTTGTTGTATGCTTTTTTCTACTTCTATGAGAGCCAAGCTAACCACAAACAAACCTTTTTCCCAAACAGTGTATCTTTTCTCAGCATAGTCCTCATGGAGGTTCCCAGAATGTGTTGATGGTAACTTCCTTCCCCAAGTGACAGAGGAGCCAATGAGGAGAGGTGCTATACTGTACCTTGTTCTCACCAGCAAGGAGGGGCTGGTGGCGAATGTGAAGCTCAAGCTGCAGTGACCATGAAATGGTCGAGTTCAAGATCCTTAGGACAGCAAGGAGGATGCACAGCCAGCTTGCTACCCTCGACTTCAGGAGGGCAGACTTAGGCCTCTTCAGGGATCTGCTTGGAAGAGTACCAAGTCCTGGGGGGAAGAGGTGCCCAAGAAAGCTAGTTAATATTCAAGGATCACCTCCTCCAAGCTCAGGAGCAATGCATCCCAGCAAAGAGAAAATCAGGCAAAACCACCAGCAGGCCTGCATGGATGAACAATGAGCTCCTGGACAAACATAAAAAGGAAGCCTACAGAGGGTGGAAGCATGCGCAGGTAGCCTGGGAAGAATACAAAGAAATTGCCCCATCAGCCAGGGTTCAGATTAGGAAAGCTAAAGCCCCGACAGAATTAAATTTGGCCAGGTGTATCAAGGGCAACAAGAAAAGCTTCTATAGGTGTGGTGGTGCAAGTCAAGGCGGAATGAAGAGAAACACTATGTCTGCGTGGCTGGGTTCGGACAAAAATGGCCTTTATTGTTTATACAAACTATTTATATATCTTAGACAAGTGCAGGTGTTAGACCCTGATAGGTTTTTGTGTCCTTCTTCTTGCTTGCCATTTGCTGTTGCTGTAGGTGCCTGTATGCTGCGGTTCTAAGTTCCGATTCTTCACACCCTGTTTACATACCTGACAATTTGTGGCTGTCTTGAAAGGTACACGGCTAAGTCTTTGAAGTCAACTAACTTGTCTGCAGACCCGCTTGCAGACCCCAACAATTCCCCCCTTTTGTTTTTGAACAGCTAGTACCAGGTTTGCCATGTTCTGCAGGGCCCTTGCAAACATGACAGCAACCAAGGCAATAGCAAACAAACAATACTGCCAATCGAGGGAATGGATGCCAGAAAAGGCTGACATTTTCTCAGATTTTGGTAACATGTTGCTGCAATGGGGCGCCTAAAATCCACGCAGCACATACCATCAAAATCCTCAGAGCCATGTCCTTGAGCCAACAACAAAAACCAATAGTTGCTCTGTTCTGTATATAACGGTGGCAAATTTGACTCACATTCTTAACTGCCTAACAAACAAGCTATCGGCATTCAAAGTGCAAACAATATTGACTTCTTTCGGGTTAACATTATACAGAGGTCTTAATTATTGAAAATATCAAGACTTTCAGTAAGATTTTTCATTCTCTGTATACATTCACTTTTTTGCAACAATGTTTGCAAGTCAGTTTCAAGGAAGAGCATGCCAAACAAGGACTGGTTCAGTAAGGAGGCCACACATCTTTGTTGGGTTGACTGGCAGCAGCAGCGCTCCCACGATCCAGCACACTAAGCTCAGGCTGCACACAGCGAGCAGGTATCCATCGCGGACCTTCATCTGTAGAAACACAAGCATAACCTCTCCCCCAAGTTAACAATTCATGTGGTCCCGACCAATGCCCGGTACGAGGGTCTTTCATGCGTACTGACACCTTCATGCTTTCTCTAATCGTGCCTCTGGGGTCATTCCATTCATTCCCCCTTTTTGGTTTTTTGGTTGGTTGGTTGGTTAGTTTTTTGTTTGTTTTTGTTTTTTTTTTTTTTTAAGTTAGTGCCACTTTATTAATAGACTCACACCAATTTGTACCCCCAGCTAAAAATACACATGCTATGCAAACTTTGTTATTTAAAAGGTGATAGGTTAAAACTACTTGTTCACATGCTTCTATCTCATCCTAGTTTCTACTCATACTCCCTTAAAGTTATTTAACTCTTTGCTGCAGGATCTCAGCTGCACATCATTCAAAGCGAGACCAAAACTGCACATTATCAATGTCAAAACAACCCACTGTCTGTTCCGTACAATTCAACAATTATTTTTTTTTAACAGCAAAATACATTTCAACCACTGTAACACAGTAGATTATAGACAGCTTTTCCGCGTGACAGAACACAGTCACCCTGTACTGAGAAACAGTTTTTTGCAAGTCCTGTACTACTTTCCAAGCAAATGGTGTATGAACGTGAGGATTACCAGCAGCCGCATCTCCCAATACAATAGGATATGCATGCGGTGCACTCGTGGAAGGCGTAGGAAGATCAAGGAGCAGTCCGCCTATCTGTTCTACTAAATCCCAGTTCCCGTCTTTTAATGCCCCATCTCTTATAGCCTGCCAAAATCGCCGAGGGTCGCGCGTCATTACTGTACCACTGGAAACTGGATTTTTACCACCTCCACCTTCTTCATTGCCTGTGACTGATAACGTTGTCATAGCTGGACCGAAATCCGGGTTTTCAGCATTTCCATCCTGCACAGGCAGGGCCAGAGCCGAGGGGGGAAGGTGTGTGGGCTGGCACAAATGTTGGAGGGAGTCAGGGGGGCTGGGATCGGTCCACCGATGTTTCTGCTTGTCGTCCTCGGAATTGGTATTAAGTATAAGTCGACGCAGCTGGAGAGATTTAGGGGATTCGGGGCATTGGGGAGTGGCACCTGGTAAGGGACATGGAGTCTCCCCCTCCCCCACCCCCTCATCCTCTTGTCTGTATTCAGGGGGATACAGGAGAGGTTTGAAGGATGTACCCTCATTCGCATTTTGCTGAATATTTAAGCCCCCACTTGCATCTTGCGGACTTTGCAAGCCCCCACTCCCATTTTGCTGACTTTAAGCTCCCACTCACGTCTTGTGGACTCTGCAAGTCTCCACTTGCATTTTGCAGATTTGGCAAGCCCCCAGTCTCAGTTTGCTGATTTTTCAAGCCCCCATTTGCATTTTGCTGATTTTGCAAGCCCCCATTTGCATCTTGCGGGTTCTTGAAGCCCCCTACAACATGTCTAAGCAGTCCCCGTGTAGGCAAAAACCCGGACGCCTCTTTGTCCCCTTTTTCCAGAGCTTCTGACTGTTGATCCTAAATTGTCCCAGGTCCACACACTAAGAGCAGTTGCTGGGGACATTTCCACTCCATGTGTTTTGGCCCACAATAATATATCTTTTAACTGAAGCCCACCTAAAGTAATTCCACGCTTCTCTAATACTAATTTCCACATTGATAGCACCATGGTATCTTCTTTAGATAACTTACTCCCCATGTTGTCCCTGGTGGCTCACCTTACCGGTGTCACTTTCTCCTGGGATCTTGCAGCCGCTCGCTGCGCTACTACTGGGATCATATAGGCACATCGGGGTCACCAAATGTGGTGATGCAAGTCGAGGTGGATTGAAAAGAAACACTATGTCTGCGTGGCTGGGTTCGGACAAAAATGGCCTTTATTGTTTATACAAACTATTTATATATCTTAGACAAGTGCAGGTGTTAGATCCTGATAGGTTTTTGTGTCCTTCTTGCTTGCTATTTGCTGTTGCTGTAGGTGCCCGTATGCTGCGGTTCTAAGTTCCGATTCTTCACACCCTGTTTACATACCTGACAATTTGTGGCTGTCTTGAAAGGTACACGGCTAAGTCTTTGAAGTCAACTAACTTGTCTGCAGACCCGCTGCAGACCCCAACATATAGGTACATCAGTGACAAAAGGGAGATGGGAAAATGCAGGCCCTCTCTGGAAGGAAATGGGAAACCTGGTTACCCAGGACATGGAGAAGGCCGAGGTACTTGATGACTTTTTTGCCTCAGTCTTCACAGGCAAATGCTGCAGCCCCACAGCCCAAGTCACAGAAGGCAAAAGCAGGGACGGGGAGAATACAGAACCACCCACTGTAAAAGATCAGGTTCAAGACCATCTACGGAATCTGAAGGTGCACAAGTCCATGAGACCTGATGAGATGCATCCATGGGTCCAGAGGGAAATGGCGGATGAAGCGGCTAAGCCACTGTCCATCGTGCTTGAGGAGGCAGTCCAGTGAAGTTCCCACTACACAGGAAAAGGGGAAGAGAACCCTCATTTTTAAAGAGGGAAGAAGGAAGCCCTGAGGAACTACAGGCTGGTCAGCCTCACCTCTGTGCCTGGCAAGATCATGGAGCAGATCCTCCTGGAAACTGTGCTAAGGCACATGGAAAATAAGATGATGATTGATGACAGAACACATGGATTCACTCAGGGCAAATCGTGCCCGACAAATGTGGTGGCCTTCTGTGACAGGGGTTACAGCACTGGTGGACAAAGTAAGAGCTACTAATGAATTTGTGCAAAGCTTTTGACACTGGTCCCGCATGACATCTTTGTCTCTTAACGGGAGAGACTTAGATTTGACAGGTTGTCCACTTGGTGGATAAGGAATAGGCTGGACAGTCGTACCCGAGAGTTGCAGTCAACAGCTCAATGTCCAAGCGGAGGTCGCTGTTCGGACCAGTGCTGTTTAGCGTCTGTGTCGGCAACATGGGCACTGGGATTGAGTGCACCCCTAGCAAACCTGCCGATGACACGAAGCTGTGGTGCAGCTGACATGCTCAAAGGAAGGCTTGCCATCCAGAGGGACCTTGGCAGGCTTAAAAGGTGGGCCCCTGCAAACCTCATGAAGCACAACAAGGCCACGTGCAAGGTCCTGCATGTTGGCTGGGGCAATCCCAAGCACATTTACAAGCTGGGCAGAGAACGGATTGAGAGCAGTCTTGAAAAAGATTTGAGGGTGTTGGTTGATGAGAAGTTCAGCATGACCCAGCAATGTGTGTTTGTAGCCCAGCAAACCAACCAAATCCTGGGCTGCATAAAAAGAAGCATGGCCAGTAAGGCAAGCAGGTGATCCTCCTTCCCTGCTCTGCTCTTGTGAGACCCCCCCTGTGCAGTACTGCATTCAGCTCTGGGGTCCCCAACATAGAGAGGGCATGGACCTGTTGGAGCTAGTCCAGAGGAGGCCGCAAAGATGCTCAGAGGGCTGGAACACCTCTCCTAGGAAGACAGGCCAAGAGAGGTGGCGTTGTTCAGCCTGGAGAAGAGACGGATCTGGGGAGACCTTAGAACAGCCTTCCAGTGCCTAAAGGGGCCAGCAAGAAAGCTCACGGGGGACTTGTTACAAGGGCATGTAGTGATAGGACAAGGGGGAACGGCTTTAAACTGAAAGAGGGGAGATGTAGGTTAGATACTAGAAAGAGATTCTTCACTAGGAGAGGGGTGAGGCACTGGAACAGGTTGCCCAGAAAAGCTGTGGATGCCCCATCCCTGGCAGTGCCCAAGGCCAGGCTGGACGGGGCTTGGAGCACCCTGGGCTAGTGGAAGGTGTCCTTGCCCAGGGCAGGGGGGGAACGGGGTGATCTTTAGGGTCCCTTCCAACCCAAACCATTCTATGATATTATATATATATATATATATAATTGCTATTCTGAACATACTAATAAAAGCATTTTCTGCAAATTCTTGAGTTACAATCAGGACAAGTCAAGGAGAAAGAAAAAAAAAAATCAGTTGTTACAGACACTGATTTTCTCTGGAACATAAATATCATCCACACCACAAACTCCTTCCTTATACAAAAGACAGTAACAGAAAACACCGGTTTTCTTATCAATAAGTCTGAGCCTCTCATGAACTTCTGTTAAAAATGACTGAGACATAATTAGCTCTTCTTAAAAAAATAAATCTCTTCAGTACCTCCTTTCATGCAGTTAGTAGCAAATCCAATTTTTCTGCCTCCCTCTATTGAGCCCCTAAGCAGCAGGTTAGTATGCAACAGTGGCGATCATCACATTCATGTTGCCTTAACCTGAATAAAACCACTGCATTCATTTAATAGCGCTTAAATTACCAGAGATACTCAGAGAGCTAGAAATACCATTGTGAAAAGGATAATTGCTCTACAAGGAAACATTAACTTCAAGAGCTTAATGGGTAAGTAAAAAAAAGGCTCTGAGACTTGAAAAAATACAGGGAAGTAGGAAAAGATGAACGATAACTACAGTTTCATATACACAAATTGTACAAAATTATAGTCCAATTCCCTTTTGTCAAAACAAACCTTCAACAGCTTGATTCCTGGGTTACAGTTTGTGCTGCATGAAAGAAGTCTGCTAGAGAAAAAACGAACCTCAAAGCATCAGACATGGGCAAAACCAGCTGTCTAGAGCAAACTGGGACAGAGAGCTCGTAACTTGACTTAAGTCACATTGGAAATCAGTGGAAAAATCTTCAAGGATTTGATGCCCCACGGAAAAAAAAAAAAAAAGCCACGAGGATATTTGTTTACATTAATTCCTTGTAGCAAAGACTGGAGACCAAGGGGTGATCCCACACAGAACTATTCCCCTATTATACAGAAACACAAGTAAAGGCCCCTCCAGCCTGTCACCCCAGTGACCACTGGGGAATACCTGTGAATGAGTTCCCAGTCTTACTTTACTCTTCTTGGGTTTCTCAGAATTCAGTCAAAAAAGAAACCACCACAGGCGGCAGCAAGTGTAAACCAAGAAGAGGAACAGGGAAGCCTGAGAAATCCGGGAATAACCAGAAAGGATGTGGAAGAAGTAAGTACCTGTAAAACAGGCATGCAGCCATCATCTCTTCTTTGAACACTGTTCCAAGAAATGGGCTACACGAAATGAGAGCTTGCCACTGAAGAGCTGTGGCAGCTGGAATGTCACTAAACCAGTATTAACCAGCAGGAGGCACACCACCCCCTAAATACTTCAGTCCCTTAAATTAACTGTTCCCAAAATGGGGAGAGAGTGGCTGGTCTTATCCTGTAACAAGAAGCTGTGACCCTTTTTTGTTTCAGACAAGAGTGCTGTTTGGTGTGACAAGATTAATTGTTCCTTTCGTGGTTTACAGGCTTTAGTGGATCTGCAAGTGTCCAAACAAGTCCAAATCCAGATGTTTGAGAGCTGGGAGGAGCTTGGAGAATTTGTCACCATGTTCACAAAAGCTGTAGCTGAAGCACCATTCAGGTGAGCAGTCAGATGAGGTTTGGCCATGTCTTCGTAGAGGCTGCACTTTCACAGTTACTGGAGGGAAGAGCAGCTACGTGGCTGTACTTCAGGACAACAATTTTTAACTGGTTGACAGAAAGGGAATTCTCTCATGTCAACGTACCACTTTGTGTGCATGTTGGCTTGTGTCAGGATGGCTCCCAAGTACAGGATTGTTTCCCTTTTCAGGAGGAAATCTGGGTCTCAAGCAAGGAAACTGGTAATGCATGTAAAGAAAATAGGGTCAGACTTTCATCATTTGATGCCAATGCAATGACAGATGCAGGGATAGGGTTTTCTTCATAGCCTCATTGTCTTACTTGCTTTCCCATTCTCTGTTCTCCCTAGGCGAGCAAAAGAGGAGACGGACTTCCCTTTCTACTCGGGTCCGGGGTGCTGTGGAGGGCCGAAGGTGGATCATGTTGTAAATGGTCTCTTGCAAGTTTGGAAGAGGCAGTTAGAACAAATTAGGCAGGTCAACTTTGCGATGGCTGAGGCTATTGCAGCTGCCTTCCCTTCTCCACAGCTTCTGTACCAGGTGAGATTGCCTCAGGAATACAGAGTACTGTGCGCAGACAGCCAACAAATGTAAGGCGTGGAAGAAATAATGTAACTGGTATTTGACATGATGATTCTGTGGGAGATGTTTAGTAAGGCAGCAAAGGAACGGATGCCTTGGCACCCGTTGCTTTTGGCTGTACAGAGCAGGCTCCTGAGGGAGCACTACTAGTTTCACATCAGCCTGTCAGCTCACAAAAGAGACCTGGTGAGGGAGGGACCAGGTGAAAAATTATGTTGTGAAAGGGTAGAGCAGTCACAGGTGCCTAGCTTTGATTTTTTTTTTTTGAGCAATGTATCCAAATGGATGACACTGTTGTTCCTTTTTGTTGATTTTAGGCCTACAGCAGATTAACCTCGGAGACGGAGCGGGAAAACCTGCTGGTGAACATCCCTTCGTGCAGTGGTGCTGGCAGGACCTTCCAGGCAGTTAGACCATACCTCTCCCGACAAATCTATCAGCAGACCACTTCCTACAACCCTTCTCTCTATTTGAATTACAATCCATAGCCCCAGGGAATGAGGCTGTTACAGTTTGACTGGTTTAGGTATTCAGTTTTGTTCTGGGAAGAAACGCTTAGATAATTAAGTTATTGTGCCAAGTTCAAGTTTAAAGTTCAAGGTCCACGTTAAGTTCAAGGTCCAAGTTCAAGACTTTATTGTAGCAGAAGAAGGTTGGATGAAATTGTTGAACGGCTGGAGTCTGCAGAAGAAAGGTGGTGAACATCATCAGAACATGAATTGGACACTGTTTATAGCATTGATAATTCCTTCTATTTCATAAACAATTTTGAATAATTAACTTTGCTTTGTAACATGTTGTCTTGAATATAGACAGGTATGCCATGTGTTGAATACTTTCTACTGCTAGCCTAAACTGCAAGTAGTTACCTTCTCCCTCCAGTGTGAGAAATTCTAATGCTCAAGCAACATGGTGCTGCGCCCCCCAGCACCTGCTCGAGTGAGGTGGAAGAACTTTACCTCACAAAATAAGACTCTCAGTTTTCCACTGTGGCAGATGGGAATGAGTAAGACCAATTTTCAGATATAAGTTTAGACTGCCTTGATTCAGTCTCCAGATGGCTTAATCTATTGAGGGTCTTGAAATCTGGTTGTATGTGCTGGAATTATGAGGTCTAAACAGTTGGCAGAAAAAGCTTTCTTTTACTTAGACTGGGGAACGTGCTTGCCTGTCCACAAAGCCATTAGCACTTGTGGACAGGCACACAAGGGCAGTTGAGGTCTGCAGCAGCAGCACTTACAGAGATGAGTGCCCAGAGTGAATTAAGCTTCCAGTGTGTGGAAGTTACCCCTTGGAACCACGATGCCTCTGAAGAAAAAAGCAGGTATTTGGCGGGAGCCCTTGCCTGGCCAGTAGCACGCTTCTGACCTGAACTGGTAAATCTTATTAGCCTGGCATTTGCAAGCTTAAGACGGCAAAGCAACAGATGCTGGCAGGAATGTCTGCAGAGAGGAAATATTGCTTTGAATGTTGTTTGCCATTTTTCTGAGCATTTCTGGAGAGTTAAGCAAGGAACTTTTAAAGAATGTGACGAGTTAAATACCAAAAGCAAAGCCTAAAGCTGTTTCAAGGAAGCTCAGAAAACAACACAAGCTGCTAAGCCAGAGGCAGGCAGCCCTTCCCTCCTCTGATTCATGCTGTCGCTTTTTTCTGTGATACTCGGGGAATCACAGTTTTACCATTAGGTTACAAAAAGGTGACAGCTTACTGCCTTGATGACCTTGGGATGAAATGCTACAGGCTGTTTCCTTGTGGCACTGCTCTTAGCAGCAACAATCCCAGGTATCAGATGGGAGGCAGCAATTCTGGTAACTAATGAAGGATGTCTCAGTGGAGTCTGTCGCACGGATATTCTCTGAAACCTCCGCTTCACATTATGCGTACGCTGCATTTTAGTGCTCACAAAGCTCTTACGGATATGACAGACCTCGGGATTTCTCTGAACTATAAATTCATTTGTGCAGGTGAGTTTTCTTTAGGTGCAAACCACCAAACCCCCCAGCCTTCCCAACAGCTTCCCCCAGCAAAGCCCTGGCCTGTCTGCTCCTGTGCTGCTGCCACAGTGCCACCCAGTGCTGCCTGCCGCGGCTGCAGCTGCTTTGTCAGCACTAGCTGGTTAAAATAATGATTTCTAACTCCACTTCACGTACTCTGAAATAATTTTTGACAGTTTCTGAAATACCCGAGTGAAAATGCGTTAGCAACATAAACATCCAGTTCAGACAAACTGCTGTGAAAACTGTTGTATTGAAAATTCAGCTCCTTTCAACAGTGCATCAGCTTCTGCACTGCAACATATGGATGTGCAGCCACCCTGCACACTTGTAATTGGTCCTGGAGTAGGCCTTAATATATTACTCCCGTACAGCTGTATCACCAATTTTAGCACAAAGAGAAATGAGAGCAAGGAATGGATATGTATTAAAACCCTCCTACCTCCAGGATAGAGCTATAGGCACCCAGATAACGCAAGGCCTGGTTTTTTCCACTCATACAGATCGGTAGCTTTCTGTGTCTCACCATCTAGGTAAACATCCCATGGAAGTAAGAAGTGTTAACAAGTTTCGGTTAACGTGGGCAAATCATGGGAGTTACAGGCCAACTGCGAAACATGCATGGCAAAGATGATCTGAACAATACCTCTGCTCTGGGTGGAGTGGAGCAACAAACCAATGCTGACTGATTAAAAGCAGTTTCATCAGAACGCAATTCCATAGGAATTCTGCCTGTGCAGATGGTGGAAGGAGATGCTGATGAAGTAAGTGCCTGTCCAGGACAATCACTGCTGTGAGTTCTGTTGTAGCATATTTTGCAGGGTTTTATGGTTTTGAAGAGCGGCTACCACATCCTCGTAGCGAGTGTTCATGCTGATGCACAGGGGTTGACGTTGCAGCTCTGTCAGCTTGCAGGCGGCCAAAGTACAGAGGATGCAGAACAGCACGAAAAGCAGGACTCTCAGCGCCGACCGCGACCAGGAGTGCTTGTGCCGGGGTGGCTGAGCAGGACGAGAACTGGAGGCGGGATCTGTAATGAAAGCGTTTACAGGACAGAGAACGTGAGGAATAAATCAAGTATCTTTTTAATAGTCTACATTCAGAAACAAGCTGTTCGGGTGAGATACTTCAGCCTGTGCTGCAGCTGTCTTTTGTCATGAATTTTCATCACTTAACTGTTCAGTAAGTAGATGTGCAGCATCTGTTTAGGATGAAAAGTTTCAAATTTAGTTTCACGGTCAGCACAGAAGAAGGTGTAAAGCACCTTTGTGGAACACAAGACCTGGTTTTGCACATATAGGTCAGTACACTTAAAAAGAAATGAGTGGAGGTACGTTCTCCTTAGGAACAGCTGAACTTTCTTGTAGCTCAGCAGTTCACCAGGAACACAAATTAAGGGGAAAAGGGCACACCAGCAGCGCTTATTAGAAGTCTAAGGCCGCGAGGCAGGGCAGAGCTGCTGCTGAAAGGGCAGGCCCTTTGGATCATCCGCGCGGTGCAAGCCCAAGCTGGGAATGTTCTTCTTAGATCTGTATGGCTTCCATAGTTTTTTGGTCCCTTCTCCCTGCATGACACCTCCAGGATGCTCCTCAGTAAGTGTTTATGGCTTAGTTATAAGCAGGAGGCTTTGCCTGTTATGACATTTCGGATTTGCACTCCTGCAATAGAACAGAGACAAGCGAGTGCATCTGCCAAGCCAGTCCTGCGGCAGCGTCCCAAGAGCCTCCTGTCGAACAAAGAGCCCTTACTGACTAAAGCAAAACAGAGACATTTGAAACCCTGAGCACAGCACTAAAGGTGCACTGATTTACCTGGATCTGGAGCTCTTGAAGTTGTACCATAACATCTGGCATAGTCAGCACTTGCTGCTCGGTGTTTGGAGCTGTAACTAACGATACCTGCCCTGAAACCAGAGCACTGAGGGCACAGGAGAGTAAGGCCCCAAAGATGAGCAGTGGATGAACTACAGCAGGGGCTCTTCCACAATATCCCTGTGCCACTCCTGTCACTCATTACCGGGGAGAAAGTTAGTTTATTTTGGCAGAGCTGGGCTAGCAACAGCCCAGAGGCTCACCTGCTGCTGTGCAGTGAGACTCTGTCAAAACCTGGGTAGAAAGCCAGGTTTGTAGGTGCTTGTATACACCCCAGTAATCGATCCTTGGTCAAAGGCAGGCAAGCAGCAGTCCTCTCGTAACAGAAATCAGGGCTTTTCTGGCCTTGTGACTAGCAGCAAGTCCTTGAAGGGGAACAGGGAAGAGCAGGAACCCAGCACAGAGAGTGTGAGGGGGCAGCGGAGGGAATGTGCCTCTCCAGTGGCTTTTTGCCCTGCTGTGTTGCAAAAGCAGTGTAAGCACTCACCTCATCTAGCCAGCAGCCTGCTGCTCTGAGGGCTGCAGGAATTTCGGTTCAGGCTGGTGGCAGTTGTGAGCCTTGTCACCCGCTCTGTAAGAAGAGGTGGGATAATCTCCTGGTTATTGCTGATCCACTGTGATGTTCTTCCTCTCTCCTCAATAGACGCCGCCTCCCTATGAGCATGCTTTGAGACACCCTCCAGCTTTCTCAGGAACAGTAATGAGCTCAGAGACCCTGGACAGATGTGGCGTGTCAGACCCATTCCAGGCCCCTCTCAGCTACCAAACTCAGTGAAACACAGCCGTGTGAGGCCTCGGCCTCAGCACGCTGCTTCCACCCATGGTGTCAGGGACAGAAGTGCCTGTGGCATCGTTCTGGTCTGCAGGGAACGGCCAAATGTCAGACCTTCACCCAGATTCACACTCAGCCGAGACACAGGCAAGTCAGACCCCAGGCAGCGGTGCCGTCCCTCCTGCAGCACAAGGACAAGCATGGAGCCAACGCCAGCTCTCTAGCTCTGAGCGGAGCAACCAGGGGTGCCTGTTCGCTCTTCTCTGGCAAACGTGCTGTGACCAAAGGAGACAGACCAGCTGCTTGCTTTGACAAAGGGGACAAAGCCAAGGTGAAGGTCTGCTCAGCCAGAGTGATCCCAGTGCCTGAACACTGACCACACATGCTTTAGGAGCAAGAAAAGGAAGTCCTACACTGGTATCTTCGGAGCTAGAATATTATTGTCCTCTCATGCCAGTCCAGCTGTGGTGGTCTGTCCCAGTCGCTCCTTCCCATCCCTCCCTACGTGAGGCAGGAAGCTCAGAGCATGGTGACGAGTTTAAAGCTTCCTACTTCTGTGACAGGGATAACATTGATAAAGGCTTTATAAAGAACCGCTCCTTTGGGTAGACAACAGATCGCTTCCCTGCTCTCACTGCTGCGGGGCAGAGGTACGTAGACCTCTTTGGTGTATCTCACAATCCCATCCTCCAGGGCATACAGAGTCTTGTTACGGCCCATCCCCACCTGGAAGAGGATGAGGACTGTTAGAAAGGGAAGGCTGGAGGTCCACCTCTAAAGAAGATCTGATCATTGGTCTGCCTTGCTGGATATCCTGCCTTCGACAGCATCTGTTGCTTTGTATTTCAAAATAAAACCACGCTATTTGCTTCCAGCAATCCATATGCAAAAGTGCTCATTACAAGGGAGGAGATACCGATTCCACCCTGAAGCACAAGCACACAGTTAGGTTACAGAAGCGTTCTGGGATTTCCAGAACTTTCAGACCTTTCCTGAGTCACATGGGCACAGGTGTGAGCGGGCTCTGTGACTAAGAAATACCAGGCAATGAAACCCAGCTTCAGGTTGATATAGAATATAAGGAAGAGCATTAAGAACAAGCTTGAAAGAGAGGAGGCACTGAAGACAGCACTCTGTTGTGGGCTGCTGTTTCTGAGAACAAATGAAGAGATACAAAACCACTTACATGAGCCCCTGGATGCCAGCGCATCAACCGCTGCGTAGCCAGAATGTTGCCCGCATGCACAAATTCACCTGCAACAGAGTGACAGAGTCAGACTGCAGAGCAATGGAGCTCCCTGAAGCCCTGGCAGAACACAAACGGTTCCAAAGCCCAGCTTTCTGTGGGAATTTTCTAAGAAATAATTACTTCAATTGCTAAAAGCATATAAACAAAAATGCTCTTAGGGGGAAATGAAAGGCAATTGATAGACCATGGCAAAAAGCAATCCTAGGCTTTGAAAAGATTACTTCTAGGGGACAAGGCATTTTCTGGTTGCTGAAGGCATTTGTTTTATTACCTTTCCCATTGATGTTTTCATCAGCAAAGCTAATAATTATTAAGCACTTGGCTGCAAGAATCTGTACTTTGGCTTCTGCTCAGCCTCATAATTCTCCCCTTTGTAAACATCTAAAATGCCCAGCTTTTCACCGCAGTGTGGGGGGAAAGTAGGTGTCCCACAGTGTGCCCTCCTCCCAGGCGCTCCAGAGAGGCAAAGTCAGAACCAAAGGAGGTTTTCTGCAGGCAAGTTCAGCTGGCCGCTCGCAGGCCCATCTGGGAGGGAGGCTGCTCACCCTGCCCTCCTGCCGGTGGCTACCCTTCATCACCAGGTTTCACTGAAGCTTCCCTTTCCTTTCTCTTGGAAGCTGCCCTGGCCACCTCCTCCTGAAATAACAACTGACACCAGCACCAGGGGAGAAGCTGCGAAGAACCCAATGAAGTGCAAATAAGACTCAGCAGACGCTCAGACCTACCATCTACTTTTTTAAATCCATAGCGCTTGCCAGGGCTGCGGCCACCTACATTTTTGTAGCTGCCTCCAGTTTTCTTAGAAGCACACCTGACGGCAACCAGGCTTGTCTGGGGAGTAGTTAAAACTAGGTTTGGAGGAAGAAAAACAACATCAGCTGAAAAAAACTATTCTTTTTTCAGGTTTAAAGGCTAACAGTTAAGACAGGCTTTAAAACTAAAGGCAAAAGAAAGCCCAGGGACCGGGGGGAGGAGAAGTACTTCTAAGATAAACCATAATTAGACTACCATGGCCTAAGTCCCCAGCAAAGAGGCCACATCTCAAGTACAGTTACTGCCCAGGGAGGAATAAAACACTCGGCAACGATGTTAAAGGATATGCACAAATTCATGTTTCAGCAAGGCCTTGTCAAACGAGGTACAGATGTTACTGGTTGCTGTGGACTGGCCTTATATTGCTTTGAAAAAAGACAAGTTGTGATCTCTGTTTCAGTTTCCCCTTCGACTGAATGGCATTTACTTAGTAATATTTTGAAATCTTACAAATGAGAAGACTCCAATTCAAGACAATATATAAGCACGTATTCAAGTGGGCACTAGTGATACAGCCAGGAGCGGTGTGAGGAGTGTCAAGGATTACAGAGCCCTGGGAGTAGTGGTAAGGGACTCTGGGGAGCTGTCACAGTCCACGCAGTGGACTCATGATGGTTTGTTAACTATCATCTCGAAGCGCAAAAATCAAGGCGACCACGCCAAGGGGTTATGCTTCAATTAAACAGCACAATTTTATTGTTTTCCCGTAAAGCGGCGTGCGATAGGTAGAAAGACAAAGTGAATAAAAGGTAAAGTAAAAAGGAAAGGAAAGAGGAGTAGAGCTACCACCACGGGTCCAAGGCGTCCCTATGGTCCCAGGTCCAGGCAGTGTCCCACCGGTCCTTCTGATCGTCGTGATCCTTGGTGGGGAAGATCTCCAAAGTTCAGTTGCTAAGAAGGCATCTTTTTATGCCAAGCAACAGGCCCTGCTCCTCCTCTGGTCCACGGATTGTTACCAGCCTTCGCCTTCTCCAGCCAGGTTATCATGCATGTCCAGAGAAGAGTGCCTGAGGCGCGGTTTTCCTTAGAGGCGGGTAGCTTCAGACAGGAGGTGTGTTTTTGTATTGTTTTCTGGTTCGTTGTTATGACCACGGTTGTGATCCATCTTCCGAGTTATGTGGCCTTATTGTAGTTGTTCCCTTCAATCCCAGGTGGCAGGGAGCGGCACAGTACTCCTCGTACTGTGCAGTTCTCCTTCCCAGGGTCTTTGTGTCTTGGTGTCCATGAGGACCACATTCCACCTCCAGGTCTGTGTTGGCAATGTTGAGACAATATTGTTCTCTTTAGACCGACTCTTACAGGCATCCAGTTCCCCAAGGCATCACACAGAAAGCTGCAAGGGCCTCGCTCCTGGTAACAGCTCCCTGAATCCAGGTGCTCCTGCCCAGGTCAGAGGCTCCAGCCTGCTCTGTGTATCTGTCGGGATGGCTTTTTGATGGCAGCTGGGTGGGCTCTACCCAGCTCCTTTCCTCTTTGAAGCAGAGATGAGACGTCGTCCAGAGAGGTTTTGGCTGGCTGCTGCAGGAACGACACCTTTGCACTGACTCGCATCCAAGGGGATGTGGGGAGATTACAAAAGTGTGCAATCTCCTACCAGCAAAGAAAGAAGGAAGAAAATGAAATTAACAAAATTTTCCCCTGTATTTCTAGTTTTAGGGCGTTAATGTCTGTTGGACTCTGCTGTTGCTCAGAGTGCAATTTATGAAGAATAGTTGCCTGGCAAAGGTTTTAAGCTCCTGGGGTTGCTCAGATCACCCAAATGTACCGCCTGTCTGCTTTGTGTTGATGTTCTGAAAACTGCAGCTGCTTGGGGCAGTGAAATCTTCCCAACCCCCTGCTCCTGGCAGCCAGCGCCGAGCCTGTGCTCACACTCTGAGGTTGAAGCAGTCTGTATTTTCCTTCTGAACGTGTGGCAGTGCTTACGCAGGGGCTGAGGAAGGAGATTTGAGGGGCTGTGATCATGCAGGCCAGGCTAATTGCTGCCAGCTTCCTCGGTAGCAGCTCTGGGATCTTCTCAAAGATTCCTTCTCAAAGGATTTTCTTGGGTGTCAGTGCAGATGGCAGTATCGGAGGACAGTCCACTGTATGCCACTAAGTGATGTGCATCATCTTTGCCTTGCAGCAAGCAGTTCAGAAATCAAATTCCATGATGTCTCTTGAAGATCTTTCAAAACCAGATCCATATTAATTCGCACCAGTCCTGACCACAAGCACATCGCAGCACATCTCATATGGTACATCTTTGTCCTCTCCAGAAAGGCCACATGAGATTGCAAGGGCACCGCTCCACCTCTCCTTACGTGTTCCTTACAGACGTACCAGCTGTTGGGGTTTGAGTTTGTTGCTCTAATAGTGATGGTCAGGGAAGAGGAAGAGGAGGGTGCATTTTGCCTTGATTTCATTTTTTCTTTTCCCATCCACTGGGTTTGTCATGACACTTGGGCTGGCAGAGTGAGCAGTAGCTGGCAAGAGGTTCAGCATCATGCAGGGCAGCTGTTCCTGCTGCTGAGATGGATGCAGGGCTGCCTCAGGAGCCAGGCACAGGTGAGGATGCTTGGACTCCCTGCTCTCCAATTTCATAGTTCATTTAGATGCACAGACACGAGAGGGGGATTACTGCAAAGCCAGCCCTTGTCACTCCTGACTGCAGAATCATGATGGGAAATAGAAATCTCTGAACCCTGAACTGCCTCATACTGAAACCTTCTCAGGGTGGAGGACCTGGAGGTATTCCCTGTTCTGCCTCTTCTGGGGCAAGCTCTTGAAGGGAGGGTGTTTTTGGTGTTTTGGGTTTTGGTTTTTTGGGTTTTTTTTTTTAGAAGATAAAGATTTTGAATATTATGCTAGGGATTTGGCTGCAGCTGGATCTTAAATGTTTTTGGGAGCAAGAGCTGACTTATTTAGAGCACAAGTCTGGCATGTGAGCAGGCGGGAAGGGTGAGCTGTGGCCAGCCCCCCAGGGGGATCAGGGGACCTTTGCTGAGCTGCTTCTGCCTTGCAGAGCAGGGGCTGGGAGCTGTTGGTGCATGTCTTGGGGCGGGGGTGAAGGTGCAGTAAGGAAAAAGCTGCTTAAACTGAAAGACTGTGTTCATAAACGAGTGAGTAGGTGACAGTTTAAAGGTCCCTGGGGACTTTCGCCTAGCAGAGCAGCAGCTCAGAGGAGGCTGTAGGGATCAAGCCTGAGCTGTTCTGGGGACTGAGGTTGATGTATTTACAGAAGCCGCTGTGCAGCATGGGGTTTGTGCTGTAGCAGTCCTCTGAACCAGTTTGCTTGGTGGGGGCGGCCACTGTTTCACCCCCCCGTGGGCTTTTTCCTAAAGGCTCCACAGGATGGCCTGGCCTCTGCCAGATCCTTGTAGGTGTGTGCCAGCGTTGTGTCTTGGCTCGCAGGCAGCCTCTGCGGGTCAGTGCTGGGCTTAGCCCAAGCAGGAGTTTGCTCAGGGGCTGCAGAATCCTTACCTCCAATGACCTCATCTAATAACTAGTGTGAGCTATCCTTATGGTAGTTGGGAGTTCTATATGTCAACACACACGTTATCCTGTGTTTTGCTGATGAAAGGGAGCAGGGGCTGCAATAAATGCTGCCAAGGTCAAGACACCTCTCTGAAGCCTCCAGCCAGGATCCTTGCAGTCAAGCCCAGCTCCACCACAAGCTGGAGATGCTCACAGGGAGCTTTGCTGGAAAGGCTCTGCGGTCCCAACTGCCAGCAGTGCTACCGCAGAAATGAGTGGCATCATCCCTGGCTGAGACAGGCAGCTGTTTTACTGAGACAAGCATTAGTTTTATGTTACGTCCATGCTCTCAGACAGTGGATTTTCTACCTGTGACTGCCAAAACGTCAGTCTTTGAGGGAAGCAGGGGAAGTGAGGAAAACAGCTCAAGTTTTAAGGCAGCAAAGACAGAATCCCATTCAGCCTGTCTTGGGAAGTGTTTACCTTTAAAGCTAGTGTGATACACCTGTAGAAAGTACAAGGCAACAAAACAAATGCACAAAGTTTTCTCCTCAGTGATAATCTAACCACCAAAAAGGGAGTTCTCCACTTCAAAGTGTGACTGCTCAGGCTGGGGAAGTGCAGATAAAACTGAAGCTGGTTATAACAATGTGACTCATATTTCCTCTAACGGCTGCTTCTGATTTCAGGTCCTGTTTTCCCTGGAAAGCAAGTAGAGTTTTGTTTCTTTTGAACAGAATAGATTTGGAGGATGCCAGAACATTTTTCATTTGACCGTTTTCTATGGCATTTAAATGTGCAGGCAACGCTGTTGGTCAGTGGAAGAAGCTTCACCACCACAGCTGGTGACCGAAGCACTTGGGGCTTGATGCGCTTTGGCAGGGTTTTTGGCTCTGTCGTTGACTTGCTGCCTGCGGTGGGCTTGTGCATTGGGAAGAAATCTTGGATTGGGAGTGAGCTGTGGAGCTGGAGGGAGACCCAGGGTATCTGAACACTGGGGTGATGTGGACTGAGACTCAAGCTGTTATGGGCTGCAGTTTCACACATGTTGGTGTGCTCCTCATCGAGTGTGGGTTTATGGGTCTGTTCCTCCTGAACCATGGTGAGTGAAGCTCTACTGAGCCAAAAGCCTGCTGGTTTGAAGATAACAGCTCAAAGCTGTCGTACCAGCAAGTCTTTCTGCTTTTGGAACAATGGTGTTTGGAAGGGGTTATGGGGTCTTCCCTATGGCCAGAGTTGCAGTCTCTCTCACCTGCTTGCTCTGTCCTCTCCACAGGTCACTGGGTAGGGACAAGGGGAACAAGAGGCACAAGGCAAACTGCACCTGAGCTGGAAGGTTGCTTTGGCCTGTCCTTTGCAAGAAGGTGGGTGTTGGAGGTGGAGGTGAGGCCTGCGACCAGATGTCCCCATTGCCCTCGCTGAAGAGCAGAGCCCTTGCAGAAGCAGGGTGGTGATGGTGCTCGGCAGTGGTAGAAGCTCCCCCCCTGAAGCCTGCTGATTTTGGAAGTATGCTACTGTTTTAAATTGCTGTTTCCTGTGGAAATATTCCTCCTGACTCTTGAGCTGCCAAAGGAGTGACTGCATTACCGTGAACCTCTGCTGTAGCCAGTGGAGTGATAAAATGATCTGGTTCTCCCCTTGGCCTTCTCATACTCACTGTAGAATGATCAAAGTGGAGCAGGAGCAGAGCTGTGTGCTCTGTGACTGCTGTTAGTTCCTGGTACTGATGCTAGATACATCTGCTAGATGAGGTGCTTTAAACAAACATCAGAGGTACTGCGAGAAGCCTGATGAATCTGTGCTGCTGAGGTTTTGCTGTATTGACACTGGGATAAAAATGAAAGTTAAACACAAAAAAAGTGCTGTAGCTGGAATTTTTGAATAGCTTGTTTGCAGTCCGGTTAGCTGGAAATTTGTGGAAATTGGGTTTTGCAGCAGAAAGCCACGAGATGAAGTATTTGTGTGTTTAGGATCATGTTGCAGGAAAGTCTTTAAGCAGATGAAGCTGTTTTGATGATGCCTTTCCAGGGGAGAGAAGTTCTGTAGCATCCAGCAAAGATTACAACTCTTAACCCCTCTTCTCCTGGTCACCACAATCCTACCCGTTAACACTGATCCAGCAGGTACACAACAGCTCTGTGACGCCTTGCTGTCTCTAAAGCAGCACAGTTTTGGGGGGATGCCACAATGCATTGCATAGCTAAGACTTTGATATGCCCAGTGGGGACTGAAATGGATGTAGTCTCTGGACTGAGCATCTGCTTTGGAATTAAATGGGAATTTTGCCTTGCCTTGAGTCATATGTGTACTGCTTGTGATGGTTTATGGCTTGGCGATAAATGTGTTACAGGATGATACTGGGTCCCTGGCTGTGACCAGGATCCCACTAAGGTGGCCCTAGTAGCAAGATGAAATGAGATAATCCTTCCTCTGCAGCCACGTGGGACTTGCTGTGACTGAGACTTCCTGAGGAGAGCATCTGAGAGTGAATCACTCGGAAAAGGCTTTGGGAGTGGGGGGTGAGGGGGTGGAAATCAAACCAGGTAAATGTAATGCCAGACTCCTGGAAGGTGGCAGGAATATGAAGGCACTTCATTTAAAGACATGTGTCAATTGGCATCTCTGCATGCGCTGTCATCTGCTTGGTGTGCTTCTTGAGCAAAAATTGCTCGGTTGGAAAACTTATCAAAAAGAATGTCAGAATGAGTTGCTGACGTTTTGGTTTTTTAAATGAAGTTGTCTCACCCCACGATATGCACAGGGGTGAAAGCATGGCTGGGCTTTATAAAATATTGTAGCTGGTTCCCGACAAATATGAAAAGATTCATGAAATCATGAGACTCTTGGAAACCACAAACTATTTAGCAGGTAGTTAATAACTTCAAATTTGTCTCTGTTTTTCCTTTTTTTTTTTTTCCTTTTTAGTAAGACAGCCTCTGTTTGTAAGAATAAGAACTTCTGTCCCTTCCAAAATTCGTGGCTTTTTAAAATCTCTGTTTTCATGAACTGTGGATGTTTTCCATAACGTCTACGAATATTTCACTTTAACTCCTCAGCACACTTTTGGTGGGCACTCACCCTACGAGCGCTCTGGCTCACCCACCTGTAGATACCCCCTCTCTGGGTGCTGCACACTCAAAACAAGGGGAACAACCATTGTTATTCAAGGAGCTCTCAGGGGTTCAACATCTCTAATGTGCTGTAGCACTCAACATGCTGCACAGGTTTTTAGCTACCTCATGGTGATTAGCAGTCCAGAAAATCCCCTCAAACCAATTAAATAATGTGCACCTGACTGAAGGCTGCTGCAGGCTCCAGGGGTTGCTTCAGTACAAAGCCTTGTTGGTCTTACAGGTGGTTTAGTTGTTTCACTGGTTTCAGTTGTTGAATGCATTTACATTTGGCTGTATTAAAGTTTCATTTAAAGGTGAGCTCTCGGGCTAGTGGGGGACAAGCAGTGTGGAAAGGAGAATCTGCTGATTTTCACATCCACCCCAGCACACTCATCTTTTGTCACTGTTCTGCCCTGGGAGATGGTTAGTAAGAAGAAATCTTCACTGCTTCAGTTCACATGACTACAAGCACAGTGAAGACGAAGGTTTGGGGCCTCAGCAGAGCCTTGTTCAGGAACATCCACAAGTGCTTTTTCGGGAAGTGGCACCTGGTGGTGTGTGCAGTGACTCATCTCACTCTGGGTTGGACAGATGTTCCAAAAATTAAGTGCTGAGTTATCTGAACTCTTGCAGCCGGGCTGAAAGAGCAGTTACAGTTGACAGGGTTTTAAACAGGTACTTGCTTTCTCTCTATTCTGCAGACATCCTGTAAATGATTTAATTCATTATTTTTCAACTCAAACGGGAATTGCTTTTTGTGGCTTTATCAAAGCTGCTATTGCTAGTAGTAACAGCACCAATATTTCCTCCTGTAAGTGCTCCCCCATCTCTGGGTCAAGGTTGTAAAATATGTGCCATGGTTTTTCTGGTCCCTGAATTATTGCATGTGCTTCCAATGTCTTGATGCAGGGTTACAGTGCCCAACCTCCCCCGTGGGTAAATCGGCTGTTACAACCCGAGCTGGCCGTGCACAATGGAGCAGCAGTTGACAATGCAGTAGGTGTCATTACCAGTAAGTATCCAAACTTGTTAAATCTCACTGTCTTTCTCTTGCTTCCTGCTTCCTGCTTCCTGTTCTTGCTTCCTGCCTGTAATAAGATTTTTTCCAAAGAAGAGGCTGACAGTGGGGCTCGGCTGTTAACTTCCTATGTGAGTGCTGCGGCTGCCTCACTAACCTGCTTGTGATCAATGGGAATGAACTCGGCACTTCCAAAAAGCATTACTTTGACTTTGTGTAGGCTCACCAGCTTCTTAGGCAGCTTGTTTTAAAGGATCTGAGCTTTGCTTTCTACGTAGGTCTCTTGTGGACCTTGTGCAGTGTGGGATCACAAAGATGGGGAATCAGCTGGGCAAGGAAAAAGCGGTTTCCCTTTCCCTGGGCTTCTTGGAACAATTTTTAACCTTGTGACTTTTATTAATGAATTCTATTGTCATGCAAGAAGACAGGGAGGGGGTAGAATGATCTCATCTGAGGCATCTCTTTCCAAATTCTTCATCCTCTGGGCAAATTGAAGCAAAACAAACCATGAGGGCAGAGCTTTGCATAATAATGTAAGCCAGGAAGTTCAGAAGAGAGAGCTCTTAAGAAATGTACCTGGTCTCTTCCAGGTTTGCCTTGGTGCTGGTATGTGTTTGGTTGGGTGGCTTTCTCCACCTGCCTGAGAGGAACCTATGTGGGCACCACAATGCCAGTTCCTCTGCATCTGTTCAGAGTATGTGTTGGGGATTGACCAGAACGTTGGTTGGATCTGGAACTGATGGACATCCCCGGTGCTGGAGGACCTTGGCATGGTGTGTCCCACTCTGGCTTTCCTACCTGCTGGCCATGTTACTGCCATGTTTTGCTGCTGGTCCCTGCCCTCCGTGGTGTCAGCGGGAAGCTGTGCACAAGGCACTGGCACGGATGCACCCCGACAAGCCCTGTGTAAGGAGTTGCTTTGATGCAATCAAGCAACTTGTCAGGGTTATGTCTGTGGAAATATCAATCGATCTGGGGTCAGTTTGGTGTCACACATATGCACGTGACTGTCGGGCTCCTCTCTGAGCACAGAGGCAGAAGCATTACAGGCTCCTTTGTTCTGGAGATCAAACAGGCCTGAACCAGAGCATCCAGAGACTGGTTGGTATTTAATGTGTCTATGTTTGTAGTGTCCCCATGTTACAGCCCTGGGGCACGCCATCCTCGGTGTATTCCCCTGCCCAGAACCACATCTGCAGGAACGGACCCAGAAGGAAGAATTCCCCAGTAAAATGGGAAATATCAGGAAGTTTAATGGCTCCTTTATTAGGAAGTTCCTCCCCTGAGCCTCCTGGCTGTGTTATCTGAGTAAGGACCTGCAGCTGGGCTGGTTCTGAGTTTACAAACACCTTGGGGTCACTGTGGTGGTGTGAGGGGACCTGGGGGGTGCTCCCTGTCCTGGTGTTCTTTGGGTGAGGGAAAAGCAGAATTTTGCCCTGATGTCTGGCCTTTGCAGACCTGTTACTCCTCCATTTCTGGTGGCTCTCCAGAGCTACCCTACACAGACAAGGGCAGTGAGGCTGGGAGGGGGAAACGTGTCCTTCACTCCCAGGAGTGGGACCAGCAACTTTGCCCTCCTGCCACCTCCTTGGGCACGGGGTGACTTGTCTTGGCTTTGAAGCAGTTCTTAAAAGACAAAGATGTGGGAAGGCCAGTATGAATCACAACAGGCTTAAATGACCCTGCAACAGTGGATCCTGCTGAAGGAGAACCACTAGGCTGGTGATGCCAGGTCCCCCAGGGTGGTGGAGCCTATGCCTCACTGGCCTGTGTCATTTGCAGGGGTCTTTTGGCTCAGCTGGAGCAGGGAGGGATTTGTAACCTAAAATACTGTTGCAGCACCAACTAGTAAGCTGCAACAAGGCTTTTTACCATTGGTCAGATTCTACTGTCTGTGCTGTTTCTCATTCCTCCAGAGGTCAGGCCACACTACTCCTCCTCAGTGCTATTTAACTACTTAACAGGAACGAGCTACAACTGCACATTGTCCATGTCAGTCAACCCACTGCCTTCGCGGCAAGGCCACAGCTGTGTATTATCGATGCTAATCAACCCTCTGCCTTCATTCCTCTACAAACACTGGAGCAGGGTGGAAATCCCCACCATCTGTGCAGCAGGGCTACCTGTAGCTCCCAGCAGCATCCCACTGAGTGCGGGGGGAGGGTTCTCAGCCATTGATCCGTTTTCCCAGAGGGGAATTGGTGACAGATGTGATGCAATCCTGTGATCCTCTGTAGCACATCAATGAGGCAGAGGCAGGTTTTCCCTATTTCCATGTTTTCCAAAGCACCGTGATGTCTCTTGTCTGCCTGATGTGCTGAGATCTGCTGGTGTAGCGCGCTCTCCAGGGCTTCTTGGAGCAGCCCTATCTCCGCCGCTCTCACGCGGTGGTTCATGCCATGTGGTTCTGTAATTGCTGCTGGAGGTTTGGTGGAGAGATGCCCAGACTGGGGATTGCTTTTTAGATGATGACTTGTCAGATTTAAAAAGCTTTGATGCATGTGCCATTAGGGTTGTTAATGAGCTTTTCTCTTAGAACAAAGGATCATGCTCTCCGCTCCTTCTTCCAAAATATTTGGTACGATGGTCACAAACGTAACAAACTTTAAAATAATACACAAAAATTGTGTGGTAACTTGAGGTAGAAAGTTCTGGAGGACGTAACTTTTCTGCGCTGGGATGGGTCATTTTGATTATTCTGGACTGAGAAAAATGTCAGTTGTACAGATCTTATCTACCGAGGAGCCAGAGAAATAGAGGAAGGAAATGGAAGTTGAGGTAATTGAAAAGGCTGGAGATGGAGTTGTGGTAAGGGGAATACCCTAAACATGTATTAGAAACCTGAAACTCGCCTCTGCTTTGAGCAGCATGTCGCTTCTCCTTCAGCTGTCCTGGGCAATTAATTTTGCACAATCAACCTCTTCCCTTCGTTCCTCCCCTTATCTATGGGGTTGAACTGTGGGAGACCCCTGAGAGCAGCTCCAGCCCTGCAGCTTTTACCCCAGTTTCTCCTTCTGGAGCTGCAGAAGAGGGTGGGTGAATACTTTGCTTCTGGCTTTCCATGGAAAATAAATGTGAGACACTGAAATAGTAGACCAGAGGCAGCCATCATGTGAGACAGATCTCTCCTGTGTTGCACAACTGGCAAGACTTCAGCTAAAAAATATTTCCTTGCTGCTGTCATGCTTGCTAACATGTGATGTGTCAATAAGTGAGTGTCCTGAGAGACTGGCCTGTAGTGTGCCAGCATCTGACTATGCCTTACAGAAGAAAAACATGCTATGGAGGGAAACGTTCAGTGTCAGAGGAACTAGTGGGAGTTGTCAGAGAGCCCCAGTTAAGGCAAATGGAGTCAGAAAAAAAATCTGTGTCCTTGGCAAGAACTGGACTTTGGTATGAAAAGATCAGTTGAGAACAAGAAAAGATCTGTTGAGAATAACTAGAATTTGTTTGGATAAATATGTCAAAGTCATCTTTTGTGCTGGGCAGGCAAGACAAGCTATGCTCTAATGAGGAAGCCTTTGGTTGCAAACCAAAAAATCCGCACATACTGAGTTATATGGCTGTTGATTTTGCACAAGTGGTCTATCATAAGCCACTAAACCATCAGGGCATAGACTTGTGAAGAGCTAAAGCTCAGACCTCTTGGGCATCTTGGCCTCCGAGTCAGGCAGTGGCTCCTCTGGGGTGCAGCTCTACGTCTTCTGCTACATGATCCTTTTTGCCTCATGCCAATGGGCTTTGGACAGCGGCACCCTGAGCAGAGTAGGTTACTGCTGGTCAAAGGGGTCCCATGGGAGCCCCACTGCCCAGCATCAGCCTGGATCTTCTCTCCTATTTGGATACCAGAAAGACATCCCACAGCAAGCGTAGGGTCCCTTGCTGGCAGAATGCAAACTGTAGGACTAGTACTTTGGGGTGCACTAGCTACAGCCTTTTTTTGCCTGTAGGTAGCCCCTGAAGGAAGGATGGGGTGATTTACTTGGTGTTTAGCCTCGAGTAGGACAAAGATCATCTTACTGCAAGATAGACGTCATCCTGCAGGTTTTACACTGCAGCTCAGCCTGAAGTAGTTTGTGCTCTCAAATGTCTAGTGCTCAGACAGATTATGTCAATAAAAATCTTGTTTAAATATTTCCTCTGAATGATTAGAAAAACTCAACAGTCCCATTGTCTGAATTTGGTTATCTTTCCAAATGAAATGCATCCTTATGCAGCTCCTGAATGTGACTCTTCAACCAGACTCAAAATGCAATCAAACAAGTCATGGGGAATGCAGTGTCATTTTACTGAATTGAATACCTTTAGTTTTAATTGCAGGGAGAATGGCTTTATCAATGTTGTATACAAAATCAAGCTCTTCTGATGTTTGTTTCCTTTTACCATGAGAAAGTTGGACTCGGAGGTGATTTCCCATTGTGGCAGGTGTGTGTTGAGTGGCTCATGTATACACCAGCTCTTGGGAGCCTGGGCTAAAAACAAAAGGTCTAAACGCCTTTTTTTTTTTTTTTTTATCCCTTCCCCTGCACTTAATCAAAGCAGAAGGATGTAGAAGAAAGTGTTCCGTAGGGATTTTTACTGCCTCTGTGAGTCAAAAATCTCAATAGTTGGCATAAGCCAGCTGCTACTGACCAGGAAATGTGCTCCTCTCATTGCTTGCTCCCTTGTAAACGATTTCTTTAGATTTGTAGCAACAATAAAAAAAAAAAAAAAGTAGCTTTCCTGTCATCTGTACAAGAACGTTTTTGAACGTAAATATTGACCTTCTATGTAAGAAGCATGAACAAATATTACTAAACGCGACATGACACATCTGATGACGTGAAGCATCCTTATCCCATTGTCTTGAAACATGATGGGAGAAGCAGAATCCTTAAATCTTACAAACTTCTATTTAGATGATATTTCAAATAATTTTGCTGACAAGTTGATGATTAAAGAGGCAATGGATTCCCCTCACCATGTGGAAGTTGACATTGTGGAAGCTTCCTGAGGTCTCTTTGGGCAGCGTTGCATTTGGTTCGCATGACATGTGCTAGCTGGGAACCCACCTCACTTTGGATGTTCTCTGGTGTATACCTGGTCCAAGAGCTGAGGGTGGTCTGTGTCCGTCAGCAGTGTCTGAATAAGCAACTGTGCTGTTTAGGGTTGGGGAATGACATGCTGGTGGCATGTGCGAGTGAGTGGTTCAGGTGAAGTTGCTTAAAGAATAGCTATCAAAGGTATGAGTGGAATAGTTTTAATAAGAGTTTGTGGGAGTGCAACTTCACAAAGTTCGATGGCAAAGTTCACTCTATTAGTTATGATATGGATAGAACACACAAAGAAAAATCACATTAAAAATCAATTTAGAATTAAGCCAAAATGATTTCTGCAGGGATCAAAGATGCAAGGGGTAAGGGAGACCCTACCATTGAGTCCTGAGGTTTAGAGAGGGACCCCCTTGCTTTCTAAACTCTTTGATAGTGTTTAGGCATGGCTAGATCCAATCTTAGTCTCAGACTTGGTCAATGATTTATGGCTAATGGAAAAGATAGAAAGAGTAGGACAAAAAAATAGACCCTTCTGTTGAGTCCTAAGGTTCAGAATGGACCCCCTTGCTTTCTAAGCTCTTTGGAGTTTAGGTGTGGCTAGATCCAATCCTAGTCTGACTTGGACAATGGTTTATGTCTAAAGGAATATAAGGGGTAAGGGAAATAATTCTGTTGGTCCACTCTGAACCTAGTGACTCCCTTGCTTTCTAAACTCTTTGATAGTGTTTAGGAGCAGCTACATCCAATCCTAGCCTTGGGCTTGGACAACAGGTTGTATCTAAGGTACAGAGAGTGAAGGTTTATTCACAGTTCATGGTTGATCACAAAATTGTAACAGCACTTCATCATCAATTAATTTAACATTGGCAAAATGATTCAATAGGAGTTACTTCAATTATAACAGGTTTATTTACAGATCTGAAATTATAACATTTATACTGTATTTTGGTGATGAGGTATCTAAATCAATTTGCACATGCGCACAAAACCAAAGGGTTAGGGGTACAGAGATCCATGTATGAGGGTATACCTCTTAAAAGCTCCCCTCAGCTTCAGTGAAGTAGTCACATCCAGTGCCTTTGCATTTCCCAATGAGCACAGGGATGAGCTTCAAGAAGCTGGGGTATCAGCTTTTGGCGATGGTCACCCTTGTTTAGCAGACTTGGGACTTTGTGAGCTCTGAGCAACATCCCACTTAGGGGGAGATGCTGGCTGCAGCCTGCTGGGGTCCAGCAGATTCAAAGGGTCTCACTTGGACAGCTCTTCATAGGATCAGAGGTGACTGGCTTTAGTTAGCCGTAAAGTTCCATCCTGGCGTTATCGGAGTTGGTCGCTTTTCAATGAAAATGATGCTGTTCCACTTGGGCTATGGTTTGGGCCAGGAGCGTCCCCAGGCTGTCAGAGGATGACTGACTATTGTTTTCCATTTCTGCCAGGAAACAGGAACTCCGGTTCAGGCAGTGCCGCTCCCCACTTTAGTCATGCTAGAGCTGTTGGTACGATCAAGGGGTGCTTAACTGCCCAACTCATTACTCAAATGCCAAGACCTAACAGGAATTCCTGAGGTCATGGAGTGGCCCAGAGAAGGGGGCAAGATGCACCACCACATGGCAGCTCTGTAAGAGCTGTGTGTTGTAAGAGATCCCAAACTGAACATGGCAGTAAGCGAGTGGTTACTCCAGGAGGTGGGACCTCAGCTGGAGCACAGAGAGCTCGTGGAACAGAACAGCTTGAGGAAGATCTCCATGCTTGCTGGCAGGGGGTGGTGGCTGAGCACAGGCTGTTAACATTTTGTAGAAATAATATCTCAAGACCTCGCTGTTCAGGGAACTATCTTCCACATCAGATAAATAGCATGTTTTTTTTCTATAGATGAAAAAAAGTTTGTACCACCCAAGGCTAAAGGCTAGCTAGAAAGGAGCAAACTCACAAAACCAATAGATCTGGGGTCATACTCAATTTTTGAAGATGGAAAAACATGTTCCCTCCCTTCCTTGTGTGGTCTGCAGTGGCCAGGAACTGTGTTGGAATGATGGCTATTTTTTGAATGGTATTTCTTCTTGGGGAGTTTGTAGCTCATAAACCATGTTTGGGCTCTCCACTGCACCTCTCCATGGGAAGAATTCCTTGTGGTGCAGCCTCAGTAGAGAAGGGGAGCTAAAAAATACGGAAGAAATGAGATTTGGAGATCTGATAGAGCTGTTTTCCAGCTTCACTGCCTAAAGACAGCTCTTTGCTTGGAATGCAGCTGTAAGAGAGGATCTCCTGTTGGCACAGCTGCCTCAATTTTGAAACACTGGCGATCTGTTGTTGAGATTCCCATGTCTCAGACTGATGGTGCAGAGATCTGCTCTGATGCTTCAGAAACAGTGTTGGCATCTACATACCCATTGCAAGATTCTTTTGTACCATGAGCTGAAGCTGCTTCATAGCTGGAAGAGAGGCCTGAAGACCAGCTTCAGCCAGGAGGGAGCATAGGTGGCAAGCACAGCCCAGAGTGTACCAGAGAGGGAAACCCAGTGCTGCTAAGGGAATTTCTTCTTTGTTTTTCTGCCTTGGCTGAAGTAGTGGATCAATGAGCCCTGTCGCAGACAGTGTCTGCAAGGGAACAGTACGGGAGAGGATGTGCAAGTCCCTTGCAGTGTCATTCCCCACCTGACTCCCTATCTGCAACAGCCATCAGGGGGCTTGAGCTGCAGTGGGATTGACAGCTTCTCTCTCTTCAGTGTGCAGCAACTATAATAAAGTCACTAACTTGTGACTAAACACTCTTTTTAAGGAGAAGGAAAAAGGCTTAAAATTCTCCAAGTTCCTGGTACTGGTGCAATCTGTATAGCAGGGAGCAGGAAACACGCCCAACAGTGTCAAAAGGTCAGATGCCTATGCCATTAAACCTTGTACGTATTTATCCTCTGGAACATAGACATGAAAAGGGAAATGTTATCTGGTTCTTAATTTCTTGCTGGAATTTCTTGCAATGATGATAATCTTAGGGAAGTGTGAGAATTCCTTGCATCACTGGACTCCAAGGGTGAGATAGTCAAGTAAATAGTGCAAAATCCCTGGCCTTTCGTGCCAGAGCTGAAATAAATTCCGGTGAGAATGAAATCCACATCACAGATATATCACAAATAAACCCTATTCTTGTAAATGGCTAAATTAGGAGCAGTAGTATGAGACTACTGCAAAGTATGAGTCATAGAAGGAAAAGGTCCAGAGGATGAGGATGTAGCATGTCCCCAGGTGTTTCTTGCTAGCAGTGATTAAGGAAGTGGTGGTCTGTCCAGGGACCTCTAGAGAGATATCCCAGGGCAGAACAGGAGGCAACAGCCCCTCCCAAGCCCCATTTCCACCCACACCCCACCCCCCCTCTAAATGGCAGTACTACAACAGATAGGTCTTAAACCCTGGTCAGACTTGGTGGATCCAGAAGTTGTGGCTTGTTCATGGGAGGTTTTTTTGTCTTGGACACCTTCTGTGTTTTGCAATGCATTTTTCAATGTAATTAATTTAACTTTTTTCCTCTATACTGAGCTATCTCGGGGAGTAGGTAGTAGCATGCAAACAGCCTATTCCAGCCTTATGAGATCTTGCAAACTTCTTTGCTGTCTGTGTTGCCAGTGATTGCCTTCTACTGCCCCTGCTTAACTCTGAAGGCTTTAATTCCCCCTGGCAGGTTTGGTTGGTGCTTCTGAGCAACACGCTTGGCCTGCTGGTAACGCACAGTAGGCACCTACTAAAAAGTAAGTGTCTAAAAACTCTCGATACGTGTGTTGAATTGCGTTGTGAGAAATCATTTAACTTCTTATTTTCACGTTGAGCTCCTGGGATGGTGGTTTTGGCTTGTGAGCTGTTTCCCAAGTTGGCCTGAGATGTCAGTAGTGTTGGGAGTAACTCAGGGACAGAAACTCAGGGCTGACAGGTGTAAAGCTCTCGTGTGTGGTGTTGGGATGGTTTCCCTGGCTTTGCTCCTTGGGGAGTGCTCCCTGCCCTTAAGGAGCAAACTGCTTCCCGCCGTAGTTTGTACCAAATGTGTCTGGGAAAGGTTTTGCCTGCAATATTTGTTGCCTTCCAGAATTTATTGTTGTCTGAGCAATATCTATATTTAAACTCCTCTGAAGGCGTATAGAGTACGGAGACAGTAGGTTTGACATTGATAATGTGCAGCTGTGACCTTGCTTTAACGATGGACAGCTATTATCCTGCAGCAAAAAAGCAAATAACTTTGAGGGAGTGCGAGAAGGAACCCGGAGGGAACAGACACAGAGGAGGAACGTGGTCTCACCTCTAGAAGATAAGGAGACAGCGTGAACAGCAGAGTCGCCTATGGTGAACAGTGGCTGGGCTCATGGGCAGTAGAGTTTGACCAATAATAAAGCTTTCAGCAGCACGTGTACAGAGTATGAACTTATAAAAGCTGTAACTAACAGTAAAGGTCTTCGCTTCACTCTCCTTGCAAAGTCTGTGCCTCAGTCACCACAAAGGTGTATGAGCTGCCAAGGAGTGTGTCAGCCTTTGGGATACCAGCTGCGTTCTTCACTTCAGAGCAGCAATACAGCTGTTTGTGTTTGCATAAATAGACTTGTTCTGTAATCCCATCATTTTAGTTTTGAGAGAAATGTGCAAATCTGTGGAATCTGCATTCTATAGATGGAGACATAAATGTGAACATGTTGCTTCATTTCTAGAAAGGTGATGGAGTGGGCTATAGAGTACTTGTCAAGCACGCAGACCTAGAAGCAAGTTGTGGCACTTGATAAACATCTTGGGGGCAACTTTTTCAGGCTCCTCTCACAAGCCCAGAGGTGTTTGTGCTTTTACAGAGGGTAAACTGGAATATGGGAAGGATAGGTTACTCCAGCTTGTATTGTGTGACCACCTAGGTGCTGGGATGTGCTGTTTGGTGGTCTCGGCTTTTAAACTTGCAGGCTGTCCTGTAGTGTATATTTGCTTGTGTTCATATTTCGAGCCTACAAATTTTCCAGGCTGCCAGCATCCCACTGTCCAATAAATGTTCCCAAGGAAATTTATAGCTGTTATTTCTGCCCTCTGTTCTGTCTAAAGAGAACAAAACCAGAATGTGTGGCCAGTGCTGGTGTTGCTAAGCCTGGAGCGTAGTAGAGCTGTTGCTACAATTCATCCTCCCAGATATGCTCTTTGCTGGAAAACAGATGCAGAAAACCTGACAGTAGCTTAAAGGTGGGTTTACTCTGCTTGAGCATTTTCTCTAGCAAAAGGAAAATCCCATCCCGCTGCTGCAGGCAGTGTAGCATTTACTTGGCTTTTGGCAGGGCAGGCTGATGTGCAGAGAAGCAGTAATTTCAGCCTGTAGAAGGTGAGTGAATCCTCTTGTGCTAGGGTTGAAAGGATTGCATCACTGTTTTCTCTATTTGTAAATCTGTTGTTGAGATCCAGTTTCCTATGGATACCAGAGGATGTGGGTTTAAAAAAAATAGTATGAAGTTGGGGTATTAGTCATTAGGAGCTGCCTTTTCCTGTGTCCTCATCCTGTCCCATGCTGTATAAGCCTCTGTTTTGGAGAACTGAAGCAATTCATTCATTCCTTTATTAGAAGAGTTCCTTCCCCTCACAGCCTGCTTGTGACTTACGCTGTAAGTGCTTCCAGTTATGGTCCAAAATGCATGAGTTTTTTCAGACAATGACAAATGATCTTTCAGCTGTTCTTGTGTGCCATCACCCTGTCAGCAGTTCTTGGGAGCTAGTGTAGCTCGTGGCGGCAAGGCATTTGTATTTAGATCCCTCCTTGTGCTAGTTGGCTGGGATTCGGCTTTATTTTGGCTGCATGTATCACGTCCAGTTGTGGGGCAGTGGTAAAGCGAAGAGAACAACACATGCACTTAATTAAACCTTGTCTATACAGTTCAGAATACAATAACTAGGTGGGGCGGGGGGGCAGGGGGGGCTGGTTGCAAATCTTCAGTAGTGAGTCTTCCCAGAAGTGCTCAAATAAGGTTATTGAGTCGTCATACACTACAAATAAAAGCAGAGACATGGAAGTCATGTGCTCCTGAGCAGGAGCAAGACTGGGCATGGAAGTGGCTTCCCTGAATTGAGTGAGCAGGGGCACAGCCTCTGGGATCACAGGGGGGAGAGTCTGGATGGCCGAGACACTTCCAGCTACGGTGGAGACACCTGATGGTGGTCCTGGGCACGAGGGGAGAGCTCACCTTCCCTGTGCCCAGGTGCTGTGGCAACAACCTACCTGTCAATGTCTGCTGCAGCCATCCCCTTGAAAACAAACTTGGGCGTTAGCTAAGTGCTTGTGTTGCAACAGAAAGCAAATGTTGGGAAGAAAAATGACCCAGGTGAGGGGAGGATAGAAACTTCAGTGGGTTTTTCTTGGAGACCTTCTTGTCCTACCAAGTTGGACCTGCCATGGGTTGATCTGTCTCCACTGCAGCACCTGGTTCTCTGTTGTTTGCAGTCCAGTGTGATCCTGCTGCTTGGCCATCAGGAAGGTTTGTTGTCCATTCTGTTTCTGGCCTTGGACTGTGGGTTTTTGCGATTTCTGTCTTTAGGGCGATGTGCTGGGGCTGATGTGCGTGTGTTGGGCTGATGGGCCCATGGTCACTGCTCAGGGTGGGTAGGCTGTCTGTCTATCTGCAAGTCCACCTGAATGCACGTGAAGAAACAGGATAGCTTCTTTGGACTCTGGGGCATAAATCCTGGCAGACTTGCTGGCCATGGGGCAAATCTGCAAGCAGGTGGTTCTTATCTTCAAAGATATTAAGCTCCCTCTAAATATAGCTATGTTTTAGGACAAGATGGTCAGGGAAACACTAAATTTCTCTAAAATTATTTTGAAGGAAGTTGTGTGTCTCCATTTACAGGCTGCTTGGAAGGTATAATTTTAGAAGTCTTAAGCACATACAAGACAAGGTGTATCATTTTGTGGTTAATAATGAAGTGAGAGTGCTGGCAGTAAAAGCATTGACTAGAAAATCAATATTTTGGCTGAGGAGCTGTTTTACAGCTCATATCTCTGGGATGCCACTGGGATGGTTAAGTTAAACCAAGGCTTTCTTGGGAGTGGAGGGAGGAAAATAATCCATTAAAACTTAAAATCTGTCTCACCAGTAAAGTACATATTTGAGGAACATCTACCAAGATGGTACCTTAAAGAAAACCTTAGGCAAAGGTAAGATATTCATCTATTAGTCAGAAACCCTGGGTACTGCATTAGCCATGCGGTGCAAATCCCTGGCTGGAGGGAGCGGGGGGAGGAAGCTGTGCACTTTGCCTGGCGATGGGATGCTGCCCGCTGCCAAAATGTGTGTAACTTTTCAGCATCCACTTGCAGAAGGCACAGTTTCCTCTGCCTGCCTTCTGGGTCACATTCCACTTATTTCTGGTGAATGAAGCAATCTTTTGGCCTGAAGAGGGGGTCAGGAAGAAAGTAAGTACAAGAGCCTGAACCAAAGCACCTGGGAATTTTGGGAAGAAGGTGGCAGTCTGGCCTAAAGCTCAGAGTAAGCAGGGGAAAGTAGTCTTAAGAAGGTACTGGAGAGTGACATCAATTCAGCTTTGTGCATGTGGTTGTCACATGGCGTCTCAACGAGGGCCAGCGTGCCTGTCAGAAAAAGACAGGGGAATGGTGGTGTTTGTTTGTTGTTGTTGTTTTGGGTTGGGTTTTTTTTCTTTTTGAAAAGGAAACTGTTCTAATTTAATGCCCTGAGACTGGAGCATGTGTAAAGGTAGACAAACGACCTGGTGTTGGAGTATTTTTCTAATACAGAAGCTGCAGTCCTGAACTATGATTGTAAGAGCAAACCAAATCAATCCACAGGTTTACTGAAGGGGCAGTGGTCGTTTTGCAGCACTGTGATTAAACTGAAGGCTGATTGTTTATGTATGACATCTGCTAAATAAAACCCTGAAATTGTGTCTCCCTAGGCTCATCGTCCACCTCTTCAATTACCAGGGGTCAGTGAAGACCAAGCACATAAATCTTTTCTAGGAACACTGCTTTCTTTTCAGAGCACAATTTGCAAATGCAACCAACTTGCCTTGACCTTTCAATCTGTGACGTGATGAAAATGGGGACAAAGTGTAAACAAACAAACACTGGCTTGAACAAAAGAGTGGGCTGTGAACTGGGAGGAGGAATTACGGCTCTATGGAGCTATTCAGGCATATAATGAAAAGGGAAAGGATGGATTCAGGCACTCTCCAGGTCACTTTGCTCACTTTGCTCCTTTAACCTTGTACTGGACTCGCTGATAGTTAAAATTAACTGTGATTTGTCTCCTTGCCACTCCAAAAAAATGGAGAGAAAGCAAGCAGCAGACTTAATCCTCATCTGTACCCTGTGTTTACTGGCCATTAAGTTTTCCTCCCCCCATTCCCATGGTGTCAGCAGCAGCAGAATTTACCATATAATTGCTCATTTTATCGGCATGCCAAACTGCAACTTGCCACCATTATGCAAGAAGTAATAGTGATTTTAAAAACAAGCAAAACCCCAAACAAAAAAACACCACAAAGCCAATAAAAACTCCATAATCACCTAAATCTGCTAATGAAACTGGAGCCTTTTCCCATCTGAGAGCAGGCAGATCTCGAAACTGTCCTCAGCTGGGTTTTTCCCCAGCTCCTGGGCAAGGGGAAAGGCTGGTAAGGAAAGAAAGGACCAGCTGCAATGAGAAGCAACAAATGAGGAGGAAAGGTGCTGTGCTGGAGTGTTGAGGATAATTTGGCACATTTCCTAGCTCTCCAGACTTGCTCTTCACAGGGAGGGATCCAAGCAGTGGCAGCTGAGTTGCTGAGCTGGTCTCAGCAGGAAGGCACATGGTGAGTGTTTGAAATGTGGGAAGCGGTGCCTCCTAAGCCTGTTAAACAGGGAGCAGTGCAGTTGTTTTGCTTTCATCTGCTTCCTGGCAGTTAGAGGATCTCCATGAATGCAAAAGGACCATCTTCTTTGGGAAAAAAAATGTAGGAGGGTGGAAGATGTGCTGACTTCTGCTCATTTTCTAAATGCCTGGTGTCATTAAGGAAAGGCTAAGAGGAGAGTGTGACTGCAGATGTTTAAACTCCCTCTTTTAATGCGCGTGTCAGTAGAGACATACACCTCTCCTGGTTATGTGTGAGGAGTGCTAAACACAGGTGTGTTAGAGCAGGATTGGTTTCCTTGGGGGAAAGCTGAGATCTTCTCTTGCATTCATGTCAGGACTCCAATGGTAAAAGAGGGAAGTGGGCTGATGTGGCACCCAGAAATGATGAAGAGGTTGGTGTGATTGCTGACGAGAAGGTCATATTGGCCATATGGCAGGAACATCAAACTCAGTGTTCACTCTATAGTTAAAGGAAGGGAGACACAGGGAAGGTTTGTCAGATGGAATTTTATCAACAAGGCTTAATGGTTAATATTAATATTTTTAAAATTTTGCCTTTATTCATCTTTTCAATTCTGATTTCACCATAATTACTCACCTGAGCAAAGGGTAAGCCTGAATATTATCCTTGATCTTACAAACAGGATGATGAGGCTGGAGAAGCGTGTGAGCTCCTGCTTCACAAACACTGATGTTCCTTCCATCTATTTTCTCTTTTTTTAGTATGTGAAAAGCTGTGCTTTCTGGTGTATCTAAAAATCTGTACTGAAGAAAAAGTAACTTGTGAGGTTTGGGTCATGGTCTCAGACATCTGGTTTTCCAGGAGAAAAGATATTTCTTTGTCCTGTTTAACAGTGAAGGAAAAAAGAATAGTTAGGGTCACCATGGTGTTTTTTTCAGGGAGATATCAAAGTAAACAGACCAAATCCTGGTTTTTAATTGCAGCTTCACTTTTATAGTCCTTGGTCTCTGTTATTAAAGGGCAAATTGAGATAACTAGCTTTGGTATTAAGCAATGTTAATTCTGCTAAATTATTTTAATTTCCTTTTACAGAAGGCTTTGGATCGTCCTTTAATATATTAATTGGCTGTGGCTGAACTGCTTTGTCTATACTGGTGTTGGTTGTGTGTCTGCAAAGCCAGAAATGTTTTAGATCTCTGCTCCCTTATATTCTCATCTCTGAGATTCTGTTGTCTATTAATTGTGCTATAGCTGTCTCCAGTCAAAACCAGACCCCTTGGACACTCAGGGTGCATGGATACTTGGAAAAAAAAAAAAAAAAAAGTGTTTTGTTGCCTTAAAGGTTCATAACTGCAGTTATGGTTCCTGTTTGGGCCCCGTGGAGGGCTCAGTGCTGTTCTAGGAAATTATCTGCCTTTTATAGGAATCTTGGTTACGGGTATTGCAGAGGCTTTGAGGCATTGCCATGAACAGAGGAGTTGCGAACTTTTATTTCTTGCAATAGAAGAGTTTGTTTTGACAGTGAAACAAAGAAGAAGCTCAATTAGCATGTGAGTTTGGCATGTAGGGAGAGCAGCTTTTATGCAGACTTCAAAGTAACTCTCCCATTACTTCTCTTAAACAAAAAGATTGCAACAGGAGCTTTCCAATACTAGGGAATGCCACAAAGGTGATGGCATCATTCTACATTGAACTCTATTGCTAATAAGAGTATGATTTGAGGGAGGGGGGGTGGGGGTGGAAAGGTGACTAATGTAAATGTTTCCCAGGCTGCCAGTAGCCTCTGCAGTTTCTCTGAGGCTCTTGGTGGAAGAGACCTCGCACAGGTGGGTGAGGGTGATTTGGCAGCATCTCTGCATGGCTGCACACGTGCAGGTTCCTGGCAGCAGTGGGTGCTCAGCATTGCCATGCCACGCCACAGCCTGGCACACAAATCCTCGATTGGTCCTTGTTGCTGTGTGATGTTCAGGATCACTTTAATTTGCACCTTCCAGAAGCTTTCTATGTTAGGTAATTTTGTCAAAGAAAGTTTGACAGCATCAAGATGAAGCCCTGTTGAGTCATCTGGTACCCTGCAGTCTTCTGGAGTGGGAGTCATCACACCATTTCCGTGCTTGTTCACTGCATCTTGCATCCAAAGTCACAATGCTGGGGAAATGCTTATGTCCTGGCAGTGGGGTCCTGCTCAGCTGGTGTGTAGCTTCCTGCATGGCCTGCTAGCCTGGGAACTAAAGAGGCTGAGGTTTTATGTGGCATCCAGAACCATAACTGGCTTGAGGTGATCCCTGTGCTGTGTGACCTCACGCAGCGATGAAGAGTAGCTCCTCTAGTAGAGGAGGTTCTCCTTTACAGTTGCAGCGTGCATCTCTCTTTACTGACCTTCACCTTGAAGTCAAAGAAGTAAAAGATCAGAATTATGGCTACAATCCATCTATCTGTGGGGCTAGGATGCTAATCTGTCCTCATTCTTGCCCTTGGTCAATCTTCTGCTTCAAGGGCAGTGCCCCTGAGGTAGGGGACTGCCTCACAAGATATCTGCAGGGAGCTTAGCACGAGGGGGTCTCTGAGTGCAGGTGTTGCATAAACACTGAACAATGCAGCATCTGCGGGGTACAGAACTGGAGGGGTGGAAATCGCTAATATGGTGATACGGAAACCTCGGGGAACTGCATCTGGTGAATCTTTGCTTGGTTGTCCACTGGGTGAAGAATCAAGTTTCTTTTCAAAACAGTGGACTTACGTCAGGGATGAATTCTGTCCTTTTAATAACGATTTTAAAGATATTAAAGTATATTTTTAAAGTATATAAAGTATATTAACTAAAATTAATAGCTGTCTGAAGTTCACAGTATGGTTCTTAGTGTTAAAGGAAAAATTTAGGCAGCCGTGGATACCGCTAGGTTTGCTTTAATCACCACTCAGAGCTGGGCCACCACCTCAGTGAGTGGCAGAGAACAAAGGGATGCAGCACAGCTTATATACACTTACCAAATCATTAGTCAATGTCCAAAGTTTTTAGAAGCTTCCTTTGGTCCTGTCAGTTCTGCGAATCCATCACCTGACTGTCCCAGTTGATTCACCTGTTCAGTTCCAGTCTGCCTCTGTTCCAGGCTCCTCGGATTGTGATCTTCTTTCTGCCAGCTTTAACTCACACACTCCAAGTGCGCTTAGTCTTTGAACAAGCAGTTCCTATTCACATATACTAATTTTTCTAAAAACACCTGTGTTTCTGAGAGCACCTGTCTGCACAGTTGATCATCTGTTGTTTCTCTGTTCTCCCATTGACTAGCTGGACCGGGTGTTAAACCAGCCTTGGATCAGGGCTGTACAAGGGCCGAGGCCTGGTTATGCCAGTTAGCGGCTTCAGCACTTTAAATTTCTGAATTCAAAATACATTTTCTTTAACACTTAGACTAACCAACCAAACCTCTTTCTATATATTAGCAGTATTCCAGCTAGTTTTGTTGGTTTCTGTTGCAGGAAGTCACCAGTGGCAAGAGATACCAGACTGCTGTTTCACAACAGCCATTCCTCCCAACAAAGTGTACTGCTCTGTTTTGTAAGGCAGCTTTGCCAGAAAAAGCCTTATCTTTCCTTGCATTAACAGCTTTGTACGATGGTACTTGACTGGTAAATTACTTAGTAGTAAAAATAGTTTATGACATTACATCGGTTGTCATAACAATTCTCATTTTTATGTTTCAGCCATAAATTACATCGCATGCTATTGTCTTGATGTATGAGATTAGCAGGAAAGTCCCTTGCAAACATGAAAGTGCAAGTTTTGTATGTAAATAAGATTTGGAAACCAAAACCAGTGGCAAACACACTAAGATCAATGATAAATGGGACTAATGGCTGATTAATTAATACTGAGACATGGAATACATCCCTGGGCTTTATCACTCTCTTAATTTTCCAGAGTATAAAATAACATATATGTAAAAAACCAGGTAATAGTTCTCTGAAGTGAAAAGGAATAGAAGCCCAGAATATTATTTGTAGTCATGCATATGTCTAAGAAAAACCTCTAGGTTCTTCTGTGTTCATAGTATTTGATTTTCATCTCATGTCTTCTGGTTCATTTCTTACGTTGAGTTTCTGGGTAAAGTTCTGGCTAAAGTTAATATTAATATTCTGAGCTGGTATTTCTGGATTAAAGGAAAGGGGTTTTGTGGTGTCAGGGTGGATCAGAGTAGAAGATTCTTTGGCCATAGGAGAAAGTTCAAGTTGGAGATTATCTCTCTTGGAAGTGAAAATTAAGCCTCATTCAGGAGTAGTTTCTAGGATTACTGCAGTATAAATACAGTCCAATAAAGACCCTGCTGGCAGTAAAACAGAATACAGCTGTCTGTCCTGAATCCATCGGGTTAGTTGTCTGGAAGTTGGTTGGGCTTTGAATACAACAGCATGTAAGGAATTTGAAAATTTTGCCTTAAACAGAAATTGGTGCATATGCAGGAGTAGGCTGATGGTCAGCTGTCACAAGTATTCAAGAGGTTTTACAAATGGTTTAGCCAACACATGGAATGTTCTTTGTGATCTTATTTCCAGAACATCTCTTGTCATGTAGTGCAAGGCAAGAAGGTTCTGCTGCCCACAAAGAAAAATAAATACCTAATACATATTTCTAGGTGAATAAGAGAAGGGGAAATTCCTCACTAAAGAAATAAATAGTACTACTTTTCTATTTATCAGGTACTTAATTTATAGTTAAAGGACATAGTGCAAGCTGTATCTACACAGGCTAAAATAAACTTCTTATCAGCGGTTCTTGGATACTGACATCCTTTCCCTGTTCCTGGGAATTTCAGGTTAGACAGTAGATGCTTCCTCTGGATTTCTGTTCCATGCTTGTAGAAAGTAGTCATTTGAGTAACTGGGTATCCCTCACAGAGAACACACTGAAAATGAAAATCTGCATGAAAACAGGGCCAGGGGAACTCAATACTGTGACCCGTAGGGAGAGGTTAGTCTGAAGCACTTCTTGTAAGGCTGGGGATTACCGAATTTTTGTACTCGGAAACTAACTTATATGAAAAATGAATCAAGGCAAAAAAAAAACATTATTCTTGGAATATTGATGTATTTTACACTAGAACTTCTGTTTAGATGGGCTGGATTTGAGTGAAGAATTTAGTCCTGTCATCAATTCCTGAGGTCATTCAATCCTTCAGAGGCCAAAAAAACCCTGGTGTGCATCTGTGTTGCTATGTTCCTTAGCTACAACTTGTTCCCTTGTGCTATTTGCATTACACACTAAAACATGTTAGAACAGTGCTGGCCAACTATTTTTCTCAGTGGCCCATTTGGCAAATATGTGGAAATAACCATTAGTTTCAGTTAAAAAAATAAAGTGCAAGTGCTACACAGCTGAGGCATGCTGAGGGATTGTTCTTGCTTGGAGCAGCCAAAGGACTGAGAAAGCTCTGAAGCTCCACCCACCATTGCACATGCACTTACCTTCCAGTTTCCATATCTGAGACAAGCAGCAGAGTGTAATAGTGCACATGGCTGCAGACTTGTTCTTGAGATGTAAGGGGTTTCAGCTCAGAAGTAGGGAGCTGCAGTGCATTTTGGTTTTCCTTGTTTCTGCTTGCAGCCTGGAAACAGGATCAGTAGATGATACAGCAGCGAAAAAGGGCAGGTATAGATTCATGGGGGCGCAAAAGGACCATTGGCTCCTCATGGAGGTGCTGCGTGCTGCAGGATGTGGGACTGAGGCTGTGTGGCAACAGCAGCAGCTGAAACTCACGTCACTGTCATAGCTCTCCCTGTGCCAGGTAGGGATGCTGAGTCAGCAAGGTGCTGCCAGCTGCTTTCTCCCTTATATACGAGTCAAAGTACAGCTGGTGCCGTGCACTCAGGGCTTCTTTTGGTTTCTTTGTGAAGTGATTGACTTGAAGGCTGCCCTGTACCTGCTTATCTTCTATAATGGCAAGTTATTTTTTAACGAGGAATTCCAGGTCATTTCAGGCGGCAGGAAAATACATGTGATACATCATAGTCAGCTGGGGGTGAGATGAGCAACTCGACCTTGCCAGCAGCACCCAGTGCATGTTAGAAGCTGTCTGCTGCCAGGGGCCTTAAGAGAGCTCTAACCATACCCCCGATAGGTGTTTTTGTAATCCCACCATGGTAAGTTCTGGATTCTTGTATAGATGTGCTTTGAGCAAAGAAGATGCTTAGCCCCGTTTTGGAGGGGCAAAGAGGGGATTACGCTGTCTCTCACGGCCAGGCCAGGAGCAGTGGGGGGTATTGCTGAGCAGCTCCTGCCACTGCCTTGCAGTGAGCCTTGCACCAGCCGCTTTCTGACTATGGGTCTTACTTTTTTGGGAATTATTTTAACAGGAAGTGTTTCTGAGTAAGTGTAGAAATTAAAGCCCTTTTCTGCATTTCTGTGTTAGAAAGAACAAAGAAGCAGTGGTTTGATTGTTCCTCACGAAAATGTAATTAAAAACATTTCCTCTTTCTGTCCAGGTCTGTTTGGGAGCAAAGAGATCCTCCGTGCAGCTATCTCTTAGCAGCAGGTTGCAGAGTGGGATTTTGGTTTGCCTCCTGACTGTTCCCTGGTTTTGAGATGAAGCTCCCCGCTTTTTTTTATGTTTACCCTTACATTGGGTTTGTGTGGAGGGTTTGGCGGGGGGGCTACAGAGGGGGCTGCCCCATGGAGCCCATACCAACCGGCTCCCAGACAGACCCACCGCTGGCCAGGGCCGAGCCCACCAGTGACAGTGGTAGTGCCTCTGGGATAATGGATTTAAGGAAGGGAAAAACACTGAGCAGCTGCAGCCAGAGAGAGGAGTGAGACTATGTGACAGCAACAGTGCACAAAGCTGTCCTCAAAATTTGACAACTGTTATCCAGTGCCTCTACCATGAACAAAGCACCTCCTTCTCTAAGCATACTGGAACACAATTGAAAAGAAGCAGAAAATAAGACAAAGTGTTTAATTCATTATTTAATATACCTGTTTCAAGAGCTTTCTCAGTGTTCTTAACTCCATTTCTAAATTCCTTGGGTGTGACTCAAGTTTCTGTTTCTCCTCCACCTCTTTACAATATTGATCTTCTTTGCTTTGGAGGTCTTCTCTCATTTTCTCACACAGCACTTCTACTCTGAGCCTCTTTTCTTCTTGTTTCAAAGAACATCTGGGATTTAACAGAGTATTTGAGAAACAAAAGCACTGATATAAAAGTAGATATTCCACATGATGAACTTGCAGAGACAACTCAAACCATAAAAAATGTTAAATGTTTTCAGAGTTCGTATTTTTACTGTACTTTTCAACTTTTTAAAGAATTCTAACTTCATGCCATTGTGCATGGTATCAGTTGTACAAGATAGAGAAAAAAAACTTTGAGTGATTTATCAGTTATTTGTAAGTTTGCATAGGGAAACACACACCAGTGTGCACACTTCTATAATAAAAAAATAAATCACCTTCATATTACAGCCATTTTGTTGAAAAAGGAGTTTGTTGTCTCAACAGTTTAAAGCATCGTAAACTTTTACTATGGTTAATATACATTTTCTTAGTATACTGAGCCTACATATTACGGATTCAGTGACCAGAAGCAATACTGGTGAATCAGCACGCCACTTATCTATGGCAGACCCAACAATTTTTCAGCAAGCCTTCTGTAAGTCTAAAACAACTGCTGACCACAGGCAGAACAAGCAGCTTCTGTTTACTCAAGAAGGATGTCAGTGTTCAAAACCAGATTCAGAAATGCATGGGGTTTATGCTTAATACGATTAAAAACAGTTTTAAACCTCAGTGGATGTACCTCTGGGAGAAACTACAGCAATTTCATTTTGAAGCTGATTTACAAGGAAAGCCTTATGGAAGGTCAGCTTCTTTACCAACTGAAACAATCAGCAATGAGCACTGACATGGTAAAAAACGGTCCATGGTGTGCCCACGGTACCCAAACAAGCAAGCAGCTTTGTGTTTGATCATTATCTTGACTATTTTTTCTGATAAACTCGCAACGGTGAACAAGAAAAAAATAAAAATCAAGTATCAACATAAGGAAAGAACTGCCAATTGAAAGCCTGCTTTAGAAATTCTGCAAAACAAGAATCAACAACCACTAAAATTACTTGAAAGACTGACAAACATTTGTATTTGAATGGCGTATATTGCAAGGAAAAAGCTTTACATATAATTTCTAGTGTAATTTCATAAAAAGTGTAACTTTTGAAAGTATAAATTAACGCTGCTTGGAGAATTCATTTAGAATGAAAATATTACTTCTTTATACTTGACAGATGTTTGAGGATTTTGAACACCTGCTGAAGGCAATCCCAGGCCAAGCTGGGACCGGTCTCGTCTTCCTCGTACTCCCCTCCCCCGCGCTGGGAGGCCCAACTCCCCCAGGCCCAGCTCCCGCAGCCTCCCCTCACAGGGCTGGTGCTCCTGCCCCCGGGCCAGCCCGGCATCTCCCTGCCGACCTCACACGGACTGGGCAAGATCGCTGGGGCCGGGGGGCCAAAAACCAGCCGTGCTGGCAGCACCTCAGGAAAAACAAATGTAGGAAAGGGCGAAACCACCACACGGGCAGAGAAGGGGAAAAGCATGTGAAAACCAGCCCCGCAAACGAACACCCAGGTCAGCGAAGGAGGAGGGAGAGGTGCTGCTCCAGGTGCCAGAGCAGAGATTCCCCTGCAGCCCCGGAGAGAACCATGCTGGAGCAGATACCCACAGCGCAGTGCTGCGGAGGACCCCGTGCCAGAGCAGGCGGATCCTTCCCGAAGGACCTGCGACCCATGGAGGGCCCAGGCTGGAGATTTTCCCCAAAGGACTGCAGCCTGGGGGAGGACTCACACTGGAGCAGGGAAAAGGGACGAGGAAGGAGCAGCAGAGAAACTGCTACGTCCCGACTGCCGACCGCAGCCTCCCCGCGCTGCCTGGGGAGGTGGCAGGGAAGGAGCGCAGCAGAGCTTGAGCAGGGGGGGTGCCGACGTGTCCTTCTCAGGTTGGGGGTCTTTGTTTCTCACTATCCAAATGTATTTTAATCGGTGGAGTCTGTTTTGCCAGTGACGGTCACTGGGAAGTGACAGCCCTGCCTTCACACTGACCCACAAGCTTTTTCACCCTGTTTTGTCAGGGAGGGGCAGTGGCAGCACCAGGAGGGAGTCTGGCCTTTGGCCAAGGTTAACACTTGCCTAATGAAATTTTAGCATAGTTTAATAGCCCTAGTAAGTGATGCTTATGTTTACATAATGCTTTGTGTATAAATGCAAGCATCGTATGACAGTTGATTTTTGTTATATATTTTTTTATTTATTATTTTTAAGCAAAGCCATTATTTTGCTGTACTCTTTGTCATTAGCTGTTGAGGGGTGTGCTGGTTGTGGCTGGGATAGTGTTAATCTTCTTCGCAGTCGCTGGTACGGGGCCATGTTTTGCAGTTGGGCCGCAAACAGGGTTGGTAGCACGGGGATGTGTTCGTTACGGCCCAGCAGCGCTCACACAGAGCCAAGGCCTTTCCTGCTCCTCACCCCACCCCACCAGTGAGCAGGGTGGGGGTACGCAAGGAGCCGGGCCGGGACACGGCTGGGACAGCTGACCCCAGCTGACCCAAGGGATGTGCCATGCCACGCGGCATCATGCTCAGCATATAAAGCTGGGGGAGGACGAAGGAAGGGAGGGACATCCAGAGTGATGGCACTTTGTCTTCCCAAGTATTTGTTATGCGTGACGGAGCCCTGCTGTCCTGGAGATGGCTGAACACCCGCCTGCCCATGGGACTGGGACGTGCTGGATGAATTCCTTGCTTTGCTTTGCTTGCGTGCGTGGCTTTTGCTATTAAACTGTTTTCATGCCGACCCATGAGTTTTCTCACTTTTCCCTTTCCGATGCTCTCCCCCACCCCACTGGGGTGGAACAAGTGAGTGGCTGTGTGGTGCTTAGGTGTTTAGGTGTGGCTGGGCTTAAACCACATCAAGGGGATATAAAGAAGAAAAAGCTCTTGCTGACTTTTGATGACCGCATTAGAAGGAGCTGAACTGTACTTTGCAAGAAACTGCTTCTCCAGCTCTGACTAGACAGAGAACCAATGATAAAGTAAGGCACGTCGGCTGGTAATACAGGCGACATCTCAGGCTAGGTGACAGTTTCACAGCTTTTGAGGGGGATCTCTAATCAGAAAGAAATATTATATCAACATATGAAATTAAAATACTTAGGAGTGCATACAAAGAAATCGTGTTTTAAGGGGAACTTGTAACAGCTGAAGACAGAGACTTGAAAACATACCCATATGAACCACACCAAGCTCTTCCAACAGCAGCACAGCCTCCTTGCAGGTTGAAGCTTGTAACCGGACATCCTCTGAAGTTGGGTCAGATGAGTGAGTTAAACAGGGTCATCAGTTACTTCCATTTGTCTGCTGACCTACAAAAAATACAGTACTTTCTGTAATTCCACTGTCTAGGATTACAGACCATTACAAATGCAGGAATGATTCATTCTCTCCTTCACAGCCCACAGATTTGTCTCAAATACAATAAAGCTGCATACCAGCAGCAATCCGTACATCTGGTCGATCACTACATAAACACTGCTCCCATCTAAGTGATTAAAAGCTGATAGAAACAGTTTATCAAGAAACTAGTTTTACAATACCTCGTTCTTTTCACTCCTGGTTGTTGCTGCAGGTCTAGAAAACAGAAATGTATTTCAGTACTGGAATGCTTACTTTGCATTATGAATAATACCTACAGCTGCTTTGAAAACTTAATTGCAGAACTGAATTAAACTAAAATCTGTATAGTAACTTTGCTAGATATAGTTCAAGACTGAAACAATTATTGTGTACTATTATGTCTACTGGAAGGCTAATTTTTCCACAAGATGTTAAGCAAATAGTTGAAGTAACTGTTCCCTAAACTTCACGCAAAGTGACAGAAATCTTACAGCTACAGACATGTAGCTATACGGTTACGTGCATTCCCTGTTTAATACCAGGGGGTTAGCTCTCTCCAGTAATGAGAATCCTTCTCCTACAGGATTCTCTGGTGTCCTGGGTCTGGCTGGGATGCAGTTTGTTTTCTTCACAGCAGCCCACACAGCACTGTGTGTTAGATTTCTGACCAAAACAGTGTTGCTAACACACCAGATTTTTAGCTAGGGTTGAACAGCGTCAACAACTTCTCTTTCGCACTTTGCCACAACCCACACAAGTAAGTTCAGGGTGGGCAAGAAGTCAGGAGGGTACGCAGCTGCAAGAGAAAAGGTGGAGCGGGGAGCAGGGCAAAAAATCCTGAGATACCTGCAGTGAAAAAAACTGAGATACCTCACCCTTTTTAAACACATGAAATACTTCTATGCCTGTGCACACACACTCATGTAATTAATCAGAATTTGTGCACGTGACCTCATTGTTGACTTGGCCAGCATGTTCAAAAGCACTCTAAACAAAAGTGAACTGTTTGTCAACACAAAGCTCATCAGGTAGTCACACAAAAGAACAAGAAAGAACAAGAAAGAACATCAGGTGGTCACACGAAAGAACAAGAATCTTCATATGCATCAGGTTTACAAAAAACCTAAACACACAACAAAAGCCCAAACTAGCCTCTAGCTCTCAGGCCAATTTTTATCATTAAGTAAGTTTTATTTTCAACATTCCTTACGTGCATACCTTCCTTCATCCTCAGATATTTCACTGGAAGTGCTCTCATCCGGTACTTGACCATGATTGCCACTGGAAGAGCTCATCTGCTGATGAGCCTTCTGCTTTGAAGGCTGTCTTTTACTTTTCTTTGCACCTTTGGCATTCAGGGCAATTTTACTGCATTACACAGAAAGAAAGAAAGAAATCACCAAGTGAGTAGGTTTGCAAAAAATATTTCTGTGAAACAGACATACTTAAGATGATGTCTGAAACAACTGAGATGACAAATATCTATGATAAAATCACAGACTTGACTGCAAAGATCATGGAAGATACCCAAGTATTTAAAATCCTTGCCCTAGGAGTGAGGGGGACACGTGGAGTCTGAGCTAGATCTTAAGCTGGACTATATCCAATAGCCACGGTACAGAAAGCATCTAGAGCAGAGATTCCTTTGAAGGACAGACAGAAAAAGCTCCTGCTTAGGTCTGCATAAAAATACGTGTGCCTTCTTTAGACTTTTGAGATTGGTTTGATAATATCTTTTCCCCTCTCCTGACAAAGGGCACATTAACTTAATGAAAAGGAAAACACCAACTGCACGGAGATCACTAAAATCACCTAGAAAAGGGAGTAGTAGCAAACCCCAAGTTCCTACTTTTCTTTTCTAGGTGGCCATTTCCTACAAAAATAACTGCTTTTTCCAGTCTTCGGTTCTGGTTTTGAAGATGCATTTTACCTCAGTGTTGACATGGAAATCACAGGAATTTGGGTGGGGGTTTTCTTTTTTTTTCCCCTTTTCTTTTTTTAGAGCAGGCAATAAATTTGAACCTCCATCGTGCGCTTCGTGTATTCTAAAAAGAAATTTTCTTCATTTTTTGAGAAACGGTGGACTACTCACTATGGCTTTCACCACTGAGGAAACTACTTCAACTACTACAGTATTAGAAAACCTAAGACACTTACATAGCACTACAAATAAGAATTAGAGATTATTTCCTTAGCTTACCATTTCATTGGCATTTTAATCAATTTTGAGCTTCCCCCAAATGAAAAACTCTTTTTGTCTTTTTCTTCTATCGTGTTTTCATTCTCCATTTTCAAACAGTCATTCTTCCTTACAGTAATCTTTTGTTTCATTTGCCGATTAGTGATGTTATTTATCCACACATTCCTGTTTTGCCACTGATACGGAGAAATAGTGTGAAATGGGGACAATGGACATCGATTGTGATTGTATGTGTCTGCTCAAGGAATGTGGGTATGGTGACTGGTCATGGGTGCGGTGTCTGGTCACATAGGCACACAGCTCTGAGGAGACAACTACAGTTTTGAGGAGACACCTGCCCCTCTTCCTCTAACAAAGGGGCTATTTAAAAAAGAATGAGAAAAGGATGAGAGACATTCCAATGCTATCTAGAGGGAGGGAGTGCTAAGTCTTCTTGCTGGAGAAGATCAGATGGTCACAAGGACATGAATCACCTACAAACCTGCAAGACCACCACATTCCAGGCAAAGGATTGATAAACTAATTAACATACGAAGCGAGAGTAAGCGGGTTTAGGTAACGAATATGTATAGGCGTTAATTGAATATTCATTTGTTTTATTGTATAAATGTGAGATGGTTCGTCACTTCGGGCACGCACGCTTGTGGAGGAGCGATCCCCCGTGCATCTGCGCGCAATAAACATACCTACTTTATAACTTTCGAGTTATAGAGTCTAATTCCGCACGTCACCATGGCCTGCACTTTTGAACATCTTTGTTTGCTTTTTTCCTTCTCAACCTACAAAAACAAAGTTAAGCTTCATGTATTTCTAGAAGACAGAAACTCCACATCCAAGATTGATTAATTCAGGTTTTACCCCTGAAATAATATAAAATGAAATCTTTTTTTTAATTCATAGAGAAGCATTTTCACAAAATTACACTACAAAATGTACTATGCCATTGAAAGTACTTTGAATTCACTCATGATGGAAGACATAACAAAAATACAGCCCTTAGAAAGATAACAATATCTTAAAACATGAAGAACAAAAAAAGTGAAAGCATTACTGATGGACAAAGAGTTAGGAGGACTGCACAATGTTAGAACACCACCAGAAAAAAATCAAGTGGAACTGTGCTGGGCTACTGCTCCCTGAACAAGGGGAGGAAAGAAAAAAAGATCCCAAACCCACAAACACAACTGGTTTCACAGGGAAGAGGAATTTTAGTGCAAGGCAATGAAGACACACCATGCAGATATCTCAGCACATGAATTATTAGTCAAGACCCTGTTCAGAAGCTATTTTCATTCTTTGATTCAGAAGTGGAACTGATAGAATTGTATGGATTCCTTTTTAAGGGAATGAAGTGTAACTACTTGCACTGGAACCGAGTGCCACCTACTGTTAAACTGGAACAATAATGCATTCCGTTTTCCAAAAATGGGGGAAAAGACAACTCTCCACTGTATTCACCAGTCACCTATTTCCATTAGAACAAAACCCAGTTCGTAGGAAGCATCTTCCCGTCGTGACCAATAGCTCAAGTGAACAGGAAATACTCTGCCTGGCTCCAGAAGGCTGCGGGTCTCCCCAGGCTCTTTTACACACGCTCCATCGCTGCTATCGCTTCAGCAGCGGTTTTACCTCCCAACAGAGACTTCCTTAAAAACATGATCTGACTTTCCTGAACAGTGGATCGTATCTCACAGTTTCATTGATTTGCACAGCAGAATCCTGCAGTTTCCGTTGAAGCTAACGAAGACTGTGTGCTTTCAAACCCAAGCACGTTCAGCGCCTCCACCATAACTCTGAGTTAGAGCTATTGCCTAAACCACTACAGGCTGCACACGCTGCCCGTGCCACCCTGGCTAGCCCAGCCCTGTTTTACCGATTCATCCAGGCACTTGCATCAGTGCCTCTGACTTGGTGCATTTACACATGAGAAACCAGGCCTTTCTGACCAACACCCATGCTCTTTAACCGCACCGGTTATTTTTAAATTAATGACACATTACTAATTAAAGTGACCAAGACAAGTCAGAACTACAGCTCGGTTGCAGTCAAAATCACATGCGTCGCAGATTTTCCCTGAATTTCTTCACAGCATCACCTATGATTGCTGTTGTCAAATACATGACTGCTGCTTTCTTTACCTGCAGAAAGCTTGGCACAACACGTACAATATTGTACAACATACAGCTCCATCTGACAGTCAGACCAGAATGGCCTTCCTGCAGTGCAGGCGGGCTGCGTATCTCCAGTAGCACCCACAGCCCCAGCCTGCACTGCCTTAGAGACAGCAAAGATCCACGCTGATGAGAAACGCTCTCACGCACATGGCATTTCACCTTGTCCACGGATTTGAAACACAGGTTGCTTTGCAAAATTTAATTGTATGGTTTCGTTCCAAGGCAAAACAGACTGTCCAACAACTTTTGACTTACACTAAAAACCATAAATATCCACCTTCCATATGAACGGGTACATGCCAGGATATGTACTGCTGATGAATTTTTTCGCATGCTGCTGGGGAGCAATACCTGCACGTGTTCATCTTTTTGTCCATCTCTACTGGGATTCCTTCTAGCTGGGTACGTTGCATCTCAGGGTTGTATGGAGGGGATTACCTCCAAGCAGCGGGACAGATCACCCCTGTCGCTCCTAAACTGCCTCTGCTGAGCATCTCAGTGCCTCCCACAGTGGTGGCTTGCTCAGGAAGAGGTGGCCTGTGATGGCTCCTCTCCAGTGCACATGCCCACAGGACCACCGAGCAAAGGACTATCCCACACCATCTTTCCCCTCTCTGAGAAAGAAAGCACGTACCTATCTATGGCTAATCTCCCTTCTGAAGCAGTACAGCTCAGCTGAGACCTCAGACTGCTTTTCTGCAGCACCTGGGATTCTTACCAACACTGTCTCCGTGGACTCTACCCGGACTCAGTTTTGTGCAGAGGAGGTGTTTACTGCCGCATGCGCAACAGCAACGGCAAGGGCAGGCAGCGCAGCGATCTCCTGTTACCGAACGTGCTGCTCTGGGACTCCCAAACAGGCGGTCAGTTATAGCCCTGGCAAAGTTCTCCAGCAAAGCCACCCCCGATTTGTACCCACCTCAGCTGTACAAACACGGTGTAACCAGACGCGCAGCGGCTCTTTACCTCCAGCACTGTATGTCCCTTTCCTTCCCGTGTCACCACCACCTGCAAAAGCGCTCACGGAAATGAGCAAACCCCACCCGCCAGAAAGAGGCAGGGCTTTCAAAGGGAAGGAGGGTATTCAATGGAAGCTGCAGATGTGCCCTGCCTGGAGAAGGTACCACTGGCAACCCCTCCTCTGTGAGAGCTGGGGAGATGCAGAGGGGGAGGAAGGCAGGCGTCGGGGAGGAACTAGAAGCCCTGGTTTGCTACTGCTGCAGCAGCCCTGGCTGTGGGGACAATAGAGCTCGCCATGAAATGACGATCAACCAAAATATTTCAGAGGGGCACAGCAGGGAGCACAAGCTGCTGGGCGTCAGCAAAGGGCTGTGCTCAGCTTTTCTGCGGCACGTTGTCACAGGCAAGGTGAACACGAAGCACAGGGAGGATCTGCAGTTCTACCTGCCTTGCAGGGGCTTGGCCTGAGCTCCCCCTTTGCAAACCAAGTCACCCTCCCGCCACACCGCACAATCTCTGCTTCATGTATGTCCCAGCAACTGGGGTACCACATGCAGAGAAATCTGAGAGGTCCCCCCTGGTCAGAGCTCTAGTCATCACTGGTTCCAACACCTTCTGATGCTCAGGGTGTCCCCTGCGCCAGTGGTCCTCCCTCCAGGCGCCCCTCCTCCTCTCCATTTGCCCCGGAGTAGACAACTCAACATCACACCCATTCTGGGGAGATTTAAGCCCCAAAGAGCTCAGAACTGGCTGAAGCCAGCACAAAAGCCTGTCTTCTCTCTGAGAGTTGCAATGTCCTTACACACCCCCTGTCCTTCCCGTCTCGATCAGAAACCAAACAGGGGAAGCGGTGCACGCAGATAGACAGAGAATACTGAATGGGACACACTGGCTCCTCTCCTAACTCCTTTATTGTCTCAAAGGTGTTTTCATTCTGTTGGAGGAAAAAGAGAGAACTATGTAGAGTCCCCAGGTTTATCCCTGGTAAGCACTTTCACATGTTCATTTAGTAAAGCAGATTAGATTCATTCCTCAGATATTTTTTTTTGGGGGGGGGGGGATTATAATGAACTCATTCAGTTTTTAAATCAGGCTTAGGAGCCATGACTCACTGGCTACGAATACGTGTACACACATGCGTGTACAGGACAGCACAGAATACTCTATTTACTCATATGGGTCTGAAAAGACTTTTTTTTTTTTCTATCATTTTTTGTTCTGTGCATCATTTATGGCTGGACTGCATGAACAAGATGGTTTTCTTAATTCTCTGAAAACACTTGCATCTATTGACGCCTGCACCTCTAAACATAGTGATATGGTCATACAGCCAAATTTGCAAAGCGGATTACTTTTCTTACACCATTCTGGGCATAGCAGGCATACCCATAGAAACACCCCTAATGACCTAATGGTCATGCCTATTTACACATTTATTTCTTCTATTTCATCCTCTGTAAAGAACAAGTGCTCCTTTCCTCGACCTGTCTCAGAAGAAATCTGAATATTTAAGGAATTAAAACAGGTAAGTCGGCCAAAGGAAAATTTAAACATACTTACTTTAACAGTGCCAAGGTGTTATTACTAAAATGCAAGCACTTTGACAGCAGGTATCTTAGCAGTGCTGTGCAAAGTGACAGAGAAAAGCCTCAAGAAAAATCTACTAGAGTTTGGGTCAATACACTAAATCCCAGCACAATGGCTCAAGGGTAAGGGCACTTCAAAACAGAATGTGTCCTGAATCAAGTTAGGAAGAAGACAAAGAACATATCCTGCTGGGAAGATCATTAACGATTAGGAAAACTCGACCAGGCTACTATAAATTTGTCCCAGGTTAGAAAAGGCCAAGAATCTTTCAAAGGACACTACAAAAAAATAACATTTAAGACAAAAGGCAGCGTCGTAGCAAATGGAATTAAAAGGAGTCCTAGAAAGTAAATCTTTCAGTAATAAGCAAGCAAAGCTAATAACAGTTTAGGGCATAGAAAAGATTAGCTCAGCACCAGGATGCACAGCAGACAGGAGAGCAAATTAGTTCTGTCTTTCCAAAATGTAAATGGAGGGGCGGGGGGGGCGGAAATTCAGAATTTACGTGTTTCTCTTTATTTTTCCTGCATCTAATTTTTAACTGTTAAGAGAAATAACACAAAAGCTTTATTTTTGCTAATGCCAGGCAACTGGAATCTCAAATTTAAATTAATCCTTTACACACTGCCATTTGGGGATCATTTCTACCAGATCCAACAAGGATACAAGGGATAGGACAGGAGGAAATGGCCCCAAGTTGCCCCAGGGGAGGTTTAGATTGGACATTAGGAAAAAATTCTTCACTGAAAGGGTTGTCAAGGCCTGGAACCAGCTGCCCAGGGAAGTTTCGGGGTGGCCTCACCATCCCTGGAGGCATTTCAAAGAGGTGTAGATGTGGTGCTCAGGGACACAGTTTAGTGGTGGACTTGGCAGTGTTGGGTTAATGGTTGGACTCAATGATCTTAAAGGACTTTTCCAACCTAAATGATTCTATGATTCTATGCTGTTCAAAGTGACCTGCAGTCTTCCTTCAAAAAAGAGGGTTTATACTGCTGTTCCAATTGTACTGGGTATCAGGTAATCCAGCCTCGTAGCACTCTTTAATTTAAAGGTTACAAGCACCGAGATATCCCCCAGTGACTGCACTTTAGCTAGTTTGATATTAAGCTAGACATTTTTCTTAACGTGATTAGCAGCATATCTCAAGCTATGTTTGAACATATTCTTAGGTGAATGGGAGATACTACCAGCTTTTCATTAGACAGAACATGAGTATTTTAAAAAGCCAAACTCCAACAGAATACACAGCACAAGCATGTGTTTCTGCCAAGATATTTTCTATTAAGCAAATCAAATGCATATGGTCGTTCTCTCCCTCTTCTGTCCATACTTAAAATCCAGGCAAATCTGCAGAAGAACAGCGCAAAGAGCAAGGTGTTAGAACTTAGAGAGAAGTTCCACAACTTCTCTCGCACATGCTCTTCTGCTACCTGTAGCTACGTGCTTACCTTTGCACTCACATTTGTTACACAGCACACTTTGGTGCCCGGGAATTTGATTGATTTAGATTCGGCCTGACAGAAAGAAACCTTTTTTTTAAACCGTTTGACCTTGTTTCACTTCTAACTGGAAGATCAGTCCTGCCAGGAAGGAGAGGTGAAACCTCACGACAGCTAGAGGGTGAATAATCTCTCTTCAAACTCTAAAACTCTCTGTATGAAGTTTCCTTTACAATTTGTACTCCACCGGGCTATTAAAAATGTAAGAAAAGCACAGCAAGAAATCAAGCCGACCGCCAGTACAGAAGGTGCCAGCAGCTCCTCCTCGTTTCGCGAAAATCCAGCCCTCACCCTGAGGCTGCGGGACCAAATCCTGTGCAGCTGGAAGCGGCAGCGAGCCCTGGCCCCGGGGAAGGGCAGCTCAGCACCCTGCAAGGACGAGGCGCATCGCTCCGCTCCCCGCCACCCCGGGATGCCACACAGCCCCGGCGCCGGGCAGCGGCGGCAGCACGGGCTCGCTGACGGTAACGGCGACCCTCCTGCCTCCCCCGAACGCGTAACGAGAGGCGAAAGCACCGTCCGGGCCGGCGGCCAAAGCACCTGGAGCCGCATCTCCCACCCCGGCAGGCCCGCCACCCGCCGGGCCGCCACCCCCCCTCGCACCCAGACGGGGGGCGAGCCCCGGGAAGGGACATGTCGCACCGGGACGTCGCGCAGCCCCTCCGAGCGCCAAGGCCGGCCGGGGCTGGCAGCGACCGTCTCCTCGGGACCTGATGCTGCCGTCCAACGGCCGGATCCCATCGCCCGCCGCGCAACGGACCGAGCACCCGCACGGCCGAGGGACCAGCTACGCGTGTCTGCGGGGACGGGAGCTGGGGGGCAAACCCACAAAGCTAGCACAGCTCTTCGCGACAGGAAAATACTTTATACCCCTGGAAAAACCGTTTACGATGACCTTTAGTCACACCTAATCCTCACTGGGTCTTATGAGCCTCGTCCCCATTTAAAGGCACAGTGGTCTTTAGTTTCACTCAAGTGTTCATGCATAGTTCAAGTAATTTCTGTTTGGTCTTGATATGGAGAAATAGTGTGAAAGAGGGACAATAGACATCGATCGTGATTGTATATGTCTGCTCAAGGAATGTGGGTATGGTGACTGGCCATGGGTGCGGTGTCTGGTCACATAGGCACACAGCTTTGAGGAGACACCTGCCCTTCTTCCTCTAACAAAGGGGCTGTTTATAAAAAGGATGAGAAAAGGATGAGAGACATTCCAATGCTATCTAGAGGGAGGGAGTGCTAAGTCTTCTTGCTGGAGAAGATCAGATGGTCACAAGGACATGAATCACCTACAAACCTGCAAGACCACCACACTCCAGGCAAAGGACTGATAAGCTAATTAACATACAAAGCAAGAGAAGGTGGGTTTAGGTAACGAATATGTATAGGCGTTAATTGAATATTCATTTGTTTTATTGTATAAATGTGAGATGGTTCGTCACTTCGGGCACGCACGCTTGTGGAGGAGCGATCCCCCGTGCATCTGCGCGCAATAAACATACCTACTTTATAACTTTCGAGTTATAGAGTCTAATTCCGTACGTCACTTAAGAGTTTTAGGAATAAGTCTTATGGTTAAGTCTCAGAGCTAAGATTTAAGGTTAGGTTTAAGGTTGAGTCTTAGAGTTAAGTCTTTGGGTTAAGTCTTATAGTTAATTCTTATAGGTTAAGGCTTAAGGTTGAGCCTTAAGGTTAAGTCCTAGGGTCAAGTCTTAGGGTTAGGTCTTTAGGTTAAGACTAATGGTTACGTCTAAATGTTAAGTCTTAGGGTCAAGTCTTTAGGTTAAGTCTTAAGGTCAAGTCATAAGGTTGAGTCTTAGGGTTAAGTCTTAAGGATGAGCATTACAGTCTTAGGGTTAAGCCTTAGGGATAAGTCTTAGCGTTAAGTCTCTACAATTAAGTCTTTAGATTAAGTCTCAATGTTAAATCTTAGAGTTGAGTCTTTAGGGTTAAGTCCTTAGTTTAAGTCTTAAGGTTGAGCCTTAGGATTAAGCCTTAAGGTTGAGCCTTTGAGTTAAGTCTTAGTGTTAAGGATCAGGGATAAGTCTTAGGGTTAAATAACTAGGGTTAAGTCTTTAGGTTAAGTCTCAATGATAACTCTTAGGGTAGAGACTTAGGGTTAAGTATTTGGGTTAAGACTTAGGGTTAAGTATCAAGATTAAGTCTTAGGGTAAAGTGTTAAGGTTAAGTCTTAAGGTTGAGTCTTAGGGTTAAGAATTAAGGTTCAGTCTTAGGGTTAACTGTCAGGTTTAAGTCTCTAGGTGTAAGTTTTAGGGTTAAGTCCTTAGGTTCAGTCTTAAGGTTGAGTCTAAAGTTGAGTCTTATGGTTAAGTCTTTGGGATAAGTCTTAGGGTTGAGTCTTAGAGTAAATTCTTAAGGTTAAGTCGTAGGGTTAAGTCTTTAGGTTAAGTATTAAGGTTAAGTCTAAAGGCTGAGTCTTAAGGTTAAGTCTTAGAGTTAAGTCTTAGTGCTATGTTTTAGGGTTAAGTCTTAATGTTAAGTCTTAGAGTTAAGACTTAAGGTTAAATATTAGGGTTAAGTCCTAGTGTTAAGTTTTAAGGTTCAGTCTTAGAGTTAAGTCTTACGGTTATGTCTGTAGGTTAAGGCTAATGGTTATGTCTCAATGTTAAGTCTTAGGTTTAAGTCTTAGGGTCAAGTCTTTAAGGTTAAATCCTAGGGTTAAGTTTTAGCATTAAGTCTTTAGGTTAAATCTTAAGGTTAACTCTCATGGTTGAGTCTTAGCATTAAGTCTTAGGGTTATGTCTAAAGGTGGAGTCTTACAGTTAAGTCTTAGGGATAGGTCTTTAGATTAAGACTTAGAGTTAAGTCTAGAGGTTAATTCATAAGGTTGAGTCTTAGGGTTAAGTCTTAAGGTTGAGTCTTTTAAGGTTGAGTCTTAGGGTTAGAATTAGGGTTAAGTCTTAGAGTTAAGGTTAATTCTTAAGGTTGAGTCCTAGGGGTAAGACTTAAAGTTCAGTCTATAGAGTTAAGTCTTAGGGTTAAGTCTTACGGTTGACTCTATAGGGTTAACTGTCTGGGTTAAGTCTTAGGGGTAAGACTTAGGGTTAAGTCTTATAGTTAAGTCTTAGGATCATGTTTTAGGGTTAAGTCTTACGGGTGAGTCTAACTGTCAGGGTTAAGTCTTAGCGTTAAGTCTTAGGTGTAAGTCTTAGGGTTACGACTTAAGGTTAAATCTTCAGGTTAAGTCTAAAGGTTAAGTCTTAAGTTTGAGTCTTACGGATAAGTCTTAGGGTCAAGTCTTTAGGTTCAGTCTTAAGGTTAAGTCTAAAGGTTGAGTCTTAGGGTTAAAACTTCGGGATAAGTCATAGGGTTAAGTCTTAAAGTCTTCAGGTTAAGTCTTAGATTTAAGTCTTAGCATTAAATCTTAGTGTTACGTCTTAGAGATAGGATTTAAGGTTAAGTCATGAGGTTGAGTCTTAAGGTTACGTCACTAGGGTTAGGCCTTTAGTTTAAGACTTTGGTTAAAGCCTTAATGTTAAGTTTTAAGGTTAAGTTTTAGGGTTAAGTCTTAAGCTTAACTATCAGGGTTAATTCTTATGGTTAAGTTTTGCGTTTAAGTATTAAGGTTAAGTCTAAATGTTGAGTCCTAAGGTTAAGTCTTAGGGTTAAGTCTTAAAGTTGAGTCTTAGGGTATAGATAGATATATCTATAGATATATAGATATATATCTTAGAGATAAATCTTAGGGTTAAGGCTTAAGGTTAAGGGTTAAAGTTGAGTGTTAGGGTTAAGTCTTTAGGTTAAGAAAGGGTTAAGCCTCCATGTTTTGTCTTACGGTTAAGTCTTATGGTTCAGTCTCAGGGTTGAAGTCCTAGGGTTAAGTTTTAGGGTAAGTATTAAGGTTAGGTTAAAAGTTTTAGCCTTAGGATTAAGTCTTAGAGTTAAGTTTTAAGGTTAATTTTTCAGGTTGAGTCTTAGGGTTAAGTCTTAAGCTTGAGCCTTAGGGTTAAGTCTTAGGGATAAGTCTCGAAGTTGAATCTTAGGCCTAAGTCTCAGGGTTAAGTCTTAGCGTTAAGCCTTAAGGTTAAGTGTATGGTTTAAGAATTAGAGTAAGTTTTAAGGTTATGTCTTAAGGTTAAGTCTTGTGGTTAAACTTTGGGTTAAGTCTTCGGGTTAGGACCTTACCTTAAAATAATGGTTAAGTCTAAATGTTAAGTCTTAGGGTTATGTCTTAGGGTCAAGTCTTCAGGTTAAGTCTTAAGGTTCAGTCTATGGGTTAAGTCTCAAGTTTGAGTCTTAGAGTTAAGGCTTTGGGTTAAATCTATAGGGATAAGTCTTACAGTAAAGCATTAGGGTTAAGTCTTTAAGTAAAGTCTTAAGGTTAAGTCTTAGGGTTAAGTCTTAAGGTTGAGTCTTAGGGTTAAGTCTTAGGGTTAAGACTTTAGGTTAAGTCCTAAGGTTAAGTTTTAAGGTTCCGTCTTAAGTCTTATGGTTATGTCTTAGGGTTAAGTCTTCGGGTTATGTATAACTGTTAAGTTTTTGGATTAAGTCTTAAGGTTAAGTTTTAGGGTTAAGCCTCAAGGTTAAGTCTTTAGGTTAAGTCCAAATATTGAGTGTTAGGCTTAGAGTTTTAGGAATAACTCTTATGGTTAAGTCTTAGAGCTAGGTATTAAGGTTAGGTTTAAGGTTCAGTCTTAGAGTTAAGTCTTTGTGTTAAATCATATAGTTAATTCTTATAGGTTAAGGATTAAGGTTGAGCCTTAGGGTTAAGACCTAGGGTCACGTCTTAGGGTTAGGTCTTCAGGTTAAGACTAATGGTTATGTCTAAATGTTATGTCTTAGGGTTAAGTCTTAGGGTCAAGTCTTTAGGTTCAGTCTTAAGGTCAAGTCATAAGGTTGAGTCTTCGGGTTAAGAATAAGGATGAGCCTTAGAGTTAAGTCTTAGTGTTAAGCCTTAGGGATAAGTCTTAGGGTTAAGACTCTACAATTAAGTCTTTAGGTTAAGTCTCAATGTTCAATCTTAGAGTTGAGTCTCTAGGGTTAAGTATTTGGGTTATGACTTAGGGTTAAGTCTTAAGGTTAAATCTTAGGGTTCAGTCGTAAGGTTGTCTTAAGGTTGAGTCTTAAGGTTAATTCTTAGGGTTAAGTTTTAGAGTTAAGTCTTAAGGTTAATTCTTAAGGTTGTGTCTTAGGATTAAGTCTTAAACTTCAGTCTTAGAGTTAAGTCTTAGGGTTAAATCTTAAGGTTGAGTCTTAGGGTTAAGTCTTAAGGTTAAGTCTTAAGCTTGAGCCTTAGGGTTAAGTCTTAAGGTCAAATCTTAAGGTTAAGACTTAAGGTTGACTCTAACTTTTAAGCCTTAGAGTTAAGTCTTAAGGTTAAGGCTTAAGGTTGAGTGTTATGGTTAAGTTTATGGTTGAGTCTTAAGGTTAAGTCTTACGGTTAAGACTGAAGGTTGAGTGTTACGGTTAAGTCCTTAGGGTGAATTTTGAGAGTTAAGTCTTTAGGTAAATCTCAAGGTTAAGTCTGAAGGTTGAGTCCTAGGGTTAAGTCTTAAGCTTAAGTGTTAGAGTTAAGCATTATATTTAAGTCGTATTGTTAAAGTCTTTAGCTTAATTCTTAAGTTTAAGTGTTAAGGTTGAGGCTTAGGCTTAAGTCTTAGGGTCATGTCGTAATGTTGAGTCTTAGGGTTTAAGTCTTTAGGTTAAGCCCTAAGGTTAAGTTTTAAGGTTGAGTCTTTAGAGTTAAGTCGTGGGTATAAGTCTTAGGTTAAGTCTTAGGATTAAGTCTTAAGGTTGAGTCTTAGGATAAGTCTTAGGGTTTAGTCTTTAGGTTAAGTCTTAAGGTTGAGTCTTAGGGTTAAGTCTTAGGGTTAGTTCTGAAGGATAAGTCTTAGAATTATGTTTTAGGGTTAAATATTAGGCTTAATTCTTAGGGTAATTTCTTAGGGTTTGGTCTTAGTGTTAAGCCAGTTTTAAGTCTTAGATTTAGGTCTTAGGGTTAAGTTTTAGGGTTAAGTCTCAAGGTTAAGTCTTAAGGTTGAGTCTTAGGGTTAGGTCTTAGCATTAAGTCGTAGGGTTACATCTTAAAGTTAAGACTTAGGGTTAATTCTTAGGGTTAAGTATTAGTATTATTTCTTAGGGTTAAGCCTTATGGTTAAGACTTAGTTTTAAGTCGTAGTCTTAAGACTTAGGGATATGTTGTAGGTTTAAATCTATAGGGTCTTAGTGTTAAGTCTTATGGTTAAGACTTAAGCTTGAGTCTGAGAGTCAAGTCTTAGTGTTAAGTATTAAGGTTGAGTCTTAGTGTTCAGTCTTAGGGTTAAGTCTTAGGGTTAAGTCTTAGGGTTAAGTCTTAGAGCTAAGTCTTAAGGTTGAGTCTTACAGTTAAGTCTTAGGGATAGGTCTTTAGGTTAAGACTTAGGGTTAAGTATCAAGGTTTAGTCTTAGGGTTAAGTCTTAAGGTTGAGGTTGCAGATAAGTCTTAGGTAAGTCTTTAGGTTAAGACTTAGGGTTAAGTCTTAAGGTTGAGTCTTAGGGTTATGTCTTAGGGTTAAGTCCTATAGTTAAATCTTAAGGTTAGTTCTTAAGGTTGAGTCTTATGGTTCAGTCTTAGAGTTAAGTCTTATTGTTAAGTCTGAGGGTTAAGTCTTAGGGTTATGTTTTTGGGTTAAGTTTTAATTTGAGTCTTAGGGTTAACTGTTATGGTTAAGTCTTAGGGTTAAGTCAAGTCTTTAGGGTTAAATCTTAGGGTTATGTTTTATGGTTAAGTCTTAGGGTTTAGTCTTTAGGTTAAGTCTTAAGGTTGAGTCTTAGGGTTAAGTCTTAGGGTTAGTTCTGAAGGATAAGTCTTAGAATTATGTTTTAGGGTTAAGTATTAGGCTTAATTCTTAGGGTAATTTCTTAGGGTTTGGTCTTAGTGTTAAGCCAGTTTTAAGTCTTAGATTTAGGTCTTAGGGTTAAGTTTTAGGGTTAAGTCTCAAGGTTAAGTCTTAAGGTTGAGTCTTAGGGTTAGGTCTTAGCATTAAGTCGTAGGGTTACATCTTAAAGTTAAGACTTAGGGTTAATTCTTAGGGTTAAGTATTAGTATTATTTCTTAGGGTTAAGCCTTATGGTTAAGACTTAGTTTTAAGTCGTAGTCTTAAGACTTAGGGATATGTTGTAGGTTTAAATCTATAGGGTCTTAGTGTTAAGTCTTATGGTTAAGACTTAAGCTTGAGTCTGAGAGTCAAGTCTTAGTGTTAAGTATTAAGGTTGAGTCTTAGTGTTCAGTCTTAGGGTTAAGTCTTAGGGTTAAGTGTTAAGGTTAAGTCTTCAGACTTAACCCAAAGCTTTACCATAAGACTCAACCATAGACACTTAACCTTAAGACTCTAACCTTTAGACTTAACAATAAGACTTAACCTAAAGAACTAACCCTAAGACTTCTCCTTAAGAACTAACCTAAAGGTTTAATCTTAAGACTTACCTCTAAAGACTGTACCTTGAGAGTTAACATTAAAGACTTAACCACAAGACTCAATATTAAGATACAACCTTAAAAGTTAACTCTAAGACTCAACCTTAAGAATTCACCTTGAGACTTAACTCTAAGACTTAACCCTAAGACTCAACCTTAACACTTAAGTTTAAGACTTAACCCTAAACTTATCCCTAAGACGTAACCCTAATATTTAACCCTGAGACCCAACCTTAACACTTAACCTGTAGACTTAACCCTAAGACTTAACCGTAATACTCAACTTTCAGACTTAACTCTAAGATTCAATCTTAAGACTTAAACTTAAAAATTAACTCTAAGACTTAAACTTAAGACTTAACCCTAAGACTTATCTCTAAAGACTGAACCTTTAGACTTAACCTTAAGACTTAACATAAAGACTTAAACCTAAGACTTCACCCTAAGTCTCAACCTTAAGGCTTAACCTAAAGACTTAACCCTAAGACTTAACCCTAAGACTTTACCCTAAGACTTATCCCTATGACTCAAACTTAAAAGCTTATGACTTAGCCTAAAGACGTAACCCTAAAACCTATCCCTAAGTCGTAACCCTAAGATATAACCCTAAGACTCAACCTTGGCACTTAACCCTAAGACTTAACCTTGAGACTTAACACTAAGACTTAACCCTGTAGACTTAACCTTAAGACTTAACCTAAAGACCTAACCTTAAGACTATACCATAAGAGTCAACCTTAAGACTTAACTCTAAGACTTAACCCCAAGACTCAACTTTATGTCTTAACCCTTAAGACTTAACCCTGAGAGCTAACCCTAAGACTCAGCCTTAAGACTTTACCTTATACTTAGCCTAAAGACTTAACTCTAAGATTTAACCCTAGGCCTTAACCCTAAGACATCGCTATGACTTAGCTCTAAAGACTGTACCTTTAGACTTAACTGTAAGACTCAACCCTAAGACTTAACCCTAAGACTTAAGCATAAGACTTAACCCTGATAATAATACTTTAAAGACTTAACCCTTTAGACTTTAACTTAATATTTAACCTAAAGACCTAACCTAAGTCTTAGCCCTAAGACACAACATTAAGACACAACCTTAAAACTTTAACACTTAATACTAAGACTCAACCTAAAGACTTAACCTTAAGTCTTAACCCTAAGACTGAACCCCAAGACTTAACTCCAAAGACTTAACCCTGTAGACTTAACCTTAAGACTTATCCTAAAGACCTAACCCTGAGAGTTAACCCTAAGGCTCAGCCTTAAGACTTAACCTTATACTTAGCCTAAGGACTTAACTCTAAGATTTAACTTGTAGTTTAAGACAGAGGTGTTTAAAATTGTAATGACTACAAGAAAGAAGGAGGTTTAGAGACAATGGTTTAGAGTTAATGGTTGAAGCCCAGCAGAGACGGGGAGAGAGTTTTGATGCTGATATTAGTGATGTGAGCAGGGTAAGAGAAAGTGGTGGCAGGTGAGCTGACGAGGCTGGTGGCAGGGAAAGTGGCTGTGAAGAGGGAGAAGGTTTTAGCCCAGCCGCAGGGTGGGAGCGGGCCAAACCAGGGGAAGTGATACAGACTCCCCTGTGCCAGGCTGTGGGAAATGAAGGACCCATTATGGTGAGGGTCCCATTTTCAGTAACGGAGTTGAAGAATTGAAAAGCAACCGCAGGAAATTACCGAGACGACCCTGAGAAGGCGGCTGGTGTTTTTGAAATAATGGTGGTTAAAACACAGGATGATCCAGAGTGTAAGGATATAGAGGCAATACTGCAGGTTTTATTTGATAGTAGTGAGAAGGAGATGATTTGTCAAGCCGCTAGAATAGATGTGGAAGCTGAAGTTAAAACAGGAACTGTGGAGCATCATTTCCCCTCTGTTGGTCCAAACTGGGACCTGCATATTAACGGACCCAGGCAGCTTTGGACTCGGTATCAGAAAGGGATTATATTTGGCATTCAAAATGCTGTGGCTAAGGCAATAACCATGTCCGAATGGTACGAGGCTAGGCACGATAGCCAAGAGTCCCCCACAGATCTGCAGAACAGAATGAAGGAGGTAGCCCGCAACTCTACAAGTATTGACCCTGAATCTTAAGAGGGATGAGATCAATCAGCCCCTCTATTGGTGGGCCAATCCTGCGATGGTATTAGAAGAAAATTACAAAAGCCACAAGGAAGTGATTGCTCGAGATAGGGGAAAGCTGTTGGATGTTGCTTGGATTGCATATTGACATAGAGTCAAAAGGAAAGAGTAAATTGTCGCTTGTTGGCGGTATCAGAGTAAAATGGTAGGGTGAGGGGAAGGTCCTGAGGACAGGGCAGAGCCCCCAGAGGGGGACTGCGGCCCAGCCCTCGGTTGGCTGATAATCAGTGTGCACAGTGCAAAAGGGATGGGCGTTCGGAAGAAGACCATCTGCTTAAGGATTGGAGTCCCTCTGCCCCCTTGCTCCCAGTAAGCGAGGAATGAGGGGGAGCGGAGGAGTGCAGGAGCGGCTGCAAACTAGGACCATGCGCGGCAATCGGTTAGCTGAGGGGAATGTGCTCGAGCTTGTCTAGACAGCAATTAACATGATGAGGCATGTTTGCAGAGCACAGGGGAGTGGGAGACGGATGGCGCCAAGGATGGCGCCAAGGAAAGGTAACACCTTGCTGTTAATTGATGAAAGTGTCCTTTGTAGTTAACCACCAATCAGGGATTGCCTAGTATGTAATTCTTAGCTTAAAGAACCAATCTGTTTAAAGCACGCAGCTTCTGAAAACATATATAAACTCGTGATTGTGTACACTAAATCGACATTTGCTTGCATCAAGCTGCGTCCCGTCTCTTCATTCGCCGCAGAGGAGTCTCTCCCCAGAGAAACCTCTGTTTAAAGTGGAGCTGGGAAGTGAAGAAGTTGAGCTTTGGGTAGATCCTGGGGCTACTTTCTCTGTTCAGAAGACTTTAGAGGGGAACTAAGCAATCAGAATATAAGCATTGCTGGTATGACAGAGACCCATGAAACTTGGCCATTTTTGAAACCTTTAACAATGAAGCTGGGAAAACAGTGGGTTACTCATCAGTTCTTATACTAGCCAAATTCTCCAGAAGCGTTGTTTAGGGAGAGATCTACTCCAAAAAAATGGAAGCAGAAATCTGATTTTAAAACGAGGAAATAGAAATCTGAATTCCAGAAACTTTTTGTGTCGAGGCAGCAGCTTTGTTATTACAGGCTATGCTGCCTTGAAAGGAGAAAGATACGCCCGGAGGTCAGAGATGCTGTGATTCCTATTGTACAAGCCGGAGAGGTTCCTCGAAAATCCAACAGGTCAAAACCTGTAAGGACTGACTTAAAGCCTGGATCATCCCCGCTGAGAATGAAACAGTATCGCCCGAAGCTGGAAGCTAGGAATGGGTCGGTAGCGATAATTCAGAAATTCTTGAAGTACAATCTGTTGGTGGGGGGTGTGTCGAAACCCAACACCCCTGTTTTGCCAGGGAAAAAGGCCAAGGGTTAAGATTGCTGTTTGGTGCAGGATTTAAGAGCAATAAATCACATACCTCAAGGTATTTATCCTGTAGTAGCACATCCATACAGATACTAAACCACCCTTACAGGGGAACAGGGATGGTTTACAGTTTTTGATGAGAAGGATGCCTTTTTCTGTGTTCCCCTGGGCACTGACAGTCAGAAGCCTTTTGCTTTTGAATGCACAAACCCAGAAAGAGGAAGGAAAATGCAATACACTTGGGCGGTTATACCATAAGGCTTTCAAAATACCCCAACAATCTTTGGGAATCAATTGGCAAAGCAGTTTGACATTTGGAGAACAGAAAATGATCAGGGAAGAGTTCTGCGATCGTAGGATGATATTCTGGTTGCAGCAGGGACTTGGGAGCTGTGTCTTTCCCTGACGATAAGCCTTCTAAATGTCTTGAGAATTAGTGGATATGGAATTATCCAGGAGTCACTTCCACGTTTGGGGTTTGAAGTGCTGGAAGGCCAGAGACAGTTGAGATCTCAACAGAAGGAGGCTATTTGCTGCCTCGTGGAACCTCAAACTCTCGAGGAACTATGAAGATTTCTCGGCATGGTGGGATGGTGTCGACTTTGGGTAGGCAATTGTGTTTTATGTGTGAAAGCTCAGCACGAGCTACTGAAAACCTCCTGCCATGGGTCTATTGGCGGGACAGAGGAGGGTAAAGCCACTTTCAAGCGTCTGAAGTGAGCTCTGGTGGAGGCCCCCACGTGGGGATTACCTGATGTGACAAAGACCTGTGCACTTTTTAAGTGTGAGAGGAAAGGCATTGCCTTCGTAGTTCTGGCACATTGTTTAGGGCCTCAGGGGCGGGCTGTAGCTTGCTCCTGCAAAGAGCTGGATGGGGTGAGCTCAGGATGGCCTGGATGCCCTAAAGCAGGAGCAGCACCTGTGCTACTGATGCAGGAGGCCCCTAAGTTCCCCATGGGGCAGGAGGTGACCATCCATGTACCACCCGTGGTCGTCACGGCACTAGAAGATAAAGGAGGACACTGGTTGGCCCCTAGCATAATGTTAAACTAACAAGTGTCATGTGGGGAGGGGGTCCTCCCATTTTGGGATGGGGAGGGGTCTGTTTCTGGGGCTCCGTTTCATTGACAGTGCAGATCTGAGGGCTGCCCTGCTGCTAAGGACTTCCATCGAGGGGGAGCTTCTGCGTGACAACTGCATGAGAGTGACCTGCTGGAGGGTCCCCTTGGGGGGTCCTGATGTCCCAGGAGTGCTCTGTGGGGGGTCCTTCTGCTTCCAAGCTGTCCCTAATGTCACTAGGGTGTCCCTGGGAAGGTCCTAATGTCCCCGGTAGTGTCCCTGGTGTCCCACGGATGTCTCCAGGGATGTCCTAGTGTTCTCAGGTGTCCCTATAGGCATTCGGGTGTCCCAGTGTGTCTTGGGGGGGTCCTGGTGTCCCAGGGGGAGTTCCTAATGCCCCTACAGTTTCCCTGGATGCAGGCCGTGTGTTTCCAGGGGGGTCCTAAATGTTCCAGTGTTGTCACTGAGGTGGTCCTGGCATCCCCAGGCCATTCTAGATGTCCCAGTGGTGTGTCTCAATGGGTCCTTGTGTATCACAATGTGTCCCTGGTGGGGGTCATTAATGTCACAGTGGTGTCCCTGGAGGGGTCCTGATGTCCCCAGGCCATTCTAGATGTCCCAGTGGTGTCTGTCAGTGGGTGCATGTGACCTAATGTGTCCTTCTGGGGGTCCTTAACGTTCTAGCGGTGTCCTCGGGGGAGTCCCTGATGTCCTAATGGTGTCCCTGCGGGGGGTCGTGGGTGGGGGTGTGGGGCGGTCCTGGTGTCCCAGTGTGTCCCTGGGACATTCTGGGGTGTCCCTGGGCGTGGTCCTGGTGTCCCCATGGAGGGGAGTGGGTAGTCCGTTATGTCCAGGATGGGGTTCCTGGGAAATTCATAATTTTACAGTGGTGTCCCTGGAGGGGTCCTGATGTCCTAAAAGCTATTCTAATGATGTCCCAGTGGTGTCTCCCAGGATGTCCTTGTGTGGCAAGGTATCCCTGTGGGGGTCCTTAATGTCCTTGTGGTGTCACTGGGGCGGTCCTGGTGTCCCTGATGTCCCAGTGATGTCCCCAGGAATGTCCTTGTGTCCCCAGTATGTCCCTTGTGCACTTCTGGTCCTGTGGGGGTCCTGGTGTCCCGGGAGGAGTCCTTAATGCCCCTACATTGTCCCTGGGGTAGGGCTTGTGTTAAAGGGGGGTCCTTAATGTCCCAGTGCTGTCCCTGGAGGGGTCCTGGTGTCCCCGGGCAAGGTGAGGGGGTGGTCCCTGATGTCCCAGGGGGCGTCCCTGGGAAATTCCTAAATGTCACAGTGGTGTCCCTGGAGGGGTCCGGATATTACCAGGCCATTCTATATATCGCCGTGGTGTCTCCCCGTGTGTTCTTGTGTCCCAGTGTGTCCCGGTGGGTGTCTTTAATGTCCCAGTGACATCCCTTTGGGAGTCCTGGTGTCCCCCCGGAAGTCCCTAACATCATAATATTGTCCCTGCCTGTGTGCTGGTGTCCCCAGTGTGTCCCTGCAGAGTTCCTGTTTCCCTGGGGATGTCCTCAGTGAGCACAGCCTCTCCTGCCTGATCTCTGCCTGCCCTCACCCTCGCTGCACTCTGCGACCGAGACCTGCAGCCGCTGAAAAGCTCACCCTCACCCAGCCCGACGGCCAAGGCCGAGAAAGGTGGAGCGCTGCTGCTCCTCCCGCGGAGGATTCATAGCGGGCCTCTCTCAGGGGAGTCCCTCAGCAGCTCTCCTGCTCTTGCTTCGTGGTCAACCAGGGGCGAAAGCGTGCCCAGATCTAGTCTGAGAAAGCTTTTGGCACGTGATAGAGTTTTGCTCTTCCCTGTGGTCAGCCTTTGCGTCGTTTTCCTGGGCAGGGGGTCCTGGTCACAGGACTCGGGACCTTTGCTACGTTCCAAGAGCGATTCCAAGGTGGGGAAGAGGTGTACGCGGTTTGAAGACCTGTCTCCCAGCTGGACATTGGTGAGTTAACTCTGCGGGAGCTTGTGTTCCCCACAGAGGTTATCCCTGGTGAGAAGGCAACGGACACCATCCACTTTCCCGCGCCCTGTTTGGGACTGGGGTGCATGCTCTCTGCCCTTCAGAAAGGGCACAGAGAAGCTGGGATTTCAGAATTTCTCTGGAGAGAATTCCCTCCAAAGTTAGGCGGACAGCTTGAGCTCCTCCCAAAATAACCACTCCCCAAGAGCCGTTTCCATGAACGACCTTTTCTCTGGCATTCCGTTTCTAATTTTACATGGAAATTCAGCCCGCTCTGCCAGTGACGATGTTCCACCTGTCTGGTGTTGGGGGAAGATTGCTAATAAAACCCATGCATGGCTGCATGGCCACGAGAAGAAGGTGTGCCATGCCTGACACGAGAGTCGTGAGGATTAGTGCTGGGAAGCTGCAGAGGGTAGGGGTCACCCTTCAAGCCTGTGTCATCGTTTCCTGCCCAGGTTTCGCTTTACGGTGGTCAGCAGAGCAGTGGCCAAGGCTTTGTCCGCCTGGGCCAAGAAGGCTGCAGCAAAGTCCAGGCTCAGACAAGGTGTGGGAACAGGTCTCCGCTGCCCAGCTGAGGCCCTGCCCCGCGCTGGGTGACCACAGCTCCGTCAAAAGGCACTCCCCAGGGGGCTGCTCTGCTGAGTTTCCTCCTTTGCCAGGTGCAGAGGCGCATGGCAAGCTGCTGCAGAGACGGAGGAAGCTTTCCCTTGCTGCACTGCCAAGTCAGGGGCCAGGCACAAGACAGAAAGACTTGGGCAAGAAGACTTCTGAGAGGTGAGACCCTGGTGGGAAGGGATGAAAGGGATCCTGCACCCGTGGAGGAGAGACCTCCCCTCCGGACACTCCGGCTGCAGGGACGCGGCAAGGTCCCTGACACGTGCCGCATGGCTCTTATGTGCTTGTTTCCCCTGTTGTGGGCCCCTCCCTGGGGAAGGTGGCGGATGCTGAGTGCACCCCACGTCCCTGTGGTTCCCTCACGCAAGAGCTGAGGTGCAGACCTCCCCCGTCCATCTGAGGGGGCTCAGGAAAGGCTCCCCGCTGCCAGCAGAAATGGCCCCACCTCGCGTGCTGCTTCTGCCAGCCTGGGGAGCTTTGGTGCCAGGCAAAGGTGGGAGAGCAAAGTGCCCCGTGCTCATGCCGACTGCTCCTGGTGCCTCTTTGCAGTGCGCTCCCCCCGTGTCCAGGCAGCTCCCCCAGGATGAAGGAGGCAGGCAGGCAGGAGCCGGCTTCTCCAGCCAAACCCACCTCTACACTCCCATCCTCAGACGACTGCCAGAAAGCGCTGCAGGTGCGTGCCTTGCTGTAGCTGCCGTGCTGCTGGGGACTCGGCAGAAGCCTCTTTGTGCAGAGAGCCAGCCTGAAAGGACCCCTGGACGTGCGCTCCTTGTCGGCTGTCTGTCACCTCCTTCAGATCTTCCTTGCCCCCTGGGTTGTCACAAAACACTTTCTCCTGGCCCAGGGGCTATGGGAGATGCCCAAGTCCTTTCTCGGCTGTTCACAGTGCAGGGCTTTGGTCGCAGCTGTGTTTGCCAGGAGCCTAGAATGACCCCAGAGCCCCCGATGTGTTAGGGGCAAAGCCCTGCCAACCGACCAGCTGAGGCAAGGGGCGGCAACACGGGTCAGACCCGAAGGACACCCGTTCCAGGCGCTGAGACTAATCCTGCCTTCTGCTGCCTTGCCGTCCCCTCCAGGAGGTCTGGCAGCTGCCTGCAGAGTGGGAGCAAGTGAGGCCCAGGTGGCAAGAGCAGCTCGAGCAAGCAAAGGCAGAGTGGGCGGCGTGGGGAGCCTGGTCTGCGGGGAAGGACCGACAGCAACCCCAGGTACGGGCAGCGATTGACACCGCTGAGAGCAGCAGCCACCCTCTCCTTCGGGGCACCCAGGGCGGCAGGTCTCCAGAGCGGGGGAGCAGGACAGACACCCAGCTGCAGGGCAGGGGTTTGCCTGCTCATGCTGGTGAGGGAGAGAGTGGCAGCAGGATGCAAGCGGCAAAATCGGCCGTGATAAGAGGCACGCAGTGCTGGGTCTCCCGGCTGCCAGGTCCTGCTACAGGCTGCTTTCAAGAGGTCCTCTGGGAAACAGCACGGGTGGTTGCCGTCTGCTTTGCCGAGAGCGTCTGCTCCTTGGCAGGCCCTCGGCACTGGAGGCACTCGGACTCCCAACCCTCCAGCCCAGCCCAGGAGAGAGGCGGTCGAGGAGAGGTGGAGAAAGGCTCCAACCCCTCTCCCAGCCGAGCAGAAGACAGCAGCAACCTCTAGGCCTGGGGGAAACCTGCATGAGGGAGGAAGTAGGCATTTCCTCCTCCCCTTAAGCTTTGAGTGTTGTTCTGTAGAAGGAAGAGAGTTGCCTCATTGCCCCAGGATGGGGTAGGGGAGCCCGGAGGCAGCGGTGCCTGAGCCTGGGACAGGGTTCTCCAGCCTGGAGGCCAAAGCTGTTGGTGGGACTCTTCCCTCCAGCCTCCTGCCTGGTCCCTGCAGGGGGCAGGGGACCCGTGCTGGGGCAGCAAACACTGCTGTAAAGCCTAAAGGTGTCCCCAGGGGCTGCTCCCAGCTCTGCCTGGGAGCTGCTGCCGTCAGATTCACCCACTAGCAAGCAGTTCCTGGTGCAGGAGTGACAGCTGCGTGGAGGAGAACAGGTCTGGGTGTCTAATACCAAGGTCTCCAACATCGGCTGAGCAGCATTTATTTTAATGGGTTCTTTTAACTCCCCAGGAGTTTCCATAGTACCCCAAAGCCATTTTCTGTCAGAAAAGGTGCAGGCACGTGCACGAGACACGGGTGTTTCTCTGTGTTGTAACTGGGAGCAAAGGCGGCTTTTCTTTTCGTTCCAGCTGGAAGGGGAGCACAGAGCGTCAGCCCCAGGGAGGCAGCCCTGCTCCCTCGTCCTGGCTGTGGGTGTGAGCCCGTGCACGCTCCACCTCTGGAGGAAAGGCACTGAAGAAGAGCAGCCTGGGAGGGACCTCCCAGAGCCGGCTGGGGAGAGGGCTGGTCACCCCGCGGCCCATGGCGACTGCCGGGAGCAGCTCGGCGTGGCCAGTGGCCTCTGGGCACGGGCCTGCGGGCCTCCCCTGCGTTGCTGTAGGCGGGCACCGGAGCGTCCCCAGGCCTGGGCGCCCTGTGTGGGAGCCACGCGTGGGGACAAGGCCCCGGGCGGTGGCAGCCAGAGCTGCTGCACGCACACAGGACTGAGCTCTGCAGAGGCTGCTGGCACCGGGGGGATGTGGGAGGTGCGGGCTCGGGCCTGCTGGGGCGTCTGTGAGGGGCAAGCAGGGGCTGCCCCACGCCGGGCACAGCCGGGCACAGCCAGTCCCCGCCAGGCTCCACAGCATCCACAGCCAGGGCTTTGTGATGCAGGCGGCGCAGCGTGCCCAGAGGTCATTGTGATGCGGGTCCCCACGGTGACCCCGCGGGTATTTAAGGAGCCAGAGCCCTGGGGTGCCCACTCCCAGGAGAGCCACTCCCTCAGGAGGCAGCATCTCCCCTGGGTGACCATGGCCGGTCGTCGGCAGGCGCCGCCGAAGATGCCCACGCATGAGGAGGCAAACGCCCCCCCCCAGCCCAACAGCAGGCTGCCGGGCCTGCAGAACCGGCGCCAGGTGAGGGACGGGGCAGGAGGGGGAGGCCGGTGGTGGGACGGGGCCACGCGGAGCTGCCTTAGTGCCAGGGCCGGGCTTGCCGCCACTGTGGGGGCCGCTGTGCCAAGGCAGCCGCCTCCAGTCCTTGACTTCTCCTCCTCCTGCCCGCAGATGGGCCACAGGCGGCCGCTGGCAGCGCCGCAGGACAGCCAGGGACAGGCTTCGTCCCCCCATGGGAACAGGCTGCGACGGCTCCCCTGCCCACAGAGCTCGCAGGCCGCTGGGAGCCGACGCGCACAGGTAGGGAGCCCGAGGGAGCCCGGGACAAACGTCTTCCCGAGTCCAGGCGCTGCCGACAGGCAGGCGGGAGCTGCAGGAGGGGACGGGAGGGCCCGGTCACCTAGCAAGCTGAGCCCCCCAAGCCGTGCCTGCAGGCTGCCCGGGCATGCTGGGGATGCTCCCAGGAGTCACTGTGGGCCATGGCCGGAGCAGTGCGCTCCCCAGCCAGCTCTGGGAGCCGAGCGGCAACTCCCTGTGGGGCCGAGTGCTGCCCTGGGGGCTGGCAGGGGAGCCGGCACAGGGGCTCTTCCAGCTGGGACACGGGGGCACGGGCGAAGGGCCACAGTCACGCAGCCTCTCTCCTCGCCTTCTCTTGCAGACGGACAGCCCGGCGTGCAGGGTGGCAATGCCCTCCATCAGGGTGAGGCGGGAGGAGACAGCCCGTCTGCCAGCAAGGCAGGCAGCAGCACCACAGAAGGTGCACGCAGCTCGGGCACCAGGAGCTGCCAGCACTTGCTGCAAGCTCCTGCCTCTGCCAGCAGCAGCCTCTGCAGCTTCTGCCCAGGGCAGGGGAAAGGCCAGCAGCACTGCAACCAGCAGACACCGACAGCTTGTCCCATCTACTCGGGGCATCCCTGGTGAGCAGGGGAAAGCCACCAGTGCGCAGAGCAGGAGCCATGCCCCACACAGCCCTGCAGCCAATGCCGCAGCTGGGAAGGAGGCAAAGAGGTGCCTTTTGAGGAAGGACCCGGACAAGGTTTGCACTGGGAGCCACCGACCCAGCCAGCAGACAGCGGCACAGTGGCATCGGGAACACAGGCTGGGTGCGGCGAAGATGGCAAGAACAGAGGAGGTCCGGGCGGCCCAGAGTGGCAAGGCCTCTGCAGGTCAGCACGTGCGTGACGCACGTAAAAGCACCGGTGCTGCTGGCAGACTTTCTGTGCCAGTTTCCCTGGGCAGGCGGGATGTGGCTTCAGGGCAGCAGGGACAAGTGGAAGAGCGCCACCCCAAAACACAGCTGTCTCTCATAAAGACCAAGTGCAAAGGCAAGTCGCTGCGGGAGCACCAAGAGGCTCTTAAGGAGCATGTGGCCATGCCGTCAGTGAAGACGGAGGATCAGATGGCCACCATCACCACAGCCAGCAGACACCAACAGCTTGACTCATCTACTCGGGGCATCCCTGGTGAGCAGGGGAAAGCCCCCAGTGGGCAGAGCAGGAGCCATGTCCCACGCAGCCCTGCAGCCAATGCCGCAGCTGTCTCCCAGCCCACCCGCACCCGCTGCCTCCAGAACCAGCTGCAGCAGGAGATGGCACTGTCCACCCAACCCATCCTGCAGCGGTTCAAGCGCGAGCTGCCTGCCTCCCCCTGCACGGCCCAGCCCGAGGGCTCTCCTGGCCACCAGGGCCATCAGGGGACGCAGAGCTCCTGCTCCTCTGGCAGAAACAGGCCCCACACCTTGGCGGCCCTGCAGGAAAGACCAACAGAAAGCCACAGTGCTGGGCCACAAGCCACGTGCCAGGCTGTGAGAGGTGCTCAGCTCCGGGTGATGGAGCGGGAGGACTTGATGCTGCCTGGCAGCGCATACAGCCATCTCCTGGAGCAGAGCAGACGCCTGCAGCGTCTTCTGAAAGACCTGGAGAGGCAACAGAGTGCCCTTGAGATGGAGAGCCGCCTCCTGGGAAAGGACGGTTCTCCAAGAGCGTGCAAGGAGGCAGGGAGACTGCAGCAGAAGAATGCTCAACTAGCTGCCCTCATCTTGCGGCTGGGAGAGCGAGCCAGGCAGCTGCAGGTGACCATCCATCGCCTGGTCAATGCTCGCGGGCCACTGCCCATCCAGCGCTCCGCTGAGCAACTGTGCCCGCCATTGCTTCCTCAGCCGAGGGGTGGAGAAATGGGAGAGCCCAGCAGAGCTCTGCTGGCACGGGACAAGTGGCACGACTTGGCACAGAAGGCAGCTGAGGGGCTGGAGGCCCGAGCAGCCGCAGATGAAGAGGGATCCTCTGATGTGAGCACCCCCGGGCAAGCTTGTGAGGAGTTGCAGGTGCAGCTCGCCAAGGTGACAAATGAAAACACCCACCTGGCTGAAGAAAACGCTCGCCTGCGTGGGCAGATGGCTTTGACAGAACAGGTTCAGGCTGAAAATGCCAACCTGAAAGGGCAGCTAGCGCGACTGGCAGAGGAGCGAGACTCTGCCATCCAAGCAACCATCTGTCTTTTTACCCAACTGGAAGCGGCCAAGCGCGAGCTGACAGCCATGAGGGACAGGGCAGAAAGGAGTCAACAGCTGGAGAGGGAACATGAGGAGACAAAGCTGGCCCACAGGGAGCACAGAGAACCCCTGCGAGCATTTCCAGCCCCGCTGAAGGAACTGAGTGATCGGTTTGAGAAGCTAAAGAAATGCTGCCAGCAGCTGTTTCAGGAACTGGAATGGCTGGGAGGAGAAAGATCCAACAGCACCGTTTCCGAGCCGCAGCAGGCTAACCTGGGAGCAGACAAGGAGTCCGTCCTGCTGGAGGCTATGAGAAAACAACCGGCAGAGCTTCGAGCATTCATCGCTCGTTACAGCTATGATCCTTTCGATGGTCCCAACGAGCGGCCTGAGCTGGAGCTTCCGCTAGTTGCTGGACAATACGTTTACATCTTTGGAGACGTGGATGGAGACGGTTGGTACGTGGGAGAGCTGACCGACGGCACAAGGGGATTGATCCCCTCTAATCTCGTTGAGGAAGTTCCAGGTGACGGGCGACCTGATGACACCACAGTCTCCCCAGAGACAAGTGATTGGTGGCAGGGCATAGATGACGTCTGTCCTGTCTTCTCATAGAGCTTCTCATTAAACCTCTTTTAATGACCTCTCTGTGTAATCTCACTCCCTGTCCTGTTTGTCTGTGAGCTGAAGGGACGCTGTGCCTGCTATGGGGGACGTGGCGGGGGTGGACTGAGTGCCAGCTACTGGAGTCAAGGCGAGGCCGTAGGCAGCTCTGGCTTGTGGTGCCAGCTACTGGTGTGCGTCCCAGTGCAGCCAGTGGAGTGAGGGGGGGTCCGAGTGCAGCTACTGGAGCCAGTGGGGATCTCAGCCATCAGGCACTAGGGGTGCGTCCTGAGAAACCACAGGGTATTTGCACTACAGTAGCATGTGCAGTAAAGAAAACTGGTCTTGCAGTTTGATCCAACGCTGCATCTGCAAACAAAACGAGGCGGAGGCATGAGGAACATGGATGGAAACCTCACCTGCCACACCAAAGTTACGCCACGGAAACTCTTCCCTTTTTGTCACCTGCCTCGGGTTTGGTAAATCTTTTGCCGAGTCTGAAGCAAAGGCCCATTGCCTCTTCTTCCTGTTTCTAACGGCTAACGTCTGGGTTTCACAGGCTGCTTTGTTGTGTGGCACCGCTTACACCCCAGAGTTGCCTTCATAAATGCATCCTTGTACTAGGAAAGGAAAATCGCCTGTCATGCCAGTCATACCACTGTACTACCCTACCCGCAGGGCAACAGACCGCCCTGCTTGTAAGAGGATTTAATACAGGAAATAATCCTCAAGTATCTGGGTGTTTTAACAGTTTAATCACGTGCTTGCAGTCTGACTGCTGACACAATCTAACAAGAAAAAATATTAAGGGGGCTAAATCTGTGTTTCAAAAAAAGTGGGGTTTCTCTTTCCCTTCCTGAGAAAACTTGCTCCCTCTACGTTTCTGCCCTGTCATTTCATCTAGCAGCTTCGAAGAAGGGTTTCCCGGCCAGCTATTTTGATGTCATGGCGAGCTCTGAGATGTTTGAGTTTGTTCCTTTCACGCCCCCAGAACTTGGAGTCCTGTGGCTACAACAGCATCTCTGCTGCTGTACAAAAGCAGGGCCCTTGCCAGGTCCTCACGATAACGCACTTGATGGGCAAGGTGAACACGTTATTTTACACAGCTTCAGAAATCTCACTGCATTGTTGCCTGCGAAAAGCCACTTTCCTTTTGGCATTTGAGACACCTTTGAACACTGACCATAGAGCCCTGTGGCAACCTCTAGGCCTGGGGGAAACCTGCATTAGGGAGGAAATGCCTTAAGAGGAAACTCCCCTTAAGCTTTGAGTGTTGTTCTGTAGAAGGAAGAGAGTTGCCTTATTGCCCCAGGATGGGGTAGGGGAGCCCGGAGGCAGCGGTGCCTGAGCCTGGGACGGGGTTCTCCAGCCTGGAGGCCAAAGCTGTTGGTGGGACTCTTCCCTCCAGCCTCCTGCCTGGTCCCTGCAGGGGGCAGGGGACCCGTGCTGGGGCAGCAAACACTGCTGTAAAGCCTAAAGGTGTCCCCAGGGGCTGCTCCCAGCTCTGCCTGGGAGCTGCTGCCGTCAGATTCACCCACTAGCAAGCAGTTCCTGGTGCAGGAGTGACAGCTGCGTGGAGGAGAACAGGTCTGGGTGTCTAATACCAAGGTCTCCAACATCAGCTGAGCAGCGTTTATTTTAATGGTTTGGGTTTTTTTTTCTCCCCAGGAGTTTCCATAGTACCCCAAAGCCATTTTCTGTCAGAAAAGGTGCAGGCACGTGCACGAGACACGGGTGTTTCTCCGTGTTGTAACTGGGAACAAAGGCGGCTTTTCTTTTCATTCCACTTGACGCTGGGTAAGACAAACCTTTGATCTGACCCAGCAGAGCTGTTTTGATGCTCTTGTACGAACACTGGAGGAATTTGCTCCCCCTCTGCTCCTATAGAGAGGAACAGAGCGGTCTCTGCGCACGCCCACTATTCTGTCACAAGCTTGCTCTAAAACACATGGTACCAACAGCCACTGAAAGCCTGAGTGCTTCCAGATTCAGGGATGAGGAAGAAAACTGTGCTGGAGCCTGATGTGAGGAGTACAGGCACAGAAGCCTCCTCTGGAGAGTTCTGCACCATAGCATGACCCCAGGTTCTGGACAAGCAAGGGGTTAAGTTAACCTTCCCTCTCCCGAGTTTGGGAGGAGGAGACTAGTTAAAGAGTAGTTCTAACAGAAAGAGGGAATCTGTCAAACAAAACGCTCAACAGTCCCTGCATTGCTCTTCAATTGCTCAAAAAATGAGGCCAGTTATTTAACCAGTTACAGTCCAGGACCAACATCAGGATTCTCACAAATATACAAAACCTCCCTCCCAAACAACTACGTGGTTCATGCGCTTAATTCCCCCAGTTCTTGACAAGGAGGTTCGGGTCACGGACTCCAAAGGCCTTCAACAAGGGACAACCTATCATTCTAAAAATGCAATTCAAAAATTCTCGAAACTGACAACATTTAAAGTGCGGTCAACACTTAATATGAGTGGGCACCAATTAAGGAGTGCTGCCAACTCTATGCACTAGCACAGGGATGTGCTCTTCCCTACACAGTACGGAGCAGAACAGTCTAGTCTAGGCTTGAGCTATGCAGAGGCTTGATCAGAATACACGGCCCTTTCTAGAAAGATACCCAAGAGGAAGATGACTAATCTTTATAACGCTGGCTGAAAGCAACAATGGGAGGTTTGCACCAGCTGATGATTTCCGATCTAGAAACTTCAGTGAAGGCGTCAAGCTACCGATAGAGCAATAAAACAGTAGCCTCAATGCATACACAAAAATGAGATTTTGAGTGCCTACATGCAAGGTAGGTCTCATGCAGCAGAAACAGATGCAGTCAATCTCCTGAGCTTACTTTGTTTTCAAAATAAGACCAAAAAAAAGCAGAGCATGATAGAGTAACATCTAGAATGCCCCTCACTCCTCATGAGACTTACAATTTTACATACCGGGAAGACCAGCTACAGGTAGACTGAAGTACAATTACAACTTGTTGTACACCACAAGGTATAAGCCAATGAAGATGCTTTATACCAGTCAAATGTCAATAAACTACACTTTCCACAGAAAACAGAGCTTAACAACTATTTATCAGAAACAATCTAACCGTTTATCTAAATTTAAGCAAAAATCTGCCTCCAGTGGCAATTCTCAAAATACTCTTCTTTGTTGGAGATTAAAGATGGTATGTTACAACCTAAAAAAGCATCCACTTCATCACCACGAATACACCTGCACTACGCATGTTTCCCATGCAAATGAACACCCTAACTTGGCCAACAGGCTGACACATGTCATGCTCATTAACATGGGATACTTTTTCATTCCGTCTTCTTTTTTATATCTTGCTTTACCAAGCAAACCCTTCACTGTCCATTAAAAGCTTAATTAAAGAAGCCTTCGGTTCTTAAGCAGGCAACAATATTGAAAAGCTATCGGTCCAGACCCTAGCATTACTATCAAATATAGTTAGCTCAAGAAAGATGTTGGTTTACCTCCCTTTACCCCTTACCTGCTCTGGACTGAACAATTCTTCCTGAAAAATCATGAGGGAGAACTCAGCTGCGCGGTGATGTGGTTCTTTGCTCCGTTCTTCATCTGCTTCCTGTGTGGTCAGAAGTTCTTGTAGTATTTTAGCAGCAGCAGCAGTTTCTATAGACAGAGTGGTATCGGCAGCACAAAGAATGTCAGAAGGCTGTAATGGAGACAAATCCAGTGCTCCATCTGCTGCCACCAGAAATGACGTGTCTGAAGTTACAGGAGCGAGACATTCCAGCTGGCTTTCCTCAGTTGAAGAAGGTGTGTAACTATTAACAGGCAGTGCCTGATTTCCATTAAGCTCCAGGATTGAATTCTGGCTCTCTACAGGTGCCACTCCCACCTTTTCAGCTTTGCATGATGAATGCACCTCAGCGGCAACCTGAAACATGGCTTCAAGACTGCCTTCTGCCTTCTTGTTTTCTTCAGATGTATTACATAGCCAGTCAGACGGCATCAGTTCAGCTTCATAAGATGACTGCATTGGAGGATTCTGGAAAAAACAAAATACAGTGAACTTTTGTATAAAAAATTACCACGACAGGATGTGTATTGATTCTGTTTATCCATTTATCCAAAAGCTTGAAAGATTGTCTGTTATTCTCAGTTAAAATAGCAAGTTTAACCAGAAGAAAAAAAACAACTGCTACTTTGTCTTGGTTTTCATTAACCACCTTACTCTTGGCACGCTTCCTTTCTTCTATTCATGGTCTATCCTGGAGAGAAGGTTACTTACCAGGAGCTGGTGTATGCCTGCAGATGCATTGTCTGCACACCCTTTGCACCGCAGGTGTTAAATATACCCAAGCATTCAAATCAGAGACTTCTGGTCTTAGTAGGACCTGTGGGGGTACATTAGAACCACCCTCTTCACGTGCCACATACGTAATAGAAAGTGAGAGAGAAAATCCACCTGCCTTCAGTTCCTTCTGAAACTCAAGCATTCCTGTTGTTGTAGTATAAATAAATCAGTATAAACCACAACATTTTTAAGCAAAAGAAAAAGGTCCACGTGCTGTAAATGTGCATATGGACAACACAACTTGAGGAACTCACCGCTTCTTAACCAGTAATACCATTTTCCTCCTCAAGTGATTGTCCCTATATAGGCCCATCTACACAAGGGGTGCCCCCCAGGGATGCCCCAGTCCCAGGAGGAGTGGGAGTTCAAATACCGATGACAGCAAATACTGTAAAACTGCCCTGCCTGTCACAGCCTCACATCTGGACTCTCCTGTCATGACAGGGTCCCACAAAGGCACAACTCAAAGTCTGCATCAATCTGCATAAAAACCCGACAGAATTTCAGGTCAGAAACCCTTCTTGTAGAACCTACAGAGACTGCCTTTGCCATCACAGATCAGGTCTGAACACTACTAAAATTTTTCACTGTAATGACATCACAGGACGACAGGACACAATCAGCAATCCAGTGATGATTTTTTTAGTAGCATTCATATATATCAAATAACCTTTAAAACAGAACAAAGACAATGAAAGAGTTTTTCAAAAGCAGCAAGTCCCACCCAAGTGAAATGATAGATGACATTTTAACAGCCAGTGTCTGTACTGCTACTTCTTCCGGAGGTGACTCTGTCAAAGGACACTAGAAGGGTCATTTCTTCTGACAAATACAAGTCATACAATGATGTTGAACAGAAACTCAGGTCTATTTAAAATACAGCCTTCTTTTGGAAGAGATCCAGTATGAAGGATTAGTCCTTAGTGCCTGACTATCCTTAGACCTTCTAGCTGAGGTCATGGTTAATGAAAAGCTACTTCCAGAGACAAGTAAATTAGAGAACAGGAAGCTACAGGATCACCTACTAGGAAAGCCGTATCAGATCAAATGCCAGTGAAGGACTTGGCCTCTCCCTGATGGAGATACCACAAAGAGATGAGATCCCGTCTTCTGGGTGTGTGAAGGCAAGTCCTAGTGTGGATTCGTGTAGATGTGCCAGTTTGTAGATAGCCACAAACTGTGGAGGGTGGGGGGAAACGGAGGGGGAAATAAAACCCGGAATTTGAGAAATTTCGGTTAAGCTAAATCTTTTCATTAAAGGCTAAGCCACCTTTATGTTTTTATGAGATAGGTTCAAACACTATTCCTCTCATTTGATTTTTTTTTCAGTTCTATTTTTTTAAAATGTTAACAAGGTGTTTCATTTCTGTTGCACTGCTTGTTTACTGTCGTAAGTAGTCAGGATTTTAAGATCTGGGTTACCAAACCGTCCAGGAATAAGATCATCCCTGCCAAAAACCAACCAACCAACCCACCCACCCACCCATACTGAATCTGGTAAACCAGTGAGACTGGTTTATTTTGTAATCAAGTGATAAAGTGAGACTGACAATTGTGGCAGAAATAATTTAGAAAAAAGAAAGGAGCCAAGACTTTTGTACTTTCTAGTTTTCAGTGCATAAAAAAATACAACATGAAGCTAGGCAAGAAAAAAAATTTAGATACAAAAATAGTATGAGCAGAATGAAATATTCTACACCAGGAGTCCTCAAACTATGGCCCGTGGACTGGATATGGCCCCCCGGGGTCCTCAATCCGCCCCCCCTGTATTTACAGAAGCCCCACACCACCACCACCCCGCCGGGGGTTGGGGGGGGAAACCAAGCAGCCGCAGATGACTGCCGGCCACCTAATCCGCGCACCGGCCCCCTGTTTAGAAAGTTTGAGGACCCCTGTTCTGCGCAATACGTTTGACTGATCTTTAAGGTTTAAAACCTTAACCTGGAAAAACATGAGACCAAGGCCTAGGATACTACTTCTTAACAAGGTCTCAGCGCTTTAATACCATTGTACAAGTTTTGCTTAATTGAAAAAACAAAAATGAAAGTTAGCCTCACACCGACTGGTTTTGGACAAATGTTTTTCTCCTCGCCCTTTCACCTCAACAGAAAGGCTATCCAGAAAATCACCAGGGGACACGCAAAATCTGGAGGAAGGACACAAATAGCAAACAGAAACTCCTTTTGCTTTAAAGGTCCATCTTCCTTTTAGACTGGACACTTTCTAATTCTCACTTGAGATATGCACATGGCAGAGTATTGTAGAAAAATATTTGAAAGTCTCACTTTAAAATCTATTTTTGAAAAGCAAATGCAGAACTTTTTTTCCATACCTGTTGGACAGCAGGCTTGTGAGTACGGCACTGAAGATGCAGAGCTGCTACAATTTGCAATGGATGCAGCAACGCTTTGAGTCCCTTGCTGAAGTGGCGGAAGAGAAGCCACAGGCTGGAGCGTGTACGTGGCTCCCGTTGGAAGCGTCTGGAGTACCGGAAAGGCAGCCCCTTTATCTGGAAAAGCTGGGGAAGCCCCTTGCCCTGGCAGCAACCCAAGTGGCCCCTGCTGGATCCAAGTGGAAGGGACTGGAGTCGGATCTAATCTTTGTGCCGGTGAAGTGCTGGGGGCTCGGCACGAGGTTGCCGTGTAGGAGTAAGGAGGGAAAACACCTTGACCGTAAAGTTGATGAAACTGTCCTCCAGTCAGCAGTCCTGCAGTGGGTACAAAATAAAGCGAAACAAGTGTTAAGGAAAGGAGTTTTCACAGGCAAAGAAAGGCAATATGAGGAGCCAAGGCTCTACAACATGATTTGGGAAGACTGCCTTTGCTCCAGCATACTTAACCCAGAAAGGAGACTGTACTCTTAGACCCGAGCATGCAGTAACTGCTGTGCGGCACACGAGTGAAGCGCCAACACAGAGGTGTCTGCGTAGCATTCAATCTCCTTCAACTGGCAGTAACGAGTTACCCATATTTAGAAATGTGCCATACATCGGAAAGTGTAGTAACTTACTAAACCAAACAAAAGCAATTTTGGAAGTACTGTGTGTTAAATCAGACAATACATTTTAAAAAAGGGACATCATAAAGCAAGATTTTACCAAACTCCACTACTGACAGCTCACAAACAGCTAAGGGAAGGGCAATGTCAAAATCCTCCAAAGGACTTTGCAAGTACTTTATGACAAGTCATTTATTTGGTCAAGAAAAAAAATTCAAAGCCAGTTTTTCCTCAGTCAGCTCAACTAGTTCAGTGCAGACTAAAATATCCCAGACTTTGCCATTTTGTTATTTCCTAGATAGTCCTTTCATTCTTCTCTATTATTTTATAGTTTCCTCTCTCAGACAGTTACTGTTTCATGAAATGGTATTTGCTTTTATACCCTGACAGCCCAATTTCTGTTTTGGTGGCTTTCTTGAAACACTGACAGTAACACCCCGAACGCCTGTGCTCATTGATTTCTCTAAGAACTACTGCATTTGTGACTCCCCTGCAGGATTGCATTTAGCCATGAGAATTACGAGTTTCAGGACCGTTCATGTCAATAGGGTTGATCTAGAAGCCAGGCTTTCTCAGACCTGTAGTTTCCAATTCTCGCTCAAAAGGATTTTTTTTTAAAAATAGCCTCACATTTACCTCTGGCACTCCTCTGATGAAAGCTAATTCAAGAAATCAGTAACATACAGTCATTATTCTGAAAGTTCACATTTAACCGTTAAGAATCACTAAATAAATATCAGCTGACCCTGAAGATTTGCTAAGACTTAACGTATAGGACCGTTTATTCCCTGTTCAGTACTTTCACCATTTATAAACAGAGAAGGAACAGGGGTATGAAAATCCTTTTGTTTATATTTTACCTTTGGATAGGGACATGAAGACTATCTAGCTCTAACACGTAAACAAGACACGACAGGATGCCAAGTTACCCACCTCCCGTTGCCGTACAGGAATTGCTCCTGAATGTTTAACACAGCGTTACATGCTGCAAGACACTGGGAACAGACTGACGCTTTGCAAACACAAGTATCTCTTATCTATCAAATCACCTCACATTTACAGCAAAGACATGTCCCTAAATAGTCAGTACAGAGCGCAACACTGCATTGTCAGCCTGTCAGAACTTGACCGCATAGAAACCCCAATGTTTTCCTTGTTCTGTCTTTCTAGAAAAATGAGACTCCTAGAGCAAAAACTCTGAAACTGCAGCCATCAAAACAGAGGACAAAAAATGAACAGGTCATCTCTTTCTAATAATTTCCTTTACCAGTGGTCTGCATTACATCAGACAAACCACATGTCATTGAAGTCTGCAATGACTCATCTTAGCCTTAACAACGTTCACATCAAATCATTAATTTAAATGCTTCCTAGCCTCCCTACCGAAATAAGTTCCATCCCTTCTCCGATGCTTCATTTTGTTGTCTTGGTATTGCACGTGCAGTTCCACACACATCACGGAAAACACCACTTGAATTAGATGACAGCTCCTACCCTGACACAGTAACCACGAGCATGGTGATACCCTACTCTGCTCTAAATGCCAGCCGGTGCTGCAGAGAGCAGTACCGTCAGCTGCTTCTCCCCTTCTCCTGGTCGCACAGTCCTGCCGCTCCTCCTACACCGCGCCTTACAGCTCTGCACCCATGGGGTGCATCACCCGGGTCCAAGAGCCAGCCACAAAAAGGCTGTTGAAGTCTTCTCCGATCGTTGCGCTGAACCAAGACGTTGCTGTATCAGCTGCAAGGAAGATGACAGTTAACACGCCACCAAGGGAATGGGAAGCCGGAGTGCTCTTCTGGCAGCAGCCCACAGTTAGAGCAGCCCAAGAGCACTGCAAAGCGAGATATTCACATCTGCCTTACACAGCGCCAGCTACAAAGCTTTCGGGCCGATACAAAATCTGTGGAATAATCCTGAGGGCTCAGACTTGTCTTGGGAAAACTCAGATCCTCTCAAAGAGCGTTAGAAAGAAAGAAAACATGCTCTAGGGCTTTTCAGCAGTATTATTTTCTAATTAGCTCTCACCTACTCATGCAATCCGTTTTAAAAACTGCATAGCTTGTGAATTCTTTTTCAGGAGACAACCGACAAAAATCTTACTACCAGGCCTTGCCTCCTTTGCACAAAACTAACAGGATGCTCTAGTTATCACTTCACATGACTCACTGTCTCGCACACATTTAATGACAGCTTATTAAGCACCCCTACTGATGGGCATCCTTACCGACGGGCAAGAAGCAGTAACGTTCACCTGGTAGAGCTGTGCCAGCTCCACAGAGATCGGGCAAGGGTGTTCTTAGTGTAGTACGCAATGGAGACTGTACTATAGTCTACAGGCAGCCTGAAATACATGTGAACCATGCTACTCATGCTTACTGGCAGCAGATCTACCTGCATAAACGACAACAGCTTCCCTACACCAGGTGAACTGAGATGCCACCGGCAAGGACAGGTAACCCTTCTCCCTCAGGGGAGTGTTGATTTTCAAATCCCATGCCGGCGCCCAGCAGCTCGCACTCACAGCGCGGCTGGTTGATGACCAGCCCCCGGCCGGAGGCGCCCCAGCGAACGGAGCGGCAGCGCGGGCTGTTGACCAGCCGCCGCAGCCTGGCGGGGAAGGTGTCGGCACTGACGGGGCCGGGCTGCTGCGACGCGTCCGTGTCGGTAGGTGGCACCAACGCCGCGCTCAACCGCCGCCCCGCTCCTCCGCTTCCCCCGCGGCCCCCGGCCCTCAGCCCCGCCGCGGCGCTGGTCCGCGCAGCGCCCCGGTCCCTCGGCACGGCACGGCCGCCCCCGGCCACCCCCGCCTCAGCCCCGCCGCCCCCCTCAGCTCGCCGGTGCCCTCAGCCCCGCCGCCCCCCTCAGCTCGCCGGTGCCCTCAGCCCCGCCGCCCCCCTCAGCTCGCCGGTGCCCTCAGCCCCGCCGCCCCCCTCAGCTCCCCGGTGCCCTCAGCCCCGCCGCCCCCCTCAGCTCCCCGGTGCCCTCAGCCCCGCCGCCCCCCTCAGATCCCCGGTGCCCTCAGCCCCGCCGCCCCCCTCAGCTCCCCGGTGCCCTCAGACCCCCCTCAGCCCCGCCATCCCCCTCACTCCCCCCGTCCATTCAGCTCCCCAAGTCCCCTCAGCCGGGCCATGTCCCTCAGCCCCCACCATGTCCCTCAGCCATCCCTCTCCGCCCCGCCGGTCCCCTCACCCCGCCGGCCCTTCAGCTCCGCTGCCACCAGCATCCCCCGTAGTTTCCGTGAGCGACCGGGCGGCTGAAGCTCGGGGCGGCCCCGCCGCCAGCCCGGAGCCGTCCCGGCGGCAGCCTGGAGGTCCTTGAACCACGGCGCGGGCGGGCGCCGGGCCGTGGAAAGCGGCTGCAGGCGGGGCAGAGCGGGGAGCACGCGTTCCGCAGCCCCGCGCCCCGCCATGGCTGCCCGCCGCACCGGGACCGCGCGCGGGAAAGGGGGCGGGGCCGCAGGGCCACGTGACACATCGCATCCCAGGGAGGGGCGGTCTCGGGAGGGGAGGGGCGATCTCGGCAGGGGCGGGGCGGTCTCGGGAGGGGCGGGGCGGGGGCGGGTTCTGCTGAGCAGCCGGACCTGCCCGGGCCGCCGCAGCTGCCGCAGGGTGCGGGCGGCGGGGACGGAGGGGACGGGGGGACAGAGGGGGACGCGGGCGGCGGGGGGCTGGGGAGCTGCTCCATGTGCCGGGGGTGCACCGGGCTGGTGCTTACCCCGCCGGGAGGAATGCTGCCGGCAGAGCAGGTGTTGCAAAGTGTCGGCTTAAAAACCACTGGCAGTTCACAAAAGGAAAAGCAAATTTATAAGGAGCGCAGAGGAACGCGGAACAAATCGGGAATTGTGTCACATTTGCCCTAAAACCCCCCAGACCTGTGCAGCTCTGATCCCCACGCCAGAACAGATCAGGTGGGGTTAAAATGGGGCAGAGAAAATCAGCAGCGAGGGTAAGAACTAGCTTCAGCGGAAGGAAATACTGAAGAAGGAATCTTCAGAGGGGCGGTTATTGTATAAAAACATAGGTAGTAAAGTTGTAGTTAGTGTAAAGGAGGCAAGCACGACTAATGGAGCGTTTCAAATAGGAGAAATCAAATCAGGTACTTAATCACAGGGAAACTGGGGAACTAATTGCCACAGGATGTTTTGGGTACCACAATGTTACTTGGCTAAGGGAGGATGGGGGGTGTGCGTGTGTGTGAAGAAAAGAGAGAGGAAAAAAGAAAAAGAACAAGATTAGCTATATTCACAAAGACCAGAACTCTTAAGCGGCACCTTTGTCACTGCGAGTGCTTGCACTGTGCGCTGGCACAGCTCTGAGGCGGTGCCTGAGCTGCACTGGTGCAGATCTGCCCTCTCCTCTGCCTTGTGCTGTCAGCTGTGACTGCAGGCAGACTGCAGGAACCAGCAGAACCATCCTTAGCGCTGCAGAACAGGAATCTGCTATGAACCGAAAGGCAAAGAAGAGCAGGGAGCCGGGGAAGGAAGAGTGCGGTGATCTCTCTCTGCTTGCATCTTGCCCACAGCTCACCAGCAGTGGCGGAAGAAAATGACATTCCTCTGTCTTGGCTGCCCTCAAAGCAAGGCAGTAGTGAGAAGACTGAGCACCTGTTTGTTTCGTGACCTCAAATACATTATCTTGGAGTTGTCGTAAGATTTCTTAGCAAGAAGGTACAAACCCAAACCTCTTCTTTAACTAAAGTCGTCCTTATTGCTTTGGTTTACAGCACAGCCCCTAACCACCAAGGCAAGTAAAAGCGCAGTAAGTTCCAGAAAGGGGGCAAAATTGAATAAACTGATAGGAAACTGTTCCTATTTTTAAACTGAAAGTAATATCCCTCTGCTCTTCCGCATAGCTGAAGTGAGGAAAATGATGTTTGGGCAGGGTTGCTAACAGTTTCACACTTCAAATTAAACCAGAAGCAGAAATTTTGTCAATGTTGTCATCAAAGCTAAATCCAGCACCACAGAAGGATGCTGCTTTACCCAAGGAATTAATGGCCTGCGATTCTAGTAAGCTCATGCTGTCGTCTTCCCAAGAGGCTTTGCATTTTTTTTCCCCTCGGTAATAATTTATTAAGAATTTTGTTGCTCAGTGTAGACAGCTAAAACTTAAGTAAAGCATACTGAATGCAAATCTGAAAAATCCAGAAAAATGTCCACTTCACAAAAAAATTCTTCTTGGCATTCCTGAGGTTGTCTTTTGCATTACTTCAGTGAAATGAATCTGGGTTTCTCTCCCCCTGTGCAGCGAGAGTGCCAGAAGACCATGACTACCTGATGGTGGGACAGGTGAGGTTTTTAGTGTATCATCCGTAACTCAGGGCAGAGCCAGCAATACGTAGTCCGTAACTGAAATGCAGAGCATGATTCCCTAGAACCAACACACAGAAACATCGGTCCCTTTGGTACCACTGGCCATTCTTGACTTCAGCCACAAGAGCGGATTCATTTGCCACTTCATGGTCAGTGGGTTAAATTTGGTCCTGAGGACTTTAATCGTTACTTTGCTGTCAAAGGTTGTTATTAGCCAAAGGTGATGGGAGCTGCAAGAAGAAATAGCTTATTACTAATTTGTGTTATGGACTCAGTGCTTTCCTTCTTTTTCACCCATGAAATTGCTGTTAGCCCACACGCCCCTGCGGCGAATGAAGAGACAGGACGCAGCTTGATGCAAGCAAATGTCAATTTATTGTACAGAAGCACGCGTTTTTATACACTTTCAGAAGCTGCACGTTTGAAACAGATTGGTTCTTGAAGCTAAGCCTTGCATACTAGGCAATCCCTGATTGGTGGTTAACTGCCATCAATTAACAGCAAGCTGTTACATTTCTTTAGCGCCATCCTTGGCGCCATCCGTCCTTCACTCCCCTGTGCTCTGTAAACAACTCCTCATGTTAATTGTTGTCTAGACAAGCTCGAGCACATTCCCCTCAGCTAACTGATTGCCACGCGTGGTCCTAGTTTCCAGCCCGCTCCTGCATCTCCCCCTTCCTGTTGCACAAAAAGAACCTTTGAAACCGAACGAGTAAAAACAAGGTATAAGTAATAGAACAAATAAAAAACCAACTGAGACATATTATTAATGTCAAAATAACCCACTGTCTTTGTTCCGTACAATTTTACAATTTCCCCTTTTTGTTTTTGAACAGCTAGTACCAGGTTTGCCATGTTCTGCAGGGCCCTTGCAAACATGACAGCAACCAAGGTAATAGCAAACAAACAATACTGCCAATTGAGTGAATGGATGCCAAAAAGGCTGACATTTTCTCAGATTTTGATAACATGTTGCTGCAATGGGGTGCCTAAAATCCACGCAGCACATACCATCAAAATCCTCACAGCCACGTCCTTGAACCAACAACAAAAAGCAGTGGCAATTTTGACTCACATTCTTAACTGCCTACCAAACAAGGTGATTTAACTCTTTAATGCTTTCCCTGCTGTTACTCTGGATAAGAGAAGAACGGCTGCGACACGTTCCCATCATAGCCTCCTACTACATTAGCATCTACAGAAAGACAATTATCGACATTCAAAGTGTAAACAATATCAGCTTCTTTTGGATTAACATTATACATAGGTGGAAGGGCACACCAAACAAGAACTGGTTCAGTCAAAAAGTTCGAAACATCCCATGCCTTCTCTGAACATACCTCTGGGGTCATTCCCCTCATTCCCTCTCTTTTTTATGCAAAGAGAAACACTTTCACCAAAACAGAGAAGCCCCTATTTACATCTGAGCCCGGACACAAACCGCAGCTGTATGCGCCACCAGGCTCAGGGCAGGAATCATTCATGCAGTTACATAGCTATATATCTCTACAAGCGTGCAGACACCTATTAAACACTAGATAACCATGTTTATCTTTCCTATTCTCCTTCACAATACCCAGCTGTTCTCTCATCTCTTGTTAGGTCAAATATTCTCCAGCTTCCTCTCCTATCTCTCTCTTCAGACATTCTCTATCCTCTTTTTTGCTTGTTAATTGCGACGAGGCAAAGGGTGTGTGTAGCTGGGTGACCATGACCTGCTTTATGTCACAATCAACTAAACACTGAATACAGGAAAAAAAAAGCATGGGAGACATAAGGCAAACATCAATAAGGTGGTTAAAGATAATTATAATAAAACCTGTAATACTTTTGAGTCATGGCCCAAAGTTTCCCAGCCGTGAGAAGAGACCAAAGGCATCCCGCCCATGGCTCTGTTGCAGATCTTTGTTTTAAGGCTTTTGAGTTTTGTATACTTTTGTAAATTAATTCACAGTGGTCACTCAGATTCACGTAACACATCCTATCAAAGTCTTCACACTCTTGTCCCTGTGTTAATAATAAAAATCAATAGCAACTCGGTTCTGTAGCGACATATGATGGACAGAATCAACATCTGTTAATAAGCCAGAAAAAAAAGAACAGTATTTGTAGTATTACTTTGTTTAGCAAGCTAGCAGCCTAATTTACTAAGCAAGTTAAGAGCGTGTACTATTCTTACAGAAGAGATTAAAGAAGCAAAAATGTGTTATGCTGCATTCCAGAACTCAGCCTGAGAATTACAGTCTGCTGTGAGTTCTGCGTTACAATCATTTGACACATGTTGGGGTTGCGATTGTGAAAGTTGCCCGTTTACAATTTTCATTGGCATTATCACAGCTCGTTGTTTTAAAAGCAACCCTTGAGCTTCCTGATGTTCGACTTGTTGCAAAATATTCTGAAGCCAATCAATCAAGTTAGTATTAAAGTTAGTGACTCTCTAGGACCCTGCAAGACTGTGGCAAGACTCCCGCATCCTGACTGCCTTAATAGCCATTCCTTCATTTGCAAACAGTTGTCCCTGGGATACCTTGCCTGAGTCACAGAATCGGCACAGTTAATTGCTCCAGCCAGCTGCTCATAGTTAACAGCAATTCCTGATTAAGGTTTTCAGTCAAGGCCACTACAGGTAGCTCACAAAAATCAAATAACCACATCATATACGGTATCAGTTAGTACCATACAAAGCAATAACTTCCAATCATGCAGTGTGAGCGTATAAGGCTCTGCCATCACTTCAAGAAGGGACATAGCAAATGTATTATGAATCCTCCCTTCCCGCACTGCTTTGCTTAACCCTTTAACAGCCTCGTATTGCACAGGCTGCCACTCTGCAGGTTGATTTGTCTGACAAAATACTGAACATGCCCTAGTGACTCCCCAAACCCATCACTTAAGTGTTTCCCACTTGCATTCCTGCCACCAGTCCCTCAGACTCCCTTTCACCCTCCCCAAAAATACAATCAATGCATCAGGAGAGACGAGGGGGTGGGGAAAAGGTCTAGCTCCTTTTCCAGATCTATAGGACCTGGATCAAACGGTTTATCAGTGTCAATAAAATCATTGTCCCAGTTGTCCTGTTCCCGTGCTTGCTCCTGTGTTGTGAGGGTCGCTGCAATCAGTGACAGAAGCTTTGGGGGCAGAGGAGGTGTGGACAGAATCGCCATCGCTGACGGTGTCTTGAGAAGAGTCGCGCTGTCGGTGGAATTTACAGCTTCCTCTGGTTTAGCACCGTTAGTAGAATTAGTCCACACTTGGCAAAGAGTAGTCAGAATTTGACACCAAGGTGCTAAATGCATTCCCGACACGGAGTTCCCCTCTGCTGCAGCATCATACAATTGTCTGCTGACCGCTTTAATTTCTTTCAAAGTCTCTAAAGTTTCTTGGCTGCTCACCTGTCTCGATGCATACAGGTGTTATCCTCGGGGTTTAGGTTGTCCGCCTGGTCCAGCCAGCAAGACGATCGTTCAGCCAAGCCGTCTCCTCCGGAACGCAGCCCTCTTCCACGAGCTGTCTTTTTTCCGTCCTTATTCTTCCAAGGCTTGGGAACACCACCATAGGGGTCACCATTTGAGGAGACTGAGGCACAGACTCCCTGATCTGACTAGAAGACCCTTCATGAGTCCATATACGTCTCTTTCTGGGGACGAAGCCTGATTCCCCGTTACAGATTTCCCACAGCTCACCTCTCAACTCCGGAGGGATTTCTGGCCGGCTCCTGCTTCCTTTCAGCAGATCATTCAGAGTTCTGTGGGATTCGCTGCAAGTCGCTCAGATAGGCGATTCGAGAGCCCTTCATGTTAGATCCTTAAACGCATCACGTCGGGGTCACCAATTTGCGGCGAATGAAGAGACGGGACGCAGCTTGATGCAAGCAAATGTCCATTTATTAGTGATTTTCTTACAATTATATACGTTTCTACCTTCTACATATTACACACTGATTGGTTAAATCTTAAGCATAAAAAACACTGATTGGTTAATATTTAAGGCACACCGTTAGAACAATAGGAACTTACTAGTTTATCTTGACATAGCAATAATTTCTATTCCAAGGTTAGGGAGTTTCTTTCTACGCGGCTTTCTTGATTACATATCGGCGCCATCCGTTCCCTTATCTGGCTACTTGTTTCTCTGTCCGTCTGGTTGCCTCCTCAACTGTGACGGCTCAGGGGTCTGCAGTTAGCTTGTTCCTTTGCTCCCAGGGCTTGTGCCCTACAAGTTCTAACAAGTCTCTATTCATCAGGCTATCAGTACTTGGACTCTTGTCCTTGAGGCCTTGTCCTACACCCTGTGTCTTAAAATCTTTGCTTTAGCAAAGCATTTCAAATACAACAGTAGCACTGAAGAATATAAAGATGTCATGTGTTTGATTTTCCTCTGCTCATTTAAAAAATGTGTTATCTGTATTTTCTGTAATTTCTGGTGGAGGCTGGGCAGAAATTGATATTGCTATTTATGTTTGCTCCTACGGAGAGGTTCTGCCTACTCAGAGCACAGTAATTGTGCTCAGTAATTGAAGTATGGGATTATTTTAGGCTAATGTGTGTTTACTTACTCCAAGTTAAATTTCATCACTGCTACTTCTATTTCTCTCTGAAATATTTCTTAATCCTCCATAATTTTTCACCATCTCTGCTGAAGCACTCTTCTCCAATAGGATTACTGACTGCCCTGTTTGTCTTCTTCCTTCCGCACATCAAATGTCTGGGATTTTTTGGTGTTATATTAGAAGTTTAATTTGTATCTAATGCAGATTTGGACCATTATATCAGATACTGAGCCAGAGTCGTGTGGCTTTTGTGATGAGCAGTCCTGTCTCACCAACCTGCAGGTTCTAGGAGTTGACAAGCATATTGATACGGGCTTGACTGCTGGTTTTCCAGAAGGCTTTTGGCAAGGTCCTTCACCAAATGCTCTTAAGGAAATTCAGACATTATAAGGAGGAAGGCAGTTGCATGGTTAAATAACTGGGTAAAAGACAGGGAACAGAAGATAAGGGTAAACGTTCAGTAAATGGTCAGAAGGCCGTTTTTCACCTTCATGAGCAACTTAGGAGTAGGTATCAATGACAGATGAGGCATCAATCTTTACAAATAATATGAAGTTATTCAGGATGGAGCAACTGTCAAGGACTGCAGAAGCTGCTAACAAAACTGAGAAACTGTTTAGATGTATTTTGCACCCAGTTATTAAATGTGTTGCTTTATTTGCCTCATCTCATAAAGACAGAGTGGGAAAAAGCTCATAGGAGAACAGCAAAGATCACGGGTATGGAGTATCTTCCATGTGAAGGAAGACTGTGCAGACCAGGACTCTTCAGCCCAGAAAAGCTCCAATATGTGACAGAGGCATATAAAAGCATAAATAGCCAGAGAAGCTTATCGTTTATTTTCTTTCCCTGTGGGACAATTAGGGTTCAGCCAATGAAGCTTGCAGGAGGCAAGTTCACACTGAACAAAACAGGGTGAATCTTTATACAATATGTAGTTAAACTGGTGGAAAGCCTTGCTGTAGGATGCTATGAATGATGGCCATTTACACGATCTCAAGAGGACACTGTGTAAAAGCCTGGACAGGAAATCCTGTTGAGCTATTAAATGCAAAGATTTACCTGAATCCCTCTGGGGAGGTCCATAAGCTGCACATTCGTGGCAAGAGTGCATACCAGGAGGTGTCACTGGAGGCTTTGCATCCCCAGGCACCTGCTGGTGGCCACGACTGGCAACAGGACACAGGGTTAGACACCGTGCAGCCATTTCTTATGGTCTGCTCCCCTCAGGACACTTGGAACAGCTTCTCTTCTTAAGCGACAGCAGATGTTGTGCCTAACTGATGATATCCCAGTCAGCAAAGTTACAAAAAGACCCGTCAGCTGTATATTGAGGCCAGGAAAGTTCAGGCTGAGACACAGGTTTTAAACACGTAAGGTCATTTCTGTTTGGAAGCCTTAGTCCAGCCGCAGCACGCTCCTGCTCACTGAAAGCTTTGGCAGCAGCTAAGATTTCCCTGTGGCTGCTGAGCTCAGCAGAACGGGAACGGTTTGCTCCTGCGGACTGTCCTTTCTTTTGCTAGCTGCATGCTTCCCAAATCCCTCCCTGCTAATGAGGGCCACAGAGAGGCCACCAGGACCCTTCTAGTTGTGAAGGAGAAGTTGAGTAATTGCTAGCTGCATGTGCCCCTCTCTCCGTACCCTTCCCAGCAGGTGCACTGGCTCTTCCCTTGCTACGCAGCCCCTCCTCGCTTCCCCAGTTGCTGCATTGCTGCCCCTACCAGATCTTGGGAGCTCTGCTGATGTTGTAAACTGAAGGAGGGTGGCTATCCTCATTTCCCACTCTTGCTATTAATCCTACTCCTCTGTCCTTGTCGAGATACTATTTCCACCTTTGCCCCGCTGATCTCCCACCTTCCAGGGCCGATGTCGCCCATGCAGCCGCCCCTGCCAGGCACCACTGCCTGCACCTGCCTGTGGCTCCTGCTGCTCTCCGCAGACCTCACCTTGCCCCCTGCGGAGCAGTGGGGCTTGCTGGGCGGCTTTGCCTCTTTGCTCTGTTTTCTTCTGCCCGAGCTCTAACCGTGGAATTGTTCCTTGCTTTGTGCTTAAGGTTAAGAAGCTGAACTAGTTCCCCAGGTGTTCCTTATTGAAAATGTCCCAAACCCAAAAGTAGTTAAGTATTTATATGCCCCTTGTTACTCCTGAAAGCAAAAGGAAAACACACTTTCCCTACCATTGTCCCTGTTTGACATTTGCCATAGCAAAATTTACAGAGGAGTTTGGTGTATGGCCTGTTTGTGCATCATATTTTTAATTTGGAAACACAAAAAACCCAAAGCCTCATTGCCATGAAAAAGTAATGCTCAAATCTGTAAGAATATAAACTATACTTTATAAAACAAGCTCTGCTTTTCTCTCACAGCTCCCATCTCAGGTTGCTTTCACTTGGTCCTTAGTGATAAAATGGCACCATAAACTTGTTTTATGTCCTGCTCTGTAGTAAAGCACAGTGTAGTAGGTGGCAGACACAAGAAATTTATATTCTTAGTCACTTCACTGTGAAAGGTATTAATCACAAATGAGCAGTAGCCTCAACATGTCAAATTTATAAACAGCAGAGAAAATGGAGACGGACCAAAGTAAAGGTATGAAGAAAAGTCCAGTCTTTACCAGCCCCTGATGACTGATGGTGTGATTTGCCTCTGAGTGGTGGAAGGGAGTCAGAGAGGGTCTTGGACTTTCTCTTGTGCTATCCTCCTGCAGATGGCTGGGCTCGGGGCTGGTGGGTGTGCACGTGTTCTTCGCAGAACTCTGCAAGGGAATGCTGAGATGTGGTGCTAGAAAACATGAAGCTCGGTGCGCGGCAAATGCTGTGTCTGCAGCTCACTGCTTGCAAGTCCCGATGCAGACAGAAGTGGAAGGGTGAATGATGCATCTGGTACTGCAACTGTGACTAGCTGTGGCTTTGGAAAGAGCAGAAAACTAGTCATGCAGTAAGTGTGCCTGAAGCTTTGATCTCCCTATAAAATTATCACTTTTCTCCACTATTGAAATAGACGTTCCACATATGCATTAAGCCAAATGGAAGACAGCATTAGGTTTTGGACTGTCACCATCTTTAAGCACCAGCAAGAAAATAGGAGTGTGTTTTCCTGCTTCAGATACTACAGATTCTGTGGGACGTTGTCATTTTCTTACAAGCCGTCTGTGAACTTACTCAAGAGAAGGGCAAGTTAATGAGTCAAACATTGTTTGCCTTAAGTGTCTGTTTCTCCTGTGTGTCCGGGGGCTGTGACACAGTCCTGCAGACTAAAATGCAACCCCCAACAAACACCAACGATAAAAAAGGAAAGTAAACAGAAAAATCCCTTACCGTCTCAGAGATTTCCTTTTCCTTGCTCTTTCTTCTTACTTCCTCGGTGTTTTCCACATGAAATCCCGTGGCTTGACTGTCACACCATGGGCAGACAAGCAGGGCCAGTCTTTCACGTTCCTGCACTCAGCACGGTCCCCACAACTATTTTGATGAGAATCGTGGGTGGGCGGGAGGGGTGAGCTGAGCTTGGGTGGCCGCTCCGGCTTCCAGATGAAGCTGGATCTCCCTGGTACAAGAGGCAGTCGGTGGCTGCAGAGCCTGGACAACTGACAGACCACCCTGAGCCCCTCACCAGAGAGCTCCAGCCATGGGAGGGATAATAACAGACACCCAGTTGCCTCCCTCTGGAAAACTAAAGGAAGAGGAAAGGCTAGCGCAAAGTTTCTGGAGGTCGTAATCCAAGAGCTCTGGGGCATCCTGCTGTCAGTGGGAAGAATTAGTGGCTGCAGAAAAAAGGGATAAATGCAGAGGTCAAGAGTGATGTGGAGAGCTGCACACACAGAGGGGAGAGGGGGGAGGGCAGACAGCCTGGAACATGCCTGGGTGATAGATGAGCATGAACCAGGTTTTGGTTCGGCCTTGTGGACATCAAGAAAATGATGTGGCCCTGTTGTATCCTGCATTGGCACAGCGTGTTGTCGGTTTTGTGCGTTGCCTGTGCTGCACCTCTCTGGCCCTGGCTGAATTAGTGCACAGGCAGAGACCCCCTCTCCTGTCTGGCACGCCACATCCAGCACAGCCCCGACACAGCCTGCCTGCTTCTGGTTCTGCAGAAGCCCGTCTCTTGCCTGTGTGAGACCCTCTTGGGAAAGCTGGCCACCAGAAAAGGCCGTTTCCTAGCCTGGGGAAGAAGCTGATAGAGCAGGGCCCTGCAGGTAACTTCAGTCAGCTTTGCATAGTCCTACTCAGCTTCTCCTCCAGCCCAGGGTGAGGATGCACAGCAAGGTAAAGAGAGAGAACACAGAGCTCAGAACAGAAAGGATGGGCTACCTATGTAGCTGTTTGTGCCTTAATGGCATTTGCCACCGTGCAGGTGGCTGGAGAACCCAGATAGTGTGTAAGGCACCTTCTGACCTTCTTTAGTGCTGTGCGTGTCAGCTCAGCCACATGCACACAGTCACGCTTGCAGAAGGGGCAGGTTGACATCCAACACAGAAGTACTGTGTAGTATCATTCTGTGCAAAGCCCAGGGTGTGCATGGGTGAAATACTGGTATTTCGCCATTCTGGTATGTATCTTAGTGACATAGTTCTGCACAGTTGCAAACAGAATTATAAAACAGGTTTCTTTCTACCTTTCTATCTTTTTTTTTTTTTTTCTAAAGGTGTGGAGAAAGAAGTACAAAAAGATCAGGATGCTAACAGGCCTGTTGTCTCACCCCCTAAGAGATCAGCGGTAACAACCACCAGGCTCCATTCACCAGGTAATTATGAACCAAAACCCACTGCTCAGGGAAGATTTAAACTTGTTGACTTTGCATCTCTTGTCAACACACTAAAGGGAGACCTGCTATTAAGTGAGGACTGATTGTGTCCAAGGTTCATTAAGCTGGCTCTGAGTACAGCAGGCTTTATCATACCAACGCATGAGCTGAACAGACTTTTGTTTTCTTTGTTACAACCACAGTGTCATCTCTCCGTCAAAACAAAGAGTTGCTGCTATTACATCTTTAAGGTCACGGGAACATTTATGTTTATCATTACAATTTTCTTATCTAACAAGAGAACAGACAGGTATAGTGAAATAAAAGACACCTCAGCTACCTGGAATGAGAGTATACTGTATATTGCCTGGGATCTACTCTCACTGTTTGCAGAGGCGCTGAATTTCCTGGGCTGTTTCCGTGCATGACTGGAGAAGGGGTTATCTATAGAAATAACCTTCGGAGTGCTATTGGGGCATTGTCAGCTTAGCCCTCAACATTGCGTACAAACACATGGTTTTAGCATTTCTGAAGAATACCTTGGCTTATTTACTAAGATGAAGGGAATTTATTTCTATTTATGTTTCCTACGTGTACATCAACAGATGTATAAGGTACCTAAAGGCTTTTCTAAGGCTGGCCTTTGGCTGATAACGCTTCTGAAATGCGTGGGCATGGTCCCAATGATTTCTTTGTGCTTGCAGTTTATCTCCTGTTCTGTTGCCTCAGTTTTTAGACTCTACTTAAATACTTCAAATGCCATCTCTACAGCTATATGATGCTTGAGTTGTTATTATTATGGGAAGCAGAACCCCATGTTTCCTCATTTGATGGTAAAGTAAAAAAAAATGTAGAACAGCTCTTTGGCTTCTAGAACATTCATCAAGAGTCTCTGCATGTTTACTAAACTCAAACTCTTCTTCCTCCTTCACACCCAACAAAATCCAGAAAATGGGAGGTTAAATTTAATCTTCCCAGCACCAACAGGATTCAGAATTCTCCTCACGAAGCTACTAGGGTAAAAACATGAACTTACCGCTGTCTTCTGAATCATACAATTTTTAGGCTGTTTTGCAACTGGTGAGATCACCAAGAGAGATGCAAAGAAAAATTTGTTGTGCAGAGTGCGTGACCAGCAGCTCACCAGCATTTACAACGGCGGGACTCCAGTTTAAGCACCAGAACTGATTGTGGTGGTAGCAGCATGTTACAGAACAGCTGATTTGCTTCCACTGGAACTGGAAAGCGAAATGAAACACAGGCATGTTTGTACTGCGTATTTCTGTTGTCCTAAGGAGGCCTGCATTTCCACAGGTCACTTAATGGTTTTCAAGGCTGAAATTTTTGGCATATCCAATTCGTAAGTCCTCAAATGTTGCTTCATTGTCATGAGAGGTTGAGTAAGTGCCCTCTCTCCCACTGCACAGACTGATTTAGGATTTCTTAAGCTTGGTTGTCTGAAATTATGGCAACCTAAAATTGTTTATCACTGTAAGGATCAAATAGGAAGGTAAACCTCATCTTTATTTTTTGAGAGTAGCCTTTAGCATTCTATGAAATGACAACAGCAATAACAGAAATAAAAAACAGACAATGTTTTCACCTATTTAACAATTCCAAAAAACAATCAAAGCAGCCATTAAACAGGACAAGGCGTGAGTGTAGCTGGGGCTAAGGGGCAGTAGCACAGCCTTTCCTCCATCAGGATCACAAACCTGTGAGGCATTTACTCTTTGTGATAGGAGAGCACGTGTCCTCCAGGTAACTGCCACACCTACATGTGGCCATGAAACAGGCTGTAAAACTTGGAGTGCTGTCTCTAGCTTGTGTTCCCTCTGTTACTGGCCTCCTCACGTGCAGTTCTTTTAAATCAGTGCTGGTCTTTGACTGTCATGCAAATTTTTTTTAGCCTTGAATCTGATCTTTAGACTTTTGGTCAGTCCTCCTGCAGACTTGCAAGGAGTTTTGAGATGCAGAGTCTCATAGCGATATCTCTTTTATCTATTGATGCAATCCCATTCCTGAAATATGTGTATAGGAACAGGTGTACATAGATGCAGGTGCTCTGCATCCACTCCATTTTAGGATGGTGCCGTCTGTTTCTGACATCTGTCACTCTACAGATTGCTTGTTATCAGTCCTCTGAAAGTAATTTTCTCACTTCCCTTATGAAAATGTCCAAAATTGGACAGTTAAAAGGCAAACGAATTGCATTCCCCATCTAAATCCTCATGGACTGTGTTAATTGTGAGTATATACTTGTCATGTCTCCTAGTTCAAACACAAGTAGATAAAAAAGACCTGGGAGTTTTGAAGTGGATCAAAGGGGTTCGGTGATTCCAGCATACACGAGGTCTCCCCCCTGGTCCCACCATCAGCAAAAAGGACATTCAGGATCAGGGCCAGCATCATTAATACATACCCTGTTTTGTGCAGAGCGACAGAAGGGAGACACGAATGGCAGAGTAAGCTTAGTAAGCTCTTTTCAGACCCAAATGAACTGAGAAATTCAGATTCATCCCTGAGGAGAATAGCACAATTTCATTTACAAGGACAGCTTATAATACTGACGAGGACAACACAGAGATGTGTGCTTCAAATGTTCCAGTGCACAGGAAAGCTAGAAAGACAAAGCAACCTGATGGGTTTCTGTTTTCATTAAAACTGGACTGATTTCAAGAGCTTCCCTTTACACTTCTCCCTATGCCTTTTGTTGTAACATCACCATGCTGCCTCAACAACCCAAGATTTTTATACTAGAAAGTCAGGTATTTGTGGCCGTTGCTCCTATGAATCTCTTATTTTGTGATAGTACCTACTGCCTACTGCCCAGCTGAGAGCCCCTTTACATGAATGGAAGAATCTGTAAGAAAATAGCATTCCTGAACAAAGAGGTGTACAGGCTTTAACCGACATGAAAATGGATAGAGGGCAATGGCTGTGCTGGTTGAACTCTCTTAATGACAGAAAGTCCTCTCTCTCTCATCCCGCATTGTAGTATTTAGGACTTGCAACATCATAAAGTTAGCTTTGACATGTTGGGAAGCCTGGTATTCCTCTTTACAAATGCCAGTCATGGGCAGAAATTGTGTCAAAGGCTGTTTTGCACTCGTGACTCTCTGCGGTTGCAGCAGGAGATACTTGGGGTCATGAGGGAGCATCTCTGGAGCTAGTTCCCCGTAAGCTTAGCCTGGAGCCAGGACACAGTCCAGCAAACTGGAAGACATGCTCCCAGTGGCTCCACGCAAGTCAGGGATCTAAAAAAGTAGGAATATGCTCCTGCTGTATTGTTCTGGAAAAGCTATGCTGCTTCCCTGCCTGATGTAGTAAAATTGCCCTAAGGGTCTGTTTGCACACCCAGGCCACAGTCTGAAAAATCTAAAATATCTAAAGCACATCTAACAAGATTACCTCTGGAACAATGCTCGCCTTCATAAATTGGTTCTAACTCATACAGTTAGGTGCATCTCTGTGGAAAGATTCTTCTGGGTTTTGGGAAAGGGGTAGGTAGCATCCACAGTGGAAGACTGTCCCCTGTTACCTTCATTGCTGACAACTAGTTGTAGACATTGTTCCTGTGTTGTTTTGCAGGAACTGCGTGCTACAAGACTGTAAGACCACAATATATTATTTAATTTTTTTTGTCTTTTCTTTTTTCCCAGTTTCTTCCATACCCAACCCTTGCTGCCAGCACAGCAGTGTTCGTTTTTCATCTATCCAGACCAATGTCCTCCATTTCTAGTAACGCATGGGAACAAGGTGTCTGGCTGTTTTCTGCCCCTTTCTTACTGACTCGAGCTCCTCGGCTAAAAGCTTGATACTAGTGGGAGGAGCTCAAGAAGTGAACCAGGGATTCCTGGCCAGTATTCAGGAAGGAGCTAGAAAGCAACAACTGAGGAGACACAAGGGTAGCAACAAGAACCGTTAAATCAAAGGTGTTGCCCCAGCCTGATGTTTGCAGACAGTTCTCAGGAAGCTGAGAAGATAAAGACAAAACAGATGGTCCAAGCAGTGGCTTGAGCAACCTGACACCACCAGAACACTGCCCTTTCTTGCTTCATCCTCCCGAGTATCTCCAGAGAAATGAGTAGCTGACCCAGGCAGGATATGACCTTAAATTAGGATAAAAGCCTCACTTCCCCGAAGTGGCTTATCGTGAGCGAGCTTTAGTTCCTGAGCCATTCACGTGAATATGACACCGTGTTTGAGCTGATATCCTGAACACAAGCTACACCAGCGGTTCCACATCTTTATACAGGATCAGACTTGCTTCAAGCCAACCTGGAGCACGTCAGAGGAGCCAGAGTCGGTCGGGGCCCATTTCTGCGGGCAAACCGTACAGCGCTGCTGCTGTGACCGACGGTGCAGAGAGAGCAGCCATGCAGGGCCAGTGGTGTAACGGTCATCACCATGTGGCACCTGGGGGCATTTCTGTACAGATCTGTTTTGTGCTGCAACTTTAGAAGTGTTACAAAGGGCAGAGCAAGGGGGACTGGCAAGGTAGACTGCAGTATTGCTGAGGAAAAGAAGTCGTGAATCCCAATAGCAAGCAACCCATGCTGTGTTTGCATTCAGGGAAGGACAACTCCAGTCCCACATTGTCCTATTTGGAGGCAAAAGGAAATCTACAAAGGCCATCTGGGACCTCTGTCAAGTCACCAGACTTGGGGTTGAGGTGGCCAAAGAAATCATGTGTAGCGTGTAGACATCATCCTACTGTTTCCCACATCCACAACGGGATAAGCTGAATCTCAGTCCGGACGTGCCCATTTCTCTCACTGTTATCCAAGGGAGTCCAGCATCACGCATCAAGATGCAGACCTCTGTTGTTGTCGATGTCTAACATAGGTGAGAGGGAACCTTCCTCTAACAACCTCAGTTCTCAGTAAGACGTTCTTAGGAGAGCTCTCCCCGGCTCATAGCAGACCTTCAGGCTCAGAGCCTGCAGTGAGATGACTGTTACAAAGGTTTGAGCTTTGGCCCCTACAGAAACATATTGCGCTGTGCTCTTGCTTTTTTTGAAAGTCATTACAGATCTGTGTGAATGCTACAGACCTTTTTTTCTTTTATAGGGCTGAGTCCCAAGGGCCTTAGAAACACAGGAAGGTCATATCCATACATATAAAGGGACCCTGATGGTCTTTTCTTCTCTCCTTTGTAGGACATCCCAAGCAGAGGCCAACCACCCCAAAGAGGGGATTCTCCCCCAAACCGGGAGAGAGTCGAGATGCTGAAAAGCAGTTCATTCAGAGACTGAAGGAAGAGTGTGATGAGCAGTCCCAGAAATTAAGCAGTATTCAAGGTGACCTTAAAAGGGCCAGCTGTGGCTTTGATGTCTTTGCTATAACAACACAGCACTTTTTCAGGCAGGTAAGTGCGATGAGTATTTTCTACCATTGGAAAGATACTTTGCCTTTACACCAGCCACTTGTCCAGATTTATTCCACAGTTGTTGAAACCTTGTTCTTGGGAGAAAAGCATGTAATTTCTTTGCAACAGTTCTGATGATGAGGGAATCGTAATTTGATGCCATGTATTTGAAAATCAAGGTTCAGGAACTTGGAAGAGGAAGAATTGTGACTGAAGTATTTCTCATGGAGGGGTTTCAGGATGTTTTTAGGAGTAAAGCAAATGCACAAACTTAGAAGTACAAGTCCCCGACTGCTACAGCTGGAATGGAAAGTGTAGCTGAGATCTTGATACTTGTGACCAAATGCAAAAACAATCCATGCATTTAGTCAACCAAAGGCGTTGGATGAAGGAAGAGATTTGCTTTCTCAGAGTCCTTACCTACTCCTGCTGTTCACCACAGATCAGTCAGTGTCCCTGTTACAGAGGTGCCAGTTCCTGAAGACGTTAGAATAACATTATCTCGGCATTTAGGAGATTACATTCAGCAGGTATAGAGAACATTAAAGGAAATGTTGCCACTAATTAGAGAAGCTTATTTATTCACTAAACCTGAGACAAAATGAGCAAATTTTAACACAACCCTGAAGGACTTGTAGGTAGTGCTTGTTTCAAAAGCCATTTACTGATCTGGGAAATTAGCTGGGCTCTGAGGTCCAGACCTGGTTCACCTGATGCCCATGTATTTTGTACCGTCCCGGGTTAACCTGGTGTTCCAAGTACTTTGTAAAACAGGCAGACAGTCACCAGCAGTGGGACCCAAGGTCTGGAGAATATCCCTGATTGCCTGTTTGGCTACTTCTGGAAGAGGCAAGAGTAAACTTTCAGTGTTAACCAGGATGAAAGAAAGCAACAAAACCCAAAGCACAGATTCAAACAGTCTTTACAACTTCTGAAATACTTGGTTCAGTTATTTTTTTTTATATATTAGTGGGAAAGGTTACCTTTGAACAAATAACCACAGTTCACACTTTTCCCTAAGCAGGAGCTGATCTTGCTAGAGGGAGCTTCAGTGAACTTAAAAAAAGGGAAATGTTTAATATGTACTGAATATTTTAAATACCTTCTCAAGGGGTTTTCCCCATCCATTTTTCTATAGTCTTGACACTTTTGGGCTTGATGGGCATTTGTAAAGGGGTTTTTTTTCCTTTTGTTTTTTTTTTTTTTTTCATTCAAGCTGACTGTGGAGTGTCCTTGATTAAAGCAGAGGGAAACAAAAAAGGGAAGGGCAGTGTATGCTGAGCTTTGTCTGTGTGTTGTCCACCGGGGAGAGATTTTTCATCTCATGCCTCATTCACAACTTGCTGAAGGAATTCTGGAAGCTTGGGCATACCTCCTGTGTCTCCTCTGGATACGTTTTCAGTGAGAACGGCTGCTGCAGCTGGGCTTTCAGATGACTCCCATCCAGCTGGTGCATGTTAGATCTGTCCTGAGAATGCCTACTGAACTGAACACCTCAGGGGACTTTATTTAACAGAGTCCTCTCCAAGTCCTGCCGGGCGTAGCTGTGCCTCGTGTTTCCAGCTCCCCTGCACCATCAGGCTGGCTGGGGGTTTGCAGTGAGACTCCTCTGAATGCCCGGGGCTCTTGCAGGTGAAAAAGAATATACTTATGGAATTTAAGCACCTTCAGGCTTGGGCAGGATTAGGTGTAGATTTTTTCCAGATCCACTGCTGGGCTCGTTTACCTGTGTTCAGCCTGAGCGTCAGTTTCTTCTGGCCTTGCCTGGTCGCCCTGGAGATATATATGTGCACATCATCATTCAGTGCAGTGCCAGACACCTGTATCTTGCCGCTTGCTGCTGGGAGTCATGTAACACGGACCCCTCCCAGGCAAAGAGACCCCCGGCTTCCCCGGGTGGTGAGCTGCACAGTCAGCGTGAGCCCAACAGTTACCCATTAGTCACTTAGGTGTGGTACCTGCATTAGGAGTATGGTTGCTTTAGGCTCCAGTTTTAGGGAATGGAGGCAGGTGAGCACTTCCAGGAGACCGTTTTCAGCACCAAAGATCTGAATTTCTGCTTGAGGTCCCTGCCTGTACTGTGGCCTCCAGGGATGCCTAAAGCTGCTGCACTTTTAAATTCAATGCTGAAGCTGAGAGCCTACATGTGATGGGATGATCTGGGAGTATTCAAGCAATCGTGTAACTGGGCAGTCTGTTCTCCTGCAACGTAGACACAGGCTTCCAGGTTTTGGAGTCATTCAAAAATACAATCTGTAGACATTTTCTGAGACGGCATTATTGTTTGAAAGCTTGAGCAAAATTGCATTGGCTGGCTTTGAGTTAGGGCAGCATGAAAAAAGAAACTTTCCCCATTATAAAAGTAATACTTACGTTTGTTCCCGAGAAGCCTGCAGGCAGAATGGTTGAGGTCTGAGCAGAACTGCAGTTTGGCAAGGGAATAATACTCATTCAGGAAAAAGGTGGGGCCTTATTCCAGAGAAGTTTGAGCTTGAGTTGTCCAACTGGCAGTTCTGCTCAGCTTAGCAGAGGACCCAACCCTACTTTGGTGCTAGGGAGCCTCTTTGGGCTGATAACCAGCCATAGCCTAATTTTAGTGTGTGTGTCTCTGTCTCCTTACACCACATCAAAATAATGCCCAAAACATAGGCTTTTATCTGAACTGGAGTTGAATTCTGTTGGAAAACGTGCTCCAGGCAGTGAGGACTGGGCTGAGTCTTAAAAGCAGCCCAAGGGCCAGTGTTCTACACACAGGTAGGAGTCTCCCTGTGCCCGTGGCTCTCTTGCCTTGCTCACACCGTTTCTGTTCTCTCTCCAAAGCTGGGGAAAGCACCAATGCAAGTGGTCCAACAGACGTGTTTAGCTGAAGAAAGAGCGTGTCAATATGTAGTAAACAGTGTTGGCCCACACCCAGGGTTTCTTTGAGAGCTTTCTAATTGTAAGCACCTGCTGTAGCAACCTTAAGGCGGCATGACCATTTTCTTTGGGTTTCGTTGGATTTGTTCAATTGCTGCTCCAGACCACTGCTGAATGTCATCCTGAAATCATCTCTTTTTCTCAATTGAAAATGCTTTTAATAGGCAAGAGTCATTAAATAGGCATCAAGGCGTTCACAGCATGTAGTGGTACTTAGCACAGACCCATTAAATGCAGCTAAACCAATTTTCTGCCTTGGTGAAGAGCCTAGGCAGTCAAAGCAAGCGATGGCTGAGGCAGCGGACAAAAAAAAAATTGAAGCAGTGGTTCTGACTTACACGTTTAGCTAATTATGAAAAGTAATGATTGCAGTGCATGTGGACAGCATGGCTTTTAACTATTATTTAATTAGCAGATGGATTAGTGAAGACCCTCAGATATGCACACGTGACTCCTATTGACTTTGGGAACCACTTTAAACTTCTCCTGAGGAGGAGCAGATGGAGTTTGCCCCTAACGTCGGATGTTCATCATGCCGATACAACCCTTGTGCTGTGAGGGACCAAACTGCACCAAGGCCCTGGACACTGGACTGATGCCTTTCTGCCAGTCCCACATGCCCAAGCAGCTGGACTGTTGGAGCCCCGTTCATAAGTTCTGCCCCTGAAATTTCAGATGAGTACTCCTGAGCTGCAGGGCACGTGAGGGGAAGGGATCGTTTCTGAGCTGCAGACCCCAAGGGTGGGAGGAGGTAAGGGAAGGGGCTGTGCTGTGGTAGTCTGTCCCGTACTCTGCTGGGGCATGGAGGGGTTTCCAGACTTGCAGCACAGCCTTGTTCTGCACTTTCCATCACAGGGGAAAAACTGCTCTGGACAGGTCCTGGCACGTGGGCAACCAGATCAGCTGGGAATGGGGGAACCACACAGATGCGCTGGACGAGAGCAGATGCAGGAGGGGGCCTGGGAAGCAGAACCACAAGTAACAATCAGTTAGTTGAAAGGAATGTGCTCGAGCTTGTGGGTCACAAGCCCTGGTGAAAGGGACATGAGAAATTTCTGAAGGGTATAGAAACAGGGACTAATCATCAGGTTGAGACTATACAAGGAATAAGGTGGTCGGTTTGTCAGTTTGCTCAAGGACGTGGTGCAAAAGCTGCAGACGTTGTCTTTATTGCTGAGTTGCTAAATAGCTAGTGTGAGATCCTCGCGGGAGTTGCCACATAGTTATTGAATAAGCAAGTTTTTGAACCGATCAGAATTAGATGTAACAATTGCTTGTGTGTATATAATCATGATATCCGGCTAATTAAAGTGACATTTGCTTGCGTCAAGCTGTGTCCCGTCTCTCAATCGTGGCAAGCAGGGACAGCACTGCAGTACCTGACAGCATCCCAACAGTTTGTGTCTACCAACACTGGGAAAGACCTGTCACCAGTAACCCGTGTGTGTGTTTGTCTCCACACCAGAGTGTGAGTTACTTTTGGGTGGGTATACAACACACATCTTCCAGACAAGTAAACACACATAGCGGTGTCCTGGAAAATCTGGGATGGACAAGAGAAACCTTTTCCCCCATTCAAATAACTGAGAGATGTGTGTGCTTTTGTGTATTCTTCAAAGCAAGGTTTCTGCCTGTGAAGTGTCATGTCACTACCTTGTTCAAATGCTAATGACCTCTTGTGTAAGAGGCAGAACTGGTTGCACTAGTTCCAACTCACTTGGCGCTTCCCACCGTTGCCTCCAAAACAGTAATTTGGGATAACATTTCAAGTGCTCATCTCAGGCTGGGCTGACAATGGTTTATTTCCACAGCTGCCTCTGAGAGTTAGTTTAGGAGAAATATATGTATTGTTTGTGCCTGGTGGTGGCACAGTGGTAAGAAGCCAGCACTCATCAGAAAGACTGACCTTCTGGCTTTCAGGGGTACTACTTTCCAGCATTTGCAAAATATATTAGAATTTAGCCCAAGAATAGCTCTTAGGAAAGTGCCGCTCCGCTTCTCCCTCATCATTATTACAGCTGGGCCAGATTTCCTGTACGGAGCAAGTTCGGTCTTTTCTTTGCTCCTCCTGGAGACCAGAGCAGTGAGAACAACTCAATCTTTTCATTCTGTATCCTGGAAAAAATCCATGTTGGATTCACCAAGCCCTGACAGTTTTGGGATATGAATCAAAAACATTTTATTGCAAGACAAACAAAACACTTTGTTTACTTGGGAGCAAAAAAATTAGAAAGAAACTTTGTCATCATTTAGGGCTTTCTAAACTGCTTTTCAAGCAGAAACGCACAAGATTTGGTGCTGGGGGCAACTAGTTATGGTAAAACAGTGCAGTAAGAATTGAGAGGTGCTCCTTTCCTTGCAAGCATTGCAGTGAAGGCTCTACAATGCAGCTGCTCTGGGACTCAGGGACACTCATTCATGCTCGATCTGCCCAAGGAATGGGTCAGGGTTTGTAAACTGAAGGAAGGTGCCTTCTGCGGGTGCCCTGCTTATTTGCTGTGGGTGCTAGATGACAGGCAGTGAGAAGATAAGGTGCTGTAGAATAGAAACCTTAAAGCAGCTGAGTATCTTTCCCCTCCTCATGCTCTTGAATGATGAATGATGTACTGCTTATCTATAGGATGATGTACTTATGTTTATCTAAAAGTTGGGAAACGTGCAAGGACCCTTATTGCTAACATGACGGATGTACTAATTGCGAAGTCCTTGGATTTGTCATCTTTAAAAAGGCTATCTGGTCCCAAGTTCCTGTTGTTTATGAAAGGTGGCAAAGACAAGGACTTAAATCATGGTCACTAGTTTAGTGAGATGTGTAAATGAGTTCCTGGCATTGTAATGAATATGTAAACGATTTCCTGGAAAGTTAATGAATAGGTCTGAGTTGCTTGTATAAAGAGGGGACTGAAAAATCCCCTCGACGTGCATGACTTTGGTGGAGCGATCCCCCATACACCCAGCGCTGGCGAATAAAGATAACCTCCTCCGCTCACTCGAATCTTGGTGACTGACTCTTTAAATCACTCTGGGTAACTGAATGTTACCGGCAGAGGCTACACAGGGCCTATAGGAAGATCATTTCATCCAGTCTCCCCACCATCGTGCCAGGGTGCGTCCCTCATTTTCCACTGGCACAGCACCTCTTGGTGATCTGCCTCTGTGGCTGCAGAGCCAGATACTCACTGCACTGCGCACTTCGGGTCTGCCAGCAAAACCCACGGCTCACCTGGCCCAGGATCTAAGGAAGGTTTGTAATTTCCCCGTGCCTCAGTGCCTAGCTGTTAGACAGGGATGCCAGGGAGCTGCCCTCACATTAAGAGGCCACAGAGGAAAAAAATAGTTATTTCTGATGCACTCTGATGTCAGGGGTGAGATGAGAAAACAACAGCCTGCGAGGAAGATCCACACTGCTGTCAGTGCAGAGGATAGCATGGGTGATAAATAAGGCCTTGGGCTACAGAGCGCATTAAAAAGGTCAGCAAATTCAGAAATGAGTACTGACACGCCTGTTCACCGGGCACAGTGGGAGTGCTGTGCTGTAGCTGTGTGACGGATCTGCCCCACGGAGGGGGCATCCACCCACCTGGGTACTGCACCGCTTCACTGTGCTGCTGCTGGGCTGCGGGTGCAATTGCACACCCATCGAAGGGGCATGGGGGTGTGAACTGGCTGGAGTGGAGGTGATGATGGGGATACTGGGTATTGCGAGAAAACGGGGGAATTCCCCACTGAGGGCTCCTGAGGCGGGAGGAGGACCAGGCAGTGCAGTATCCCACTCTCCGTACATTTTAGCTGTGTGCTCCTGGGTAGCCCAGGTCCTGTGGCAGGATTTTGCTCTGTGATGTGGACTCACTTGCACAAGCTACTTCCTCACTGCAAACGGGGCAATTAGAGACCCTCTGCCTCTGAGATGCACCCCTTCCCCCAGGCCTGGCTGGGTACCCCTGCTCCAGGCTGGTGCCTCGTGGCCCTACGGCTGAGGTGGGAAGCAGGATCCAGAAAGCAATGTACAGAGGAGGCAGAGACTCGCCGGGCCGACCCTGTCTGTGATGCGGTGGATGTCTCTGTCCTGCAGGGCAGTGGGTGGGAGTGAGCCATCACCCCCCATCCCCCCGGGCAGCAGGCAGGGAGCAGCAGGAGCAAAGGCATCTGGAGGGGCAGGAGAGGAGCAGCAGCGAACTGCTCTCCCTGCCTGAAATCCTGAGGCTGCAGAGCAGGCAGAGAGGCTCTGCAGGAGAGTTTTACTGCAGGTCGATGTTTGAGCGCATTCAGGTGAGAGAGTGGCTGGGGAAATGGTAGGTGAAGAACTAATTGCTTAGTGAAAAGGCTGCTTATTCCGTCTGACGTGCGGAATTAAACTGCGTAACTCGGGGTGAGTTATAAAGCGGGGTGTTTATTGCGGTGCCGGGTGCAAGGGGGGTCGCTCCTCCTGACTTGCACACGTAGTTTTACTCACAATACATGTTTACACAGTGAAGTTGGTTAGTTCCGCCCAAAGCCTACACCTACGAGCTAATTATTGGTTAGTTGCCTTCTCGCTGCAGTTTAAAGGTAGAGTTCATTTTAAATTTACTCCCCGTGCTCCCCGGGCGGGGGGATTCGCTCTCTTCGGGGGCCCATTTGAGTAGGGGGTCGGGATCTCCCCCACCACAGTGATTGTACCCCGGTGTCCTTGAGCCTTACCCCTTCAGCAGCCCGTTTCTTCCAGCGGCTCGCAGGCCCCTGCAGCAGGCTCCGTATTCCCACGCCGGTGGGCTCAGCTCCCCCTGCCCTGGCTGCCCCCCGAGGCGCTGAGCGGGCCGAGCCCCAGCCCTTCTCTGCAGGCAGGGAGGCTCCTGCCCGCCTGCCGACGGCTGCTGGCCCCGGGGCGGCTCCTGCCTGCAGCCCGGCTTTCGGGGGGCACCGCGCTGTCTCGCATCGAGTTCCCCCCTTTTCTTTTCCCTTAGCAAATTCTTTTGCTTAAACAATACCATTCTTAGTATGGATTCTGGTAAAATATTTCCCATCTTGTAGCCTTTGCCTTAGCCCTTTTTTCTTCCATTCTTCATAACTGCTATCATTATTTTTTTTACACATGCACAGAAAGCATCGTAACGTAATACAAATCAATAATTCTAATACAATAATTATGATAACTACAACAAAGGGCTGCTTCAGCCACATAAAATGAGGCAGGCAAGAAGTAAACTATTCCCAGAGGTCAGAAAATCCAAAGGAAGTGTCATCTAGGGATACTTGATGTAATATTTTGGGGGTTATCCAAATTTGTTGCAAATCCGTTTCAATACGTTTTTCTTGGTTAACATAGACACAGCAAGTTTGATTAATAACCATACACAATCCTCTTTCTTTTGCTAAAAGTCTGTTCAGACCCATTCAGTTTTGAAGTACTAAATTTCTTAATGAAGAAATTTTGTAGGACTCCCTGTACAGCGCCTATGGTGAGTTTTTCCATTTGTTCTATTGTGGCAGAAATATTTATTATTGCTTTTTCTAACTCACCCCTAATGAAGGAAGATGCCATCTCGCAAAACTATGGAATACTGAGGGGCTTTTGGGTCATCGGGGGCTTACTAGTTCCTCATTTAACCAGTTTCCACGGGGATCTCAAAACACCCGGTGGAGGATGCGAATGATTAAATATTCTGCCTTGGGGAACTGGGTATCCTACCCCAGATTCACCTTGCCGTCACTTAGGTATGTTTTTCCTGGCCCTGCCATCTCCACATAACCACCATAATCCTTGATGTAAGCAGCTATAGGTCTGATTAGCGAGCATATCTAGATGCACTTTCCCACATTTCGGGGTAATACTATATTTTCCTTTTGTATTAGTTGGTGTTAGAATTGGCGGGCCACATACACTCCAGTTCAGAGCAGTGTAGTTTAAACTGAGCCATCCTGTCAGTGGAGCATTCATTCCCATCATTCCCTCTAATTATCGTAGAATTTCCTGATTTCTGTACTTCATATCAGGGTCCTGCTGTACTATCTGGAGATTTGTAACAACCAAATCCTTTATGATTAAATGGCCAGCTCCAATTTGCCTGTGATACCATTACACCGTATAATGGAAATTCTCTACTACCTCTGGAAAATGCTGAACATACCCAGCAATCTGCCAGATTCAAAGCATTCGTTACATTATGGGTTACTTTTACAAACTGATTCTGGTCCCAAGAATGAGTTCCTACTGTACAGAACATTGTTAATATACAAACGACCAACGGTCTTTCCGTTGGATCCGAAGCCGCAGAGGTCTGGTAGGTGTTGATTCCCATCGCGACTTAGGGGCTGCCTTCGCTCTGGTGTGGCGGATCCAGGATGCTTGTTCCTTAACTCTGACTGCGGTATGGGATGTAAGCAGTATTTGGAAAGGACCTTCCCACTTCTGTTCCAGAGGTGAACCTGAAAGAGGTCTGACACATACATAATCTCCTGGCTCCATGTTATGCACAGGTCCATCAAGACCTGGAGCTCCAGTTCCTAAAACTACGTCTCGAAGCTGTTTCTGCATGCTTCTTCCATAATCAGTAAGTACTTCATTCTCAACTCGGGCTGACGCTCCGCTCCTGTTTGTATACTATAAGGTCTCCTATACAGTATCTCAAAAGGACTTAGCCCTTCTTTAGCTCTGGGCTTGGTTCTAATTCTCAGGCGCGTCAGAGGCAATGACTGAGGCCAAGATAAACCAGCCTCCTGTCCAGGTTTTACAATTTGCAGCTTAATTAGGTGGTTCATTTTCCACTTGACCACTTGCTTGTGGATTATATGGGGGGTGTAACTGCCAGTCTATTCCTAAAAATTTAATAACTTGCAGAAGGGCTTTTTCGATGAAGTGTGGCCCCCAGTCTGATGAGATTACTGCTGGAACCCCAAATCTCTGTACTCTTTCTTGTAATAGTACTTTGGTTACTTCTTCAGCTTTGTTGGTTCGGCAAGGGCGTGCTTCGGGCCACCCTGAAAAGGCATCCTCAATACCTCCTGCATGACCAGCAGGTATTAGGACCCCCCTTTTGGGGTCGGTGAGCCTGGATTGCGATGACGGTGCCACCTTGTCCCGCGGCCCCACGGGGATTTCAGGAGTTCACCTGGCTCCCGGCGCCCCCTTCAGCTGAGCTGCCCCCTGCCCCGCCCCCGCCCCAGCCCCTCCGCGCCCCGCTGGGGTCTCCTTCATGTGCCCACATGCCGGGGGGGGGGCGGGTCTGGGGCCGGGGGCGTCCGTGCCCTGGGGAGCCCGTCCCGGCGCGGGCACGGAGGGGAGCGTCGCAGAGCCCCCCGGAACGGCGAGCGCGGCTCGGGGAACGCCGGCCGAGGCGTCCCGGGGCAGGGGGGGCGCGGGGGCCCCCAGCCCCGCAGCGGGCTCGCTCCCGGGGCTCGCTCCCCGTGCGCAGAGTAACCCCCCGCCGCCCCCCCCGGCGCCGGGCGAGGGGCTGCGAGGAGCCCGGGGGAGGGGTCGGGCCAGGGCCCCTTTCCCCGCGGGGCTCCGACCCCGGGGCGGGCAGCGGGGCCGGCGGCGGCGGCCCCTCCCTGTAGCGGGGCGGCTGCCGGCGGCGGGGCCGGGGCGGGGAGCGGAGCGGCCGCTGAGCGCCGCCGGGCCGCGGCCGCGCCGGGGCAGGTGAGCGGGGGCCGGGGCGGCGAGCGGCGGGCGCGGGGGAGAGCGCCGGGGGGGCGGCGGGGCCCGGGCCGGGCCGGGGAGCTGGGCCGGGGGGGCCGGAGCCGCGCTGGGGGGCGCGGGGCTGCGCTGCCGGGGGGCGGCCGCGCTGTGCCGGGAGCGCCGGGCGGTGCCGGCTGCCGGCACTCGGCTGCGGCCGCGCTGCCCGGGCCGTGCCGGGGGCTGGCGGCGCTGCGGGCCGGAGCGGCGGGGCCCGGGCTGCCGGCGCGGCGCGGGGGGCGAGCGGGCCGAGGGGGGGCTCCTTCCGCCGCGCCCCCGGGGGGGCGGCCCGGGGGTCCCGAGAGCCGGGGGGGCGGCGGCTGGCGCCTCCCCAGAGCCCCCCCGAGCCTGCCGCGGCCCCGCTCGCCCCGCGCAGCCGCCCCCCGCCCCAGCCCCTCCCCCGCAGCCGGGCCCGCAGCGCCCCCCGCCCCCGGCCCTGCCGTGACGGCTCAGCCGGGCCCGGTGCGGCGGGCGCTGCCTTGGCGCGGGTGCCGGTAGCCCCGGTGCGGGCAGGGAGCGGCGCCTGCGGAGCCCCCGCGGCAGGGGGGGGTCGGCCGGGCACGGGGGGAGACTGCTCCGGGGGGGATTAGAGAGAACGGGCCCCTCACGGGAGCGCACATGCTGCAGGAGGCTTCTTTCGGGTAAAATGCAGCTGCCGCTGTCAGGGTGGCTGCCAGGCAGGGCATCGACGGTTCAAGGGTTTTGCTGTTCGGGCTTTGTCAGACGAGCTCGTTCGGTGGTGGAACTTGACAGTCAGTGAATAACCCACGTTGGGCGGAGGAGCTGTCCCAGGTTCGGCAGCTGCAGAATGAGCCCTCTGATCCTGCTGGAAACGCTGAGCAGAAGCCCGAGGAGGGGAGATGAAGGAACAGTGAGTTGTCAACGAAGCAAAAGCATGGAGGTTTGTCCTTGAAGTATGCCTTACCTACTCAGATTTTTTGGCATAGGATCACAAATTTTCATCCATTTGCTGTTTTCATCTCTGGAGTGCTTCTGTGTTTTTTCTCCTGTGTTGCACAGCTGCACGCAGCTGGCTGGGGAGAGCTGGCTGGCCTCGTGTACGGAGTGCAGCACGCGTCCCTCCGGTCAGCCAGCCCTGTCTGCAGGCTGGTGCTGCATTCCGTCTTTTTCTGAAGGCTGGATGTTCAGCGGCCACAATTCATTTTCTCCCTTGTGAGTCAGGAAAGTGACATTGTACTCCTCTGGGAGCACATGGTGTCTTTCAAGGCATTATGCTTACTGCTTTAGACTATACGTCGTGTGCCATCCCACACTGATTCCTGGTGACTAAAACATGAAGGAACTAAAGTTCTACAAGAAAGTGGCTTGGGGTTTTTTTTTTTGATAGATGCATTTGACACTCCTTCTTGTAGTTTGTCTTCATCGTGAGGTCCTTGTTTAATTAAAAGTAGTAGTCAAATTCCAGAAGGGAAACTGAAACTAACTTGATGTCAGGGACACGCTGATCTGGGGAGAGAGAAGCACTGGAACAGCTGTGCGTATGTACCATAAGAAAACAGTGTTGTCCAGAGATTGCTGTAGTTGTAGTATGAAGCCAAGAGGATGAGTGGCGATTAAGTTATTCCTGTGAGCTCACAGTGTGCCACAGGCAAATCTCAAGATGTTCCCTGCTTTGGAGTTTGTTCCTCTCTCTGTTGGTGGCGATTAGTTGGAAAGAAAGCCTATAAAGTACATTAGAATAGAAAAGCCTCTATCCTGTCCTTTCACCCACATTTTGGGCATGTAATGCACAAAGATGAAAGATTTGGAAGGGGCAAAATAACTAGTTAACATTTATTAACTAATCCACAGAATCTCTCCAAACATGATACTGAGGCAAACAACTCAGGGGAAGGGTACGTGAGGGTGAGAATTAAGTTAAACAACTAACAAATAAAAAAAATAATTTGCAGTTGCATTAGCTAGGACCCTTCTTCTAGGTGATTTACATTTTTGCTGTGCCCAATTATACCGTATATACCAATAATCAATATCCTGGCTGCCAAAGTCTTCTAAAATTATTCTCAAATTTGTTGGTTTATGAGGCTTAAAAGTTCCTCTAGGAGGCCACACATCCATGGGTCCTCCTCTAGTACGAGTCAGGAATGGCCATTCCTCCTGGCACAAAAGAATGAATTTTCATTTCAGCAAAGCCTGTGCCAGGGGTATCTTTTCCCAGTTCTCTAAAACCTCAGCAAGGTTTTCAACCTCCCTTTCAATGCCGGGTGTACTTTCCATTCTTACCGAATTCATTACCTTCCTCACCAGTATGCGATTTTTTAAATTTAAACGCAAGAGCACTTTCAGCTCTGTGTCTGGAATTACCCATGTCCAAGTCTCATCAGGTGATCTCACCTAGTTGCTGGCAGCATTGGTTTGGTATAGTCACAACTTTGTTATAATTGGTTTGCTTTAATCGCCACTCAGAGCTGGGCCACCACCCCAGCGAGTGGCAGAGAGCAAAGGGATACAGCACGGCTTATATACACTTATCAAATCATTAGTCAATGTCCGAAGTTTTTAGAAGTTTCCTTTGGTCTTGTCAGTTCTGCAAATCCACCACCTGACCCTGTCCCAGCTGACTGATCTATTCGGTTCCAGTCTCTGCCTCGGTTCCAGGCTCCTCCTCGGATCCTGATCTCTGCCTGCTTTAACTCACACACTCCTTCAAGCACACTTAAGTCTTTGAACAAGCAATTCCTAGTCACATCTACTGATTTCTCTAGAAACACCTGCGTTTCTGCAAGCACCTGTGTGCACAAATTGATCATCTGTTGTTTGTCTGTTCTCCCACTGATTAACTGGACTGGGTGTTAAACCAGCCTTGGATTGGATTAGGGCTATACTGGGGACGAGGCCTGGTTCTGCCACTTAGCTGCTTCAGCACTTTAAATTTCTGAATTCAAAACACATTTTCTTTAACAAGCAATACCAGAACAATGGAGAACAATTATCAATGGTTTGGTCACTGCTGATGACAATTGCTGTTTCTAGTGTATATGTCACGTTTATGAAACCTGGGTCTGCAGGAAGAAAACTGTTCTGTTGCATGTCCACAGCTGAGCTCCCTGAGATGAGCATCCACGTTTTAACAAGCCTTTACATCAAAGGCTGTAAATGAGCGTCAGTCTGCACAACCAGCTGGGAATCTTGTGGTGTTCCAGGCACATCTTTTTGTCCCATTCAATACCTTGTCTGTGTGATTTGCCTTTTTGTCTGTCTTGTGCTCCTCTGCTAAAGACTTCATAGGCCTCAGTCTTCTGATACTGCTCCAGCTCCTGCATCTAATGCTCCTTATCTCTGTCTGCTCTCCAGGAGTTTCAGGGAGTTGCCTCCCCTTCAGGAGGAAGGGAAGAAAAACAACTTGCCAGATGAAGTGCTGGTCCATTTCACCTGTGCAAACAGGAAAGGAGTGAAGAAACAATGAGAATGTACGTGAGATGCAAAGACACAGGATTTCTGGATAATATTGCTGTATTCTGGTGTGTGTCCACCCCTTTTTTTTTTCAAACTCAAATCACTATTCTGTTGACTCTTTTTTGTTAGATCTAGAAGTAGCCTGCTGCTAAGCTACTCAACTGAACTATCACCTACGCAGGGACTTCAGAATTGCCTTTCTGTGCCAGGATTAAATGCTGCCATTAAATGAACAGATCAAGCTTTAACGTTCAGACCTGTAACTGCAGGGTTCCAATACGCCCTTGTTTTCGTGCCCCACAGACAAAAAAGCACTACCATTCTACAACCACACACTTCGCCCATCTGACAGGCAAACAAAACATCATGGCTATTGGAGAGTAGCATAAAGGTAAAAGAGCCTAGGTGATATCAATTTAAGCTATCTACATTTAGGTTAAAAGAAAACTTCAGGCTAGAAAAAAACCCTATTTCACACGTGCATAATAGAATGAGCTTAACTGGAGAACTCTTTAGGGGGACCAATGAACTGAAAACCATTGAAGGAGTGGTCACAACACTTGCTAAAGGGATCCTTTCCAGAAAGAAGTTGTTTTCCCAAGTTTTTACCCCAGTGAGTTTAAAATTCAATGGAAATAAGTATTCAATCAGAGTGAACGTTAGTCACTGGGTATGCCTTTTATTTTTGTTATGTCATCACAACAATACATGCAATAGTTATAAATTTCATGCATTTGCAAACCTGTTTTGATGCTGCTGAGGACACAGTTAACATTCTAGATTGGGGTGCAAATTTAGTGCTGCTGGGTTTGCGTTTCTTTTGGACACTGTGTTCTTCCAGGAGACATTAATTCTTCTCTTCTGTCTCCAGCAATGTGCTGCTGTAACTGAGTACAGTAACTGAGTCAAAAACAGCAGAAGTTTTTCCTCAGCTTGTGTTTTGGATGGATTGTTTTGAATCACTAAGAAAGAGTTCTACTGTACTACCTGTAAGTAGATGTCCTAGGTTTTCTAGCACAGATCTATACAGTTCTTTAAATATTTCTTTATATTTATATATATGTATATATATTTCTTATAAAACTTAAACAAGAAGAATGATTTTTAGGGTGTTTGCCCTCTGACTATAGTAACGGTCTTTTTCAAGGGGAGACTCACTATTTGGTCAGTCCAGTCAGCTCAACGGTCCTTGTACTCACCAAATAGCAAAGGAAGTAGCAGGACTGCAGGGCTGGAACAGGGGAAACGCGAGATTTGCCCTTCAACTGTTATATCGGACAACTAGTTTGCTGTTGCTGCAGCTCAGACACACTTTTCCCCTGGATTATGGGACACTCACCCACACATGGTAGTATACTATGACTCCACTACTTACTTCAGGAGAACAACTTCATAGTCGTTAGCTAGCCAAAACCAAGCTTACTCAGCTTCAACAAGAATGTTGGGCTGTTGTATTAGAGATGGGGGCTGCCAAGCAGCAGCGGCCTTCAGTGCCACAGTCGAAAAGGGCAGGAGAAACTGAAGGGAAGGAAGTACTCAGCAGCCTTTCCCTGACCTGCTATAGGCTAGACTCACCGTTTTACTCAAAAAAGGACAGATTCCCTGGGGATTTAAAAAGTAGCACACAGAATAGAGATTTGACCTCAATCTCCTTATTCCTAGGTTAAATATATATATATATATATATATATATATATGTCTCAGACATGATAAGAATATGTTAAGGGCAAGGGGTAGAGGGGCAGAATGTCTTACTCTCTTCCCTCCCTCTCCCAGCAGACAGCAACATCATTCTTGCTACAGATGTGTTACCAAATCAACTGTGTTACCTTGACACACATTTTCCATTATGGTTAAGACGCTATGCATATGCGCCATTTTATAATATCTCTGTATAACTTACATTCTACAAGCTTAGTGAAAAGTGACAAAAGGAACCCTTGTTTTTTGCATCATCCCACTTTTCATCCAGCCATCATAAAAACTTTTAAGCATTTTGTCCTTGAAGTATCTTCAAAAGCTTAAATGTCCTGATAAATTCACGTGATAGGCGTTTGGCAAATAGGCAAAGAAAACAGAAACACAGAGGCAATTGATGAAAATGCATCAAAAAATAATTGTCTTATATTTTAGGCCAGTACATCCTAGACCTAAATTCTTTTCTTCTCCAAAAGAATAAAGATTGCATTGATATTCAGATACTAAGTTAGAACAGATACGTATTGCCATTTTAGACTTCTAAAGAGTGTGGAGATCTGTGGCTAAATGAATCTCCCCACTAGCAGAACAGTAGCAAAGATGCTGACTATGTGCTATTCATTATATAAACTAATACATTTGACAGCTGAACTGAGACTCTCGCTGTTACCTTCAAACTTGAACTTCGACTTGACCTAATCCCATATCGAATGGTAACAGTTTACCATCTATCCTTGGTCAGCCCAATGGAAGACTTCAAAGGATAGATTTAGTAGCATATAGTTTGGCCTTGACATGCAGACAGTATCTGTTCTTACCTAAAGAACAATAAACCCTTGTATTTCATTTCTCTTTTTTTTCTTGTTTTTTAACAGATGGAGGGCTGGTGTCTTATTCCATTCTGTCTCCCCACCTGGATGCCTTAAATGTGATAATAAGGGAAGCACGGGGTGAGCCCACCAAAAGCTCAGTTCAAGTTGGGATACAGTGAGAAAGGAAAGGAAATAGACTGATACCTGTCTTGTGTCATGGCAAATTAAAGCCTTAAATAGGCTGCCATAGGAGAACGTGAAGCAGAAATCAGCACTGACTTCTGAATTAACGGTGGCAGAACATAACAATGCAGGACTGGAGTGCACTGCACCCTCTCAAAGAAGTACAGATGCTCCATCAGTGACACCTAATTGAAAATAAACATTTTTGTCAGTCAGTTTATGTGGCACATTTCAAACCAGCAAACTGCAAGTCTAAACATCACCGGAATCACTTTCTGGTTACTATTCCTCCTGAGATCTCACCTGGCTGAGTTTACCACAGGAAAACCTTCTTTGGGAAATTCAAAGAACGTGTTTCACTCTCACTGCAAAATTAACTATTTTGCTCTTTTCTGAATGAGCTTTTCATGATAATCCAGAGTTCAAAAGTTCTTTTGTGAAACACCTTAATACAGCCATGGCATTTTTTGTAACTCGGAGTAGTAGATTTGGTTAACATTTTTCAAAGGATGAAGGATTACTAAAACCACTTAGTCTGAGCTACTATCTGTTTAACACAGGGCAAAGGATTGAATCCCGTCATTCCAAAAGGAGAATATATTTTCATTACTCTGAAAATGTAGTGGAGTAGTAGTATGATTATAATAAGGATCGTACCAGTGCATGCTGACTTCTTTGTCTGCAAATGCTCTGCAGAGACAACTAAGGATGAGGTCTTCTCGTTTCACATCTCTGAAGTAACAAACATATTCAGTAGTGCTATAAAATAATAAATAGCAAACAGGTTTATTTTTAGTGGTCATTCAGAGTTTACTTAGGTCATTTACATATGTGGACTTCAAAGTCCCCTTGAATTGCAGAACAGTGAAGCAAAACCTTATCGATGGTGCTTTTGTGTTAAGGTGATGCAAGAGCTTCAATCCCCAGTTACCTTTAACTTAAGACTTTCATTCTAGTGAGTCCTGACATTAAGAAACTTGGGGAAAGACATGATGGATGGCAGGATGACACAAAAGCAAAAGATTCATGCATATTAGTAATTTATCCCCATCCCTTCCTGGTGTTTGTACCCCTCAGTAGATATGAAAAAGCAATGTAATTCTCTTCCATCCTAGCAAAGGATGTTGGATGAGTCACCATGGACAAAAATGCATCATAATGTTGTCATGTCAATCAAAGCTTTGACAGACAATTTCAAGTCAATTGAGCAAAGATTTATGAAATTATGAACCAGTTTCTGCTCAATGAATCTCTGCATAACTCCTCTAATCATATTTGAGAATATTATTTACCAGGTGAACCAAAACAAAAGAATAAATAGACAAAAATCAAATGCATCCGAACCAAATATATTTTTGTGTTTTCTGTAGCAAAGATAAAATCACTGCATTTTGTTTGGACTGAAATGAATCATTATGGTAACTTCCCCCCACCCCCTTAAAAAAAAAAAAAAAAAAAAAAGAGCAGAGAAAATGAAAGTCTAAATTGTTACAAAAGTGCTGATGCCAACCTGCCCCATTGTCACCTCTGACTTCTATTCACAAATTGCAGTGCTTGGGTAGATCACTTGGAACGGAACAGCCCTGTTTTCAGTCTCCCAGGACAGCACCCCAGCCCTGAAGCAATAAGGCTATTTGAGGTATGAATCTCTCCTAGGGACATTGTTCCACTTTGGGAAATAAGCATTTCCTAGACCAAAGGCTGAAACTTGAGTGAGTATCTTAAACACAAGACCGCATAATTATTTTATATAAAACATATCTAGCTTGAAAGCTGCAATGTAATCTCAGCTTCAAAATGCACTCTGGATAGGGAGTTACGTACTCTTCCGACACACAGGAAGGGCTTGATTTAAATCCCTGTCGTTGGTTCCTCTGTAAGAGACTGCACGACAACGCTTCCTTCAAGAGCAGCTCTGAGAAGCCGATTTTTCAGGAAATAGTGAGTGAGTGTGCATCTGCGTGTGTGCTGCCACTTCTGAGCAGTCAAGAACTGGGAAAGGAGGATCTGAATGTGAAAACATCTGTCCTCTACCAGTACCTTGGGCACTCAGCTTGAGGCAAGCCAGCCAGCACCTAAACGCCCAAATCCCCAACACTCACCTGAACCATGAGGGAATGGCACCTGCCAGTATTGCAAAGTGGAAATCTTCAGAAAAGTGTTTGTTCATGGTAAGGGATGTTTCTACCTCCTTTTCTCTTATGGACATCTCTCCTATTCACTAGCACGCTTTTACTGGTGTTCTTGTGGAAGTAAGCCCGTCTGCTTTGAGATAAAACCTGCAATGACGCTGGGATCAGCACCAAACGGGGGGAAAGGAAGCATCCAAAAGCCCTTTACCGAAGATCTCAGCTGATCTAAAAGACTCAGTCTGCAGCTCTTCCAAAGCAGATCTGTTTTCTTAACGATCTGTCCTTTTTCGCCTGCAGAGAGAAAGTCAAGTGTGTCCTCGTACCCTGTTTTAGTAAAATGGATGTGCAGTACTCACTTCATTATAACCACTGTGAGGATTAAAAGTAACTTGAGCGAATGGCCTTAACTCCTTGTAATTATCTTTTGAAGGCATTCGAAGACAAAAGAAAAAAAAACCCCAAACCCCCCAAACTAGCTCCAGAACAGCAGTGCTTGCCAAGGGACCAGTGAGCAGCTGGCAGGGGCTGTGGGCGCAGCAGTCCCCCCATGAGCCTGGCTCTCCCACACGGTGTCCAGGGCCGATGGCAGGGTGGCGGGACCCATGGCACAGGGAGGGTGCAGAGGGCCTCAGAGAAGGAGCTCTTCCATGGATGTGTGCGGGGTAAGGCTGAAAGGCCTCTGATGCTGCCCGCCTATGGCGTCGCTCAGCCCACGGGCTTCTGCGCTGACACCCCTCAGTCTCCAGGGCTTCAACAGGTCCCTAGCGCCACTGAAAAGGCAAAAGGAGGGGGTACGGGACGAGCAGTCGGTTATTCGTTCTGGCCTGGGGCCTCTGAACCATACTCCCAGATGAGTGACCCAGCTGGCAGAGCCCCACCTCTGCCCAGGCCCTCCTGGGGGGCACAGCCCTTCCCAGCCCTGGGGCCCCCTTCCCTCTGAAGTCTCTCAGCTGTGTAGCTCCTTCCCCTGTTAACCCTTTCAGAGGTAACGCAACAGAGAAGCAAGAAGCTGAGAAGGTTAATTGCGAGCGCAAATATTCTTTCAAAAACACACCTTCAAACCACGACAGGTCCAGGCCTGCAAGAAGCTCCTGACTGCAGCTGTGTGCCCCCTTACTGCGCCGTGCCAGGGGGGCGCAGCCCGGCCTGAGGCCTCGGGCCAACCCGGTACCGAGCCCTCTTCCTTCTGGCGGAAGACTAAGACCTCTTGCTTAAAGCTTGCTTTTCTTTTGAAAACAGTTTGTAGCTCCTTTCTTACTACTTGCTAGCAAAATTCCTCTTCTTCGTTGCCACAAACTGGCTGCAAGTGGAGTTCTCTGCAGACCCGACTCGTGGCACATCTCTACAGCTTTATGTAGACTCCCGTCAGTACAACCACTCGGCCCTGACCCCCGCTCTGGGCTCTTCTCAGCTTACTGAAAGGTCTTTCCACTACACCACTGGTCCCCACTGGAGTCAGTCGAGGCCTGTGGTTTATTGGCGGGACCTGGCTTTAAGTCCTGAATACACGTGAAGATTTATTAAATAAGCACACTGCTTTTCTGCAATGTGGCACAGAAGACTACAAGGTCAGCGAGTAGTCCAGCAATGACAGAAATTTCTTTATGCAGGCAAAGGCCCACAGCTACATTTTTGTAAATGCTCCTTGTGGAGAAGGAGGCTCAGACTGCGTACATCTCAAGCTATTTTTACTAGCATTACAAAACACCTTTCATTTAAATCAGACTTGTAAAAACAACGGAAGACCTTTATTGCTTTTTAACCTTATGCTGAGCATTGTTATTTCCCTTTTTGAGAAAACATCCTCTATAAATATATATTTAGAATTCTTCCCACAAACTTATGAACCTATTGCAATCATAGAATTACTAGAAAACTGACAAATTTTAAACAAATATTTCGAAAGGTAAACATACCTGATCTTTTATTAATGATGTACTAGCAGCTTCCTATAAAATAACAGCTATCATTTTGAAAAGACTCGATCCTCAAAATGCCAAGAAAATATACACCAGCTCAATGTCCATACTCATACAAAGAGGAAGGTTTCAAGAATGTAATGAGAGAGATTGCACTTATTGTTGCAAATAATTAAAGAATCAGAATTTGCTTTTGCACTATAAAGTGCAAAGTTATTGGAAACAGACTATTGAGTTTTCCCTGTTTCTTAAAGAGAGTTGAGAAAAGCTCCAAACCAAATCCAGTCTCAGCAACAGAGGCAGACACTGAAACCAGCACCATGCTGACTCCCAGCACCCTGCTGTAAGCATTAGGAAGTTCCCTCAGATAAAGAGGCAGAAATGTGCTGATTTCTGCCCTTCATAACGCTAGCGGAGTCCTAGAATTACAGTTAAGGTGATGATACAACCTAGTCAGTCAATCATCTCATGTCTGCCCAGGTAATTATATTTTAACTGTTAAAGGGCTTTTGTAAAGGGAAATTGTCAGCCACGTGAATGCTTGGTTGATGCAGCACATGCATTTACTATCTTAAGGTGATTAATGTAATTTCCAGCCCAGGGGAGGCCACATGACGAGTTCAATGCAACCCCTGGTATTTAAGAGCAACTGACCAAGAGAAATAATGCAGGACATACCCACTCTGCTCTTCATTTGTGGCAGATAAAGGAGTTTAGAGAAGAACCTGTATAACTTCCACTACAGATAGCTCCTTAGCTTTGACTGAACAGACTGAGGCTGGTTTACTCCACAAGGCCTCCACAGGGCACTAACTTTGCTCCTAAATAATTTAGCTGGTCAGTGAACAAGGAACAAATGCTTTTCAGGACTTGTATGAAGGACCAGGAGATGAAGTGGCACGTGCTGGGTGGGGATTTCATACGCAGTTTACCACTTGACTTAGCATGTAGTGCTGCGCAATATGAACAGTGTTGCTGGTCCCGTTTCCCTGCCTTTAAAAGGAAGAGGGTACCTGGGAGCTAGATATGAGTTCCTCCTCCTAAGGCCATAAGGCTCAATGTTTGAAAAATAGCTTAGGAACGTTGGAAGAAAGGTGTACGAAATCAGTATTGATCCCAAATGTTTTGTATACTCTGTTGCTGCACTCAATAAAACACTCAAATATAGAACATGTTTCTGCAAAGCCAGCATGCAGAAAATTCTCTATTGTCTCCTTCTACTCTATCAAGCAGTCCATGGAAATCTTTAGAGTCCCCGGTCAATACTATTTAAAACATCAAGACTGATTTTACACTCCACATTCTTTGTAATTTCTCTTTCTCTCCAACAGGTAGTACACTTGTGGGAAGAATGCCTTCCCTTCATAACTATAACACACAAAGCTTCAGGCATGCACATTTGAGGTGAAGGCCTAAAATTCTGAAGGATCTCATTATCCTTCCAACACAAAAAGACTTTCCTGGGGACCACTGCTTTTCTGTGAAGGGATGTGTATTTTGTTTCCTTTCAATGTTACTGTAAAAGATAATGTCATGACCACCTCATAGACTTACTGGTAATCCATTTCATGAAAAATCAAATCCACCCACTGTATAAGCGTACATTTATTATAATACAAGAACCCATACAGGGTAGCCAGGAAGCAAACTGGTTCCAATTTGTCCCTCCCAATCATTCAGCTTCCACTGCATGTCTCTTGGAGTCATGGGGCAAGCCAAGTGCATCTTGACAGCCCTGGAAATTTTTCTAAACCAGTTCATCATATTCCCCAACACTTCTGATTACAAAGTTAATAGCTTGAAATGGACATTCTGGAGTTAACCCTGTGACCTGCTTAGCAGAAGAGCAGCAAAGTGTGGTGCGAGTGCCATGCTGAGAGTGACAACACCTAGTGATGCTTGAGGCTCCAGTACTACAAGCAATGCCAGAAAATGGAGGTAATTGAGGGGATTTCATTTCTTCTTTTGGCCTGCCTAAGTTTGCTTTCCATAATTGACTTTCACATGCAACTTATGATGTGTATTTCTCAATAGGCAAATACCAGTGATGAGGGGCAATGATGCAGCTTGATCAGGTATTTGGCTAATTCTCTACTGTCTGAAGGCAGAAGGGAATTTCTCAGAGAGTGTAGGGCTCTTAGGACAGAACATGTATTCAGAGCTGCCCAACAACTACTTTTGGCCAGTACCAGAATGGTTCACGTCCAGTCCAGTAACAGATGACATTAAAGTATTACGGGCCAGGGAAAAATACTTATTTCTTAGATAAAAAGGGCCTTTAAAATTTCCTTCTGAAAACAAAGACCACCACCACCCTGACCCCTGTTTAAAAAAAGGGATGTACACTCAGCAGGTTTAGCCAGCTCACCACAGGCTCGAATGAGCAACACTGGCACGGTAAAGGGGGCAGGAACACGTAACTAGGGAGCAGCAGAAGGAAGCAGGACTGTGCTACTGACCCCATGAACCCATTAGATTAACTTTGTTGTAAAGCAAATCTGCTCTCTGACTGGTATCCAGGCTATCTATAGAAACATGTGAGACAGGAATCAACTGAATGAGTCTCATTCTCCAAGTGTAAGACTTGACAGGTCTGAATGTGGGTTTCAAATGCCTGAACAAGGAAGAAAAGAGATTCTGGTGATGGAAACTTTTTGCAGAACAAAAAGATTCCAACCTGAATCCACACTGTGTAAAGCATTAAGGACATCTTTTTATCTTTGGAAATTATTTTACAGTTAACTGAATAACAACTCTGAAAACAAAGCCTCTTTTTATTCTCTCTCCTTGCATTTGCAATGGGAAGGATTTAAAGAACTGTATTTGATCCACTAGGTTGAGGAACTCACAGCACTGTACATTGGTTTAGTGTACTAAATTTAGTTGACTTCTGTCTCTTTCAATTACCCCTCTAAAAAGGACAGGTGAAAAATGTCTCCCTTTATATCATTTTGTTTGCTGTTAATTCTTCTCTTCTGGTGCTTGCTTGTTTTTTAGGGTAGGCAGAACAGAGCAGCTTAAGGGGGAAAATAGCCCTATAAAAAGCTCTTTTGCTGCATTTGAGCTTGTAGAGTCTTCCATTTCATATTTATATCTCATCAGTAAAGTGTCAGGATTGCTGATAAGAACAGAAAAGTCAGACGGAGAATGGACTGAATCTTAACTTTGGTAAAATAGGCTAACTGTAAGACACCCTGAATGTAAAAATAAATTCCCATGCATGCTATCCTCATCACATTAATGGGAAGCAAAACTAAATACAAGTTTTACATAATTAATCCACTGACTTGTCCATTTCTTCCACAGCAAAGAACTGTAGAGGAAGAGCATGCCCTAATTCTCAGAACTGTGCTCCGCATCAGAGGTGCTCTTAGACATTTCAGAAACAGTTCACATTCCTTTTGGTATCACTTCTGTGTATGCCCTCTGTAGGCTATGTGCTACTCTTAACACCCCTCGACCTCTCAAAAGGAGCTAGAAAGTAGGCATGAATGCTGGGGCAGGTCTTGAACTCTACTTTTTCTTTGCAAACGATACAACAGTGAGAGGCAAAAGGTTTCTGACTGTGAAGTCCTCCAACCATCAAATGGTAATCAAATACTTTGATGAGGAGGAAGCAAAAATATTAATGTATTTTAGTGATCTGTTTAAATTTCCAGAACAGTAATCGTTGAATTTGACTGCTCTCAAAAACCTTGTTCTGAAAACAGAAAGATGCAGCAATGATTTGTTCCGAGTTTCTTCAGAGTCTGAATGATCAAAGACATATCGAAGTTTAATTCCTCCACCTTTTTTCCCCAGTACCTGTGCAGGACTCTTACTTCTGGTCCCAGGGCTCTGAACACTGCAAGCACGGCTCTGATTAGACATCAGTTGTATGATCACAAGTGCCTCAACTAGCAGTTAACATTGTCTGCACTTAAAGGGGGAAGAAATCCGATTGAATAGAACTGACAGAGATGAAGGGAAGAGCCAAGGTGGATGGCTCTGTCTTGTTTTGTGGTGAAGAGGAAGCAACGAGGCAACCATTGCTGTGGGAAAGGCCCACACCTTGGAACTTCAACCCTAGGCAAGGATCAGAGAGCCTGTCCAGGAAAGCAATTCCATTTCCTCAGCTCTAAGCACAACGCTCTGGTGTGCCCTGGCCTGTTTCAGTGCCTGCCAGTGCCTCAGGTCTGCTGTGGCTCCTCTCATTTTCAGTGCTCTTCAGGGCAATGTCAATTTCAATAAAGCTAATAATTAGCTTAATGAGGCTAAATAATTAGTCTAATAAAGCTAAACTACTGGTTGGAATAACCAAAAAATTCTCTTGGAAGGCAGAAGGAAGAAGTATATTGACATGAAGTAAGCAAAATACCTGATAAAAGAAAATTCCCTTCACCATCAGCACTCAACATCTCACATTCTAGTACCCGAGGTACTATGCACATGGGTAAGAAGACAACCACCTCTTGAAAGAGCTTAAAACAAAGCCGACAGGCAAAAACTGTGAAGAACACAGCAAAACCATGACACATTTCAATACATGTGTTTCTCATGCCTGTGGTTCCTCATTGCCTTGCTCACAGTACCTTTAATTTTGGAATGTCAAGTTCAAGCACAAGTTCTGTGGGTTAGCTTAAGAGTTACAGTCTTGCAGCATGCAATTTCATTAACAAATTGCTCATTCTGTTTTAGGGCCTCTCTTGCAATTTTGCTTCTATCACTGCTCTTAAAGATACATCAGCAGTGTGCTAAACAGCCAAAAATATCATCATCTTTCTTGCAGGCAAGGGGTGTATTTTTAGAGGAACATAAACCTGATTTTCAGTGATACCGGAGAACTGCAGCTCTTACTGGCTTCAAATGATATCTTGGGCGCTACCACCTCAGAAAACTCAAGCTTTCCACAGAAACAATGGAATTCATCCCCAAAACAGAATAGTTTCCACACAGAGAAAAAAGTATTCTGGTCAGATTTCGAGAAAACCTTGTGTTGCACTTACACCAGAAATGGATGACAAGTTTCAAAGCTGTTTTTAGGAGGGCTTGGACTTGAGGAAAGGAAATAAGCAATCAGTGAGGTAACTCACTGCCACACATGGAACCAGCTAATGTATGAAGATAACAGAGGCAAAAAATGTTGTCAGTCTCTCAAGTGGTGTATCAAATAACATTTGGTCTGGATAAGAGAGAGTTTTAAATTCCACCTCATCCCAGGTTTGACAACACTGATTAAAAAAGCCCCAAATCCTACAAATTACTGATCATCAGCTCCATCGGTGACAAAAGGAACTAGCTGTTAGACCATGTCCAGATATTTTCAGCACCATATTGTCTTCTGAATGTGGTGCCGTTTACTCTATACCTTTCTCTATGGCTATCACCAAGCATTATTAGAAGTGAGTCAGGGACTGCACATGTGCTAGTGCAGATCCACCTTCACCATTCCAAAGGAAACATTTCCATAACGACAGATTAGTGAGAATGCAGGAATAAAGGCATTTTTATAGATATATCTGTTTTCAGAAAGGAATTCAGTTTATTAATAAGACTATTTTTGTTGAAGTTTAGCAGCAGATAGACAAAATTAGCTGGAGGGTTACTTACTTTCAAGTAGATCCAGTGTTCCACTCCTCTCCTGGCAGAAAAGAAAAGTACCTTCAGGTTTTCAAGGCACAGATCGTGTATTTCTTGTGGTATGAACTAATTTCTTTTAACATTCAGCTGTGCAACTCACCAGTTCCAAGGACTGTGTGTTATACTTTGCATTCTAACAAAGCTAAGTACCTTCCCTTCCAGGGCTCTTTTGTCTTCTAAATGCATCCTCCTTGGTTGTATTTCATGTTACTGTGTTCTCACTGCTTCTCTATAAATGAACATATTAATCCTTAATTTTCTAGGTTTCTTGCTCCATTTGCCAAAGAAGCATTTTCCTTCTCTCAGGAGCTGCAGATGCAGATTACCACTGTGCCAGCTTCTTCCTGTCTGGAGTGGTTCGGCAAAAGGAATTAGTTCCGGAAAGTTCATAAACGTCTATTTTCTTTTCACTTCTACTACACTTCACAGCTGTCTCACTGTGCTCTTGTCACTTTTCTTTCGAGTATACTTATGAAAACCCATCACAGCAGCTAAGGTCTGCAGGGTTGGAAAGCTGACCTGCCAACACAAGGGGCAGAAATACGGGAGGCAATCTTTCTCCCATCAAATAACAGTTCCTCCACAACCCTTTTACTGTTTGGGATATCCCTGAGAAAATGCAAAGCCTCAATTTTGGCTTGTTGCAGCATTCACAATGATGGAGAAAAAGCTGTCAGGATTCACTTGTCAGCAGCTTAGGCAGTTGTGGAACTTGAGGTCCATTTGAAAATGCTTCAGTTATTTGTATGCAGTAGACCTAGATGCAAGGGCATTAAAATCTGGCATGAAAGCCTATATGAGCAGGATATGCTCTAGTCTGAAAGAAGACAGGTTTTGATTGAGATAAGATGAAACACAGACAACCAGAAAGAAGTACAAGTGCAATACAGCGGGTTGACTTCACGTTTAAAAACATGGCACATCAGTGCAGAGAAAAACTAGTCTGTAGCATCCAATTAGAGCTGCTGCATTTTTCTAAGCTGTCCGGCTTACTCTGCATCCAGGCAAAACAGTTCACAGAAATAGTATATTCCCTTTTTTATGTATCACTTCAGGAGAAAAGGAAAAAAAAAAACAACCCAGACAACAAGACACACAAACCCCCAAAACTGTTGCTATAGAGGTATCATCTACAGAGATAAAGAAGGCCTAAAATGAAGCAAGAATTCATAGAATCACCTTTCTAAATCTTCAGTTGCTCAGTCTTGAAAATATGGGGGAAGAAAACTGAAATGCATGTGAGTTAGCATGCGGTTGCATAAAGCTATCCATGAGATCAACTAGGACTCTAGGAATTTCCAGAGAAGTTGATCCCACCACATCTGCTTTCTCCCTACCTGTGAGAAAGGACATCATGAAAATCAACCTTCAGACAGATGAGATTCCTTCTCCCTTTGAGTACTGCATCACCACAGAGAGCCCAGCACCCCAGAACAGCAAGAGAGATGAAGGAACCGGCACTTCCTGCCACAGAGCATCTCCAGTCGGTTTGATACTGCAGGTCAGCTACAAGCAACAGGATCCAACTCACGTTCAAAGAGCTCCAGCTCTATGTCTTATTGAACAATGGAAGTGGTGCACTCTGGAAACTCTAATTTAGATGTCCCACTATATATGCTGGTAAAAGCATATATATATATATATATATACACACACATATATATACACACACACACACTGATTATTCAGACGTAATCTGGGGTTTGCCTCACACCTCCTGCAATGAAGCCACTGATACTTACCTATCATCACACATACAGGGCACTGCAAACCAAACCATCCTTGAAACAACTCATCAGCAACTAGTAGACTCTGTATTAAAACTGTAGCAGTATTAATATTTGATGTCTTCACAGCAGTAAAGATTTATTTATTTTTTTAAAAGCAGAAAAGTCTGAGAAAGCCATTGTCACGGGATGATCCAAAGGCTGTTAATCTCCTGTCTACACCTTAAAGAAAGAAAAGAGGAGAAAAATCTAATTTAAACAAGTGTTATTAGGGATAAAAAATTCAGACTGATGTTACATTAAATTATTTGGGAGGCTGAGGTATCCAGCCATGGTCTTCAGTATAAAAGAAAATTATAGGGTCTATCAACTAGAGAAGCAGTGCTCTGAGCCTATGTGCTGGCATGCTTACAGGTTTTTTTAATGTCTGGCAGGATGTTTTACAAACTAAACTCAGCAAGATGACGATTCCACCAGAAGGTGCTTCAGATGGTTTTGCTAATAATTTTGATCAGCTGAAATGGAGAAAAACATAACTTCATTTATTTGGCTTTTCCAGAACCTGTCAAGTCTGAGCAGAACCATTAATTTCCCCCTTCTGCATCTCCCCCACCTTCTTCCAGAAATGACGCACTTCAATTTTATTTTTTTTCTACAAGTATTCTGCATAATCAGCCTTTGTTCCCAAAACAAATTTTCGTCATTCTTTGTTCACTTCCTTTGCTAGAAGGAAGTGCCATTTCTTGAGAATGTTCATTGGAGGCTGGTACTGCTACTGCTGCAAACATGGGAGTGCTAACCACATCTACTGGCTTTTGTTTTAAGAGCCTTTGAACCAACTTTGTTAATGGACTGAATGCAATTTAGATAGGGAACTTGGCTAAAATGTAGCTTCAATTGGCTATTAAAATTTAAGAGCCAACTAAGATAGCTAATTACAAAAAAGCTCCAGTGATAATGCTAAGCAGAATTAGTAATAGCAAATGACAGTCTGTCTAGTCTTATTCCCAAAGGGAAAGAAACTCTTAACTAAGAAGTCAACCAGACAACGTGCGGAAAACCTAATTGCATTACTGTTATTATGGCATCCCAAATCTGGCAGCTCACTAGGATAAAACAGTGAGTAAAGTCTGTCAAACTACTCAGGAAAGCAACTGACCCCCTTCTTAATGCTAGCTGTAACAGACATAGGGAATTACATTATCATTTTAGATTAACTTATTGGGAAACATTCCTGTAAAAATTAGCAAAGCAGCACCATCTAAAAAATATCTTATACCCATCCTGAATTTGATTCTCTCGCCAGATATTTTAGATTAAGGAAAAAAAATATAGAAACAATGTCTGCAAAGCGTTCAAGCACTGAAAGAAGCATTCCGTGCTTCATTATCAATAGCCTCATTACACCATCAGCTGAAGTGCCGACTAGCTCTCCTGTGAAGATTTATCATGTATAGTGGCCACTCTGAAACATAGGTAGCGGAGTCTTTTACATTCCCTACTCAAGAGTCTCCCTGCTGTGCTGGAAATGTCAGTCCGTTTTTTTCACGGCTGTGCGCGCAGATTGGAAACAGCAGGAGAGCTTGGGAGTATGACTGCAATACCAGTAAGGACACTTGTCTTCACGGCACTGCTCACGTGGCTCTGGGAATGCAGGACCCTGCTGTTCTCTAATATTTACACACACCTGGAGCCATCAGGAGCAGCAGATGCAGTCTAAAGGCAGCTTGCTTCTTTTGTGTTGGGGGCTTCACTTTCAAACAGGGATGGCAACAAAATCCTACTGTTTCCCTATCCCTGTTCTGCAAAACAACACACACGTGTGCAAGCACATACAGCACGCGGTATGTACAGTAGTACTGCAGGGATTATCACAGCCTTCCGCTTCGCTTATCCTGACCATCCCACGCTTTAAAACATCATTGCAGTTCACAGTGAGCCAAAGACGTTCTTGCTTGCCAAGACTGTAGTTTTGCAGTCTCTTGTGAGCAACGGCAAGCCCTGAAACAGCATTCACCTCGGATGGAAAGCACCCTTTTTCTTCGCAGAACACTTGCCAGTACAAACTTTTTCCAGGACTTTTTTGGGGTGGGAAGAGGCAGGGATGGCTTACGAAATCTGCACCTCAGAACATACATTTCAAATATATGGAAATATCTGTGTTTCCTGCATTTGGCTTTGGCAGTCTCAAAAGAAAACACACTCCTTGTAAACTTCAAAATAAAGAGAGAAAGTTTACTGGTAAATAAGTTACTAAAACAATTAAAATGTCAAACAACTAAAGTACAAAAGGATGACATTAACTTTGAGTATGCAAGACAGCAAGAGAATACCATATGCTTTCCTGACAACAGTTCTTCGGAAGAGTGTGAAATACTTTTTGAACAAAATGATTAAACGAAGTCATTAAAATGATAGTTTGGTTTGAGGAGTTTTAAATATGCGAGAGGCTTTAGCAGTCCTGTTTTTGCATCTGAAATGAAAAGAATGCTATGCTTAAAGTCACCAGCCACACTTTGCTGATTGAGTCTGTATAGCAGTCAGAGTAGAAACGAACTTTTAAATATGTTATTCCAGTTTTATTTAGAAAAAATGGATTCCCTTGTTTTCAAAACACAACCTCAGCATTCATTCAACATTTTATGCTACAACATATTTATTTCAGTAACGATTCAGACATAAAATCAAGCTAGCAGAGCACTGGACATCCACACAAATACACCACCCACTGGCTCACATGCATTCATTTTGGTTTGCCGAACTTCATAAAGCACTCTCCCTGATAAGGATAATGTTCATGCCCTAACTTTTTTTTTTTTTTTTTTTTTGCAGTATCTAAATGTAAAGTAGTGGTATTTCACACCAAAATTAAACACTGCATTTTTTTACTTCCAACTCTGAAAACGACTCAAAGCCAGGCAAGGAAGTACTTTTAAGAAAGTTTTTGGAAGGTTACATGCTTCTCAACTATGAAAAAAAGGTAAACCATTATTTTGTTATGAGAAGCACATGTGAGTCAAGCTTCCACTGGAACTAGACACTTTACAAAATTATTAATAATTACAGCTTTTCACTAACATAAAAAGAAAACCTGAGGGGGCAGTTGAGAATGGACCTTGGGTTTTGGTTTGTGCTTTTCTTTGCCCTGGGCCCTATGTCTGAAATGCTGGTCTCCTCCTTTCCAGAGAAAATCTGAGTAATTAGAAAAGTGACACAAACACAAATACTATGAAAAAAGTAACTAACATTCACTACCTGTTCTCCAAATAATTGTTTACACATATTTTGTAACAAACTGGAATGCAAGGACGTGACTTTTGTCTTACATTCTCTTTTTTTAATTCAAACGCTTGAAAAATATTTAAAAGGTGTCTCTACCATTTCAGACTTCCTCTTGGTGTACATCTAAGTGGCCCTCAATAGGACTCACTCAAAATTAGAAGAAATCAGATGCAACACCACTGTTCTTTATAAAGTACCCACAACAAAAGTAAATAAAGCTTTATTTCTACATTATAAAGCAGAAAAAAGCACTTTAGTTTGCCTTTAAGACATGAATTTGTGTATATAAAGAAAACACATCCTCACTTCAAAGTTGGCAAAACTTTGCATTCGTATTGAAGTATTCATAAATCATGCAAATATTTTAATAAAACAGCTATTTAATAAACATCTATTTTAATAAAACATGTATTCTTCAAAACAGGTACAAACAACATTTCAGGATTCATCACTTTAAAAGGAAAGAAACAGATTCCAGTGCTACAGTAACTGAAAAAAAAAGACAACCCAGAGGTAAGGCAAAGAGCAACTTAATTTGTTGTTCCATCTATAATTTACTTCTGGACTCCCCTTCTGGATGCTGTGCCTTTCTTGGCTTTTGGTGAGGTCATCTTCCGCCTTCTGGTAGCTACTGCATCAGCAATTCAAACAACAACAACAAAAAAAGACAAGACTTTCTAAAAAATAACAGAAACAGATCAGAAGAAAATATGTATATTCTTAAAGAGGACAGATCGACTCAGATCATGCATTTAGTTTTGACGGGGGGGCAGGCGGACACATGACAGGGACTCAGAAGAATTTACCACAACTTCTGGGCACAACATTTTTTCCTGAAAAACATGTTGTACAATTCAGCTTCTCAAACGGTAGCATTGCATACCTTGGAGCCAACTTAATAGCTCAGGTCCACTAAAGGATGAAGAATCAGATCCTCTTCAAAACCTAAACCCCTCCTTCGTCCCCATGCACCAACTTTTAGTTCCGCATTAAGCCATTTTTGGTGCTCTTTAGCCCTTCTGCTAAGCTGATCCAGCTCCACAATCTGGCAAAGAACTTTTCTTTGGTCCAATAGTCTAGTGAGCTGCAGCATCTCAGAGCATTCTGAATGAAACTTATACAAGGGGAGGTGGAAGGCACACCGGCAGAAAAGAGGAAGAGTTTTGTTTGGCACTGTTGAGCTGTTAAATCAGCTCAGCTATCAGTGCAACTTCACCTACACATTTCAAGCTACTATTTGGCAATATTCTAACAAGTGTAACAAACAGTGCCATCTAAGTAAGATTCCTAACAAACTTGGCAGGCAGGTTGTTCGAAAAGACCATACTCAAATGCAGCAATAAAAAACTCCCTGCACTTTGATTCTTTCCTGCCCACTAACAGGGAAAAGGGGAAAAAACCCAACAAAACACCACAGCTCATTTCTGTAAATCACATTCAACTGTAGTCACTTTGAGAAAAAAATATTACTTACCATAAAAATTGCTACCATTTTCGCAAATGCAGTAACAGTAATATGTTTTTCATCTCTTAGCCACAGTATTATTTGGTTTACATTTTTCTTTATCCTGACTTCCCCCTTGCAGTCAGTATGCCTAACTATTTAAGTTCTTGCTTGTAAAGCTATATGTAACTCTACAGTTCCTGTTAACCTTTTAATCTGGAGTACTGACAAAGAAAAAAAGATAAAATTGAGTTTCATGGAAGTCTGTAAGAAAGAAGCTGCTTGCGTAAGACAACAGCCTTTGAGCAGTAGGAGTCACTGATTGTCCAAGCTCAATGAGTATGTCTGGGGGAAAGTAAGAGGTGGAGAACAATACAAAGCAAACCCAAACAGTTTTGAGGCTGCCCAAAGCCAAAACCACACCAAGAAAAGCAGCAAACTACTGCAAACAGTTTTGCTTTCCCGTTTGCTTAATTTTACACAACTTAATTTGCTCTGAAAATGTTGATTTGAAACTAAAAATACCAAAATTAGCTTTGAAGAATTCTAGTCTTGAAAATAAAATGGAGAATGAAAAAATATTCTTGTTCCTTTTTTGTCCAAAAGCACTTGCTGCAGCCAACACATAACTATAAAAAATTGCCAGACAATACATCTTTGATTAATAAATCACTTTAAAAAACCCAACACAACGGACAGCTCTGGTGATAGTCTCTCATTGAGCAGAGCAGCTTTACCAATGAAAAATATGTTCTGGCAAAACACACCGCTGCCTCCCCCCCGGCTGCTATGTAAAAGTCAAACCCATTCTGGTACCCTTACGCAGCTAAAAGATACACAAGCAGGTATCATAAACGGAAGTAGTAAATTAACTGTGTAAATCTTTCCTTCTCTCAGCTAAAATCTGGTTTATGTTCAAGAATTATTTTATCATTTTCAGAGTCACAAAAGTATTACAGCTACTATAACTGAGAATTCTAGCAATAGACGGTTCTCCTGAGTTTTCCAATGGAGTATTCAGTGGTATGTAGGTCAAGCTGTCCTACCAGCTGCATGAGCTCAAAGTTTTCCTCTCTCCACCCCTCCCGAGATTTTTTTTTTCGTGGAATCTTTGTATTGCAACAGAAAGCAGAGAACGACCCAAGGTTTCTCTTCAAGAAAATACAATAACCTGATCTTTTCCCCTTTCATTAATCCCCACTGGTTATGACTGAGGTAACCGTGATTTTTCTTCTCATCCAATCATAAGACTGTGTGATCAAACACGGCAAAGACAGGTCAAGTTCATGGTTCTATTATCACAAAGATGGTCAATATGAAAATGATGAACTTCAGCAGGAAGGTGTCGGTTTATAGAGAAAAAAAGAAATGAGTTACCAGATTTTCACGTTTGTATTTCAAGAATGTAGTGTTTCATGGCTGTCACAGACAATACAAGCAGCTGCAGCTCACCCATCCCTCATTCAGCAAGGGCTTACCCATTTCTAGTGCCTGTGCTGGAACATCAAAAAGGAGAAGACAGCTGCCCTGTCTCTGATTTGTCCTTTATGTTTATTGCATTAATGAATTGTTTTCAAGGCTTTTCTAAACTGTTCCCTCTGCAGAGCATCAGTGGAACGGAGTGGCAGCGATCAGCAATGAATCATAAGCAAACGCCTGGATGTTTCAGGAGTCAGGCCTTGCTGGGTAGACATACTAGTGCTGCAGCAGCACTACTCAACCACTGCTCTGCCAATGAGAAACTGAAAAACTCATGTTTTGTAGCCACAATTCAACGTGGTATTTTGAAGACAGCAAAACCTGGGAAACTCCTGACACATTTGCTCATGAGGAAAAAGCAACTGGCATAATAAGGTTTTCTGAAACAGAGTTGTTTATTCCATACAACTGACTGCAAAGATCTGCAACCTGCTTGGAGCTACTGACCCCAAAGGGTTTCTAATGTACCTGAGCAAAGAAATCAAGAAACACGCTTGCTTTCTTCTTCGGAAAGAGATCAGGAAGTTCCTGAACCTGAACTTGACTGTTGGGGCACAAGCCAGAGAAAGCCTTGCTAAAGCCAAGGTAAGCAGCACGCGCTGCTCTTCCTCTGTCCACTCAGTTACTCACACATCGCTAGAAAGGTACCAGGTTAGTGCGGCATGATTTCACCCTGTGCAAACCCATGCTGACTCCTCCCTACCAACTTCTTGTCCCCAATCTTTGGAAACGGCTTCCAGAGTACGTGCTCCGCCACCTTCCCAGGCAGCACGGTGAGGCTGCAGTTCCCAGCTCCTCGGGCTTGCCCTTCTTGAAGATGGGACAGACATTCCCTGTCTTCCAGGCCTCAGAGCCTCCCCTAAGTGCCATGCCCTCTCCTGCTTCATCAGGAGTGTCCCCACAGTGACACTGGGGATGGACTTTCGAGCGCAGGAATTGCCTGGCCTTCTCTGTACCGCCCTCACGCCTCACCATAACTGCCATCAATGCCGGTTATGGCAGATGCCAACACCGAATTTCTGTTCTGCTGCTCCACCAGCCAAGAGCTCTCCCCTCTCACTAAGAGCTGGCAGCAGAGAGCGGTGAAGAAACTTGAGCACAGGCCACGTCTGAGTTTATCACAGTGACTGACAACACAACGTGAATGTCAAGATGTTCTGTCCCTGCTTCCTCTGTGGAGAGACACTAGAAAGCAGCAAAAGCTGAACTTCTCTTTGACCACTCTGGTGCAGGCTGGAGAAGTTTCTTTACACCTTTTTCCTTTGCAGGGGATCAAAACCTGTGCGATTTCCCAGCGTTCCACGGCCACCAGAAGCTCACCTGCTACCTTCTGCCCAAACCACAAGGAGGACTGCTCTAAAATACAGGGAAAGTCTGGGAACTGATCACGAGTACCCCAACACCAGCCTGTGGCCTTAACACAGTTGTGGAAAAGGACATACACACATGCTGGCCTTTTGCCTGGCCTCCAGGACAGGCTGAAGGTGCAGCGGCGAACAGAGCTGAAAGGAGCAGAGCGCTCTGGAGAGCTGTACGGTTAGGGAAAGGGGTAGAAAGCGATGTCAAGAAGGGGAACGATAAAACAAAGACATATATTAGATGACAAAGTTTATTAAATTTCAAGCTGAAACAGAATACCTGGAATTAAATACAGTATATTAACTTCACAAATATGTATTCATATAAAGAGGAACAGCGTCACAGCAACATTCATTGCTTTCCTCACTGCCTGTTAACTCAGGTCCTTGAATTAGTGGGTAAAACCCCCAGATTTTTCCAGTCTTAATTGATCTCGGGACAACCATTCTTCCTTTCCCAGAACTGGGACTTTGTTCTGTCATCTTCTGATCACTACTGACTTCTGTGCACAGGAAATGACAACACAGATCTTCAGTAACAGGTAACTCCCTGAAATAAGTAAACCTGCTTCTTTTATTGACACAAATGTCCCAGAACACTGGCTACCATCTGGGCTACCGCCACCGTATCGTCAGCTGCTAGCAGCAACAAAAAGATTGGCTGCCCTATCATACAAGGTTTGGAAAGTACTGAGGAGACTGGAAGTTAATACTTTAACATTCATTTTTCCCGCACATGAAGTGTTTCAGGTACAGCGCAGCTGCCGATGTAGTAACTGGGAACGTCTACAGCTGCAGCGGCCTTTAACACAAACCCCAAGATGAATACCGTGAGGGGCCACGGGCACAAACGGAAACACAGAGGGCTGGGGCTGAACGTCAGGAAATGCCTCTTTCCGATCAGGGTGACTGGGCACTGGCACAGGCTGCCCATGGAGGCTCCATCCTGGGAGATACTCAAAAGCCAGCATGGTCCTGGGCAACCAGCTCTGGGCGGCCTTCCCTGAGCAGGGGAGCTAGAACGGATGACCTCCAGAGGTCCCTTCCAACCTCACCCGTTCCGTGGTCCTGTGATCCAAAACAAACATACCAAACCCACCACATAGCTCTCTCTGCACTGCTACACACTCACAGTAATGTTAAACCTAAGGCGCATAAGGTGACAGCAACGTGAAGTGCCCCGTCCTCCAGCATGACCACTGGTAAAGATTTCACTTTATCGGCAGAAGCAGTCACGGCATCTGGACTGAAGCAGCAGGCTCAAATCACATCAAATGATGTCCTAAGCATTAAAGTAACACTGGAAACATTAAAAACACATAGGGTGAAAGGATTAAGCAGAACAAAGGGAATGCTTTTGTTAAAACACAGAACATCAGTGGAGAAAAAATAATGCTTCTACGTTAACAAGAAACATTTTGACAATTCTGTCACGCTCAAGAATCAAGGTGAGTCATTCTGCTAGTCCGACAAAAATAGGTGTGCTTCTCGTGGCGAGTGCAAAATAAAACACCTATGCATCAATAAACCAACAGGCAAGTGCAATGTGCTTGACATCCATTTAATAGACCTAGAATTCACATTCGGACTGCAATAAACACATTTTCCCCATCTGAACTGTGGGATGAGAAACTATAGACGCACTATGTAAACAAAATGATTTCCAGAGCTTTTTTCCCAGCATTTTGTTCAAATCAGGTAATTTTTGGTTAAAACATCGCGGTGCTCCTGTACTGCCCTGCAAAGGGGATCCTGTCAACGTGGATACTTTCTGAAGATCCGTCAGAAGATACCATGGGAGAAGCTCCAGCAGATCCAGCTTCAAGTTCAGCAGTGGCTAGGGAGAAGAGAAACAACATTCCGGTGTTGCTTTTACCCTAGACAGGGCCAAATCAGTCACTATGAAAACATCATGGATAACTGGAGAGACTACAGTCCAGAAAGAGATTTAAAAACTTCCAAGGGGACATAACAATCAAAGGGCTAGGCACAAAGGAAGAAACAATCTTTTTCCACATTTGCCTACCAGCCAACAGTATTTCTAAAGCCAGTGACAGAAATTCTATAGGCTACACACTGAACATCTTCAGGGAACCCACAAATGACTCCTGCTTGCACCAGTGCTAAACTGAGCCCCCCTGCAGACCTCACGAACCTCCAGTATCTGTTTTCCTTGAATGTTCAAAGCAGTGATTTATTGGAACTCTGCTCCTAAAAACCAGCTTCTGCCTTCTCTGTGACAAACTTAAAAAGAATCCGCCGGTGAAAACGCAAACACCTTTGCAATGCAGTCAGGCCAGGACAAGTCTCCTAGCCTGGCACTTTCTTTGAGGGGCGTCTTTGTAACTCACCCTGGCAAAACCCTCTTTCCTCCACAAAAACACATACTCAAGGAAAGCAAGCCCACCTTTCCTGCTCTTCTCCAGCCACATTTTTCAGACAAGGTCCTGAAACCAAACGCACTCTATGACACCTAGCAGATGCACAGTCAGGTTCAAAATGCACACGGATGAAATGCAACGGCTTTGTGTCCATTCGGACACATGGAACGAGCTGTGAAGCTACAGCTGAACACTCTCTGTATTACCAAAAGCATGCAGGAACAGAAGGAAATTCTCGCAGGGGCTTCCTGCTTTGAAATAGCACCAGTCACTGCAAAGCAAAGCAGTGACTCTGGAGGAACGACTACCCTGAAACAGGTGGAATTCCTCTTTCGACACCTGGCCTCATATTATAGAGCATGTTTCATGCTATGTGTTAAAAGCATTCAACTCATCTGATGTTTGCCTAAGTGCTACTAAATGATCTTTTCCCAAAGAAAGGGTATCTTTCATCACTGATTATATTTTTCTTGCTTATTCAAAAAAGACTGCAACATATAAGCTACAAATACAAGCAATGGACAAGAAACAGCAAAAATCCAGACCCAACAGCAGAGAATGGGCGCGGTATGATGTAGTGCGGAATGCAACCGACGCACATGGAAGAAGCAGTGATGGCTGAAGTCTATAAACGTCTTCTCTCAGGGCTTCTTTTACGTTTGATGTTTGTGCTCAAGGATTCACTCTAGAAAAACGTGACTTCAGCTTAAGCCAAGTGCACCCGTGTAGAGGAAGCGGGTTAGTTTTCTCTGCACTTGTCTTTTTCAGGCAACTGCATAACATTCTACACAATCTTTTGGTAAGCAGGAAATTTTCACATTCAAGTCTAAACTGGAAAGCTAGCAGAAAAACCTCCCTGTGCTTAGCACAGGAACTTGACAGCTTTCAAGCCATTACATTCAGGAGTTAGGAACACTCCTCTTTTTCCTTAAAAATGCCCCTAACAGTGACACATTACCTTGTTTAAGTTCTTTAGCGATTCTTTCATCTAGTTCCTGCCGTACCTAGAATTATACAGAAAATATAGTTAATACTTTAACAGTCACATTTTTCTAATATTAAACTTCTAAAACATTCTTAAAATCCACACATAATGAGAGAAAACCTAAAAATATAATTCCAAGTAGACACACCTTGGTTTGGGGTTTGATTTTTCTTGAAGAGAAACTTTTGGTCAGTCGGGCTGCAGCTGCCTCATTGCTCAGCAACGTTAACAAAACAATTTGTAACTCGCCAGCTGGATTATTACTGGGCATTTAACAAAATACACAGGAAGAAAGCAAGAAAGCCTAGCGCAGTTATAGCAGTGAAGGTACGGCTGAAGTTTATCATCAAACACACAAACAGGATGCCAGCTACACGCCGAGATATGTACAAATGCCACCCACAGGGACAAATCAGCCAGTTGAGGCTGGCTTCTGCAACTTCACAGAGAGAAGAGCTGCACCAGCAGCTGCTGCAGGATTGACATACACCATTTGTATAGAAAAAAGCGTGTGCCAATATTCTTCTTTTCTCCACCTTAAGATGGGAAATTGAAAGAGCTCCTACAGATGACGCCAAAACTTCTTTATTGTTATTGCAAATACCACGACACACATTTATAAAAATATAAAAGCACACACAATTTTTTCTTGCAAACTGTGTACTAAGAAAAACAACCGCAGCTACAGCTTCTACGCAGCGAGTGCTGTGGGGTTTATTATGTAGCTGGAATCAGCCTGGATCACTGCAAAGGAGCACTTACGCCTCTTCTCCCCTAGAAAGTGGGTATTGTTACCAATTAAGTTATTCTCACTTATGATTCTGCCTTCAGAAGCCTTCACAAGAAGGAATCACATCTCCTAATTTAAGAGTCACAGTCCAAGCGCTATATGCTGTTGTTTACGTTTGATGGTACTTGCTACTCCTACATTTTTCCCATCAAATTTGTGACACACAGAAGTGAATTTCCAAACACGTATCATACAGCTTCCAGGGCTACGACGGCCATGAAGATGCTGCAGGGCTTGGACCTTGTGAGCTATATGCAGAGGCTGAGAGCTGCAACTGTTTCTTTGCTGGAGAACAGGAAAGCTCAGGGGGACCTTATCTATGCGTCTAAGTACCTGGTGGGGGGAGTACAGAAGATGGAGCCAGACTCTTCTCAGCGGTGCCAAGCAAAAGAACAAGAGGAATAGGCACAAATCCAGATAGAGGAAATTTTAACACAAGGATTTTTATAATTATTATTTTTTAAAAAATTGTAAGCATGGACAGCCACTGGAACAAGTTGCTCAGAAAAGGTTGTGGAGGGTCCATCCTTGGAGATGTACAACACCTGGCTGGACAGAACAGTGAGAAACCTGCTACGGCTGACCCTGCTTTGAGCAGGGGTGAGGTCGGACTAGATCATCTCTAGAGGCCCCTTTCCACCCTCACTCCTTCTGTGACTCTCTTGATTTTAGTACTGAATTCCTGGGGGAAGGAGCATTTATTTCATGAAATGAGCAGACCCACCTAGCAGCATAACAACAACAACAAGAACGGAAACACTGCACAGGGTACTCGACAGGACAGAGAGAGCAAGAGCCTCAGGAAGGAAACCACTCTGCTTACCCTCACAAGAGCAGCAGTAACAGGCAGTAACTGCAAGGGTCAGAGGAGCGGGGCTGTAAACCAGCGAAGCGGAGGGAAGGGCTCTCTCTCCAGGAACACAGGGAAAGCTGGGACCAAATTCACCGGATCCTGCAGGAGAAGCACCCCTCCGTGATACTTCATTGAAATACTCTGTGCCAACAGAGCTGCATGAACAATGGAAAAGGACCCCCCAAATCTCTAATTGTTTTCAAGCAGGTACAAGCAGAAGCAAAATTCCGGGGAGAAAGGACCCCCTAACTCCTGAGACGAGACACAGGTAACAGAGAAAAGCCGGAAAACTAATGCCTAGACCAAAATACGGCCCAAACCCAGGACCAAGCCCAAGCAAAGTCGTAGTACTTAGTGGTGTTAGAAGAAACCACTTTCCCTGGTTTCCTGAGTCTTCACAATGACTAGAAGGTCCACAGGACCCTCCGCAACATGTACAAATCAATCAAGAGAAGAAAAAGGTCTTGTTTTCCTCTTATTCATTCCATCAACGTCTTTGTGATTCTCATCCATGTCTGAGGGAAGAGAAATAGGTGGAAATAAAGCCAACACACTGATTTCTGAAAAGGGAATGAATGAAGAGCCAGGCAAAATACACCTCCGAGGACCTTAACTTGCCTCCACTTTTCTCCTTCCCCCCAAACCCCTGGGAAAGGCATCACAGCTGAGTGTCCCAAACCTCCTGAGCAGGTACTTCTCACCTCACTGCACACCTCTTCAGGCGGTAACACACCAGGTGTTCATTTGCAGCAGGCACCTTCTCAACAGTTCTTTTTCAGAAAGTGGTGTTGACTTACTACTTATCCACACAGGCTGCTTTAGCACAGAGTAAGCTGGATCCTGTAAGACTCCGTGAAATGATGCTCCGAGTCTGGAGTACCAGTACTGTTCTGAAGTTGAGTTCCTAGACACAACTGCTGCGACCACCAAGAACTTTTTGTATATCAGAAGTGGCAAGGAGGGTAAACCAGCCTACTCCTAGAGCTCAAAGTTCCATTATAACAGATTAAATCCATAGACTATCATCTCACAGACGGTTAACTACCACCGAAGCCCTTGCACTACACCTCACAGACGGTTAACTACCACCGAAGCCCTTGCACTACACCTCACAGACGGTTAACTACCACCGAAGCCCTTGCACTACACCTCACAGACGGTTAACTACCACCGAAGCCCTTGCACTACAAATACATAAAGCAGAGAAGTCCCCTGCAGCAGTCATTCTTTCACTTGGACAAACTAAAGTTCAAAATATGCGCAGTGTTAGGAAAATGTGAATACATCAGTAAGTTTTAAATCAAAACCTAACAGCATAAACAGACAACACTTCCAGTATAAAATACCATCCCAACATTAAACAATGCTGGCTGCAAACCTTGCCATGTATCTGGCTGCAGAGAAGAGAGAGGGACAGATTTTTGATGAAGGAGCTGAAGAAGGAAGAAAAATGGCCTTATGTTCACAGGTCTTCAGTGAGAAACAAGAACGTGGCCTACATGTAAATGAAGCAAGTAAAAAAGCTAACAACAAAGACTGCTACAAGAGTGCAGAAAGCCAAATCAGAAATGGAACAGAAATTGAAAGATGAAGAGGAAGCAGACATTTCCCTTCCCACATTAAACTGGTTTCATTTACCCACTGATTCACCCTGGTTGCAGAGTTCACTGTTCTTGTCTGTCAAGACACGCACGTTCATTTTCACCAGCCTTTGGCACAGCTGTTAGGATTTAAGCTTGACATTTGTTAAACCTAACAGCAGGACTCCAGTCCCAAAACCTCCTTGCAGCACTTGCAGGAGACATTCCTTGCCTTAGTCTACGGACTAAGGGAGCAGGTCTGAAATGCTGAATTGCTAGTTGCTACAGTCACTGTCTAATGACATGCACAGAATTTGTCAAGTACTTGTAATTTATTCCACATTACTGAAGCTCTAATACAAATAAAAACCACCAAAAACCCCCAAAGACATTTGCATGGGATTGGGATTCTACTGGTTAATAAGCTTGTGCCAATATGAACTTTTTTCTATTTTTAAAGATCCTTTTGCACTTCAAGGTTATTCATTTCTGTAGCGTATATATTTGATAAAGGGGAAGGGGCTATACTGGAATGGAACACATTTCTTTATGCTCTTTTAAGAATAACACGCTCATTTTTTACTGAACATGTGATACTACCATCTTCAACATGTACGGCTCTAAGTGTAATCACTGATAGTCATGCCTCATGTTTAGGAAAGCGGTGCAATCTTTCAAGCCTTTAAACACCAAATTCCTTAGTTAAGTCTAAAGAAGAAACTGTGTCCACTTGCTAGTGGAGCACTCCTTCCTCTTGTCAGCATCATTTACCAGTTTTTTCCAACAGCTGCAGGACCAATGATTACCATCATTTTGAATAAGAGCAGTGTGAACTATTTTCACCTCTTTGCCCCTGAAGCTATTTCAAAGCTTGTGCACAAACGAAATTTACACAAACATCTTCCTCTTCAGAATGGCTGGCATGTTCCCTACTTCCAATAGCCTTTCTCACCTTGAGGAAGCTACTACAAGGAACACCAAATCTGCAGAGAGCTTTGACTAAAAAAAGTAGTGCAAAAGGACTGCCTGAGGCACACTGCAATTTCAGCTTCTTAACTCCCTGTCATTTAGAGCTTCAGTGGCAGAAGCATTTGCCATCTCCAGCCAAGGCAGCACTGCGCATCCTGAATTTAAAGGCAAGGCAAATTCTGTAGAAGGGAACCAGGTTAGTGGCAAAACAAAGCTGAGGCATAACTGAAGTAAACAGTGAAGTGAAGAAAAGGCTTAGAGTCAGAGAAATTCTTCTGCTTTGAAAGAGTCTGGTGAACAGACAGAATACCAGGCAGCACAACCAGCAAAGCATTTCAAAATAGACTAACACTATAATCTCTGATTTCTTCCCTCATGCTCCAACTTGCCTCCTGAATGGCACGGGACCCCTGTGGAAATGACAGCACAGACTGTGCATCTGGTGATTTTGCATTTGGAAACTGATTGAGATTTGCCACCCATTATTGTATGCAGAGGGATACATGCAGTTTTTCCCTTTTGTTACTTCCTGACTTCAAAGTCTTATGTTGCAATTCAATCCTCTTTTCTCAGATGCATGTTATGCACATGACATACTGCACCCGACTGAGAACAATTAAGCCCGCAGTTCTAAGCGAAATACTCACCTAGTCCTCTAGCAACTACTGCACCTCTGAGAACTCAGTTCCTTTCTTCTGAAGGACTCCAGAGAAGATCAGGTTTTAAGACTTCCCTGAATACACTGAACGTCAGGTGACTCGAGGCTACAAGCAGTGACACTACAATTAGTCTCAGTCGTTCCCTAACTGTTGATTACAGGAAGAAATACCATAAAAAGATGTGCAGCTGGATTTAGTAACAGGGAGGTTATTTTTTTTTCCTGTTTCTTCTTCAAAAAAAGAAACCACAACTGTTAAACCCTTTTCTTTTAAACTAGGACAGCTTTTTTCCTAGAAGTGGGATGGTTTCCTCCTTTGCCTTTTTCTTCTTGTAACATCTCGCTCCCGTCTCTCTCTCTTTTTTCCCTGCCCTCACTTGCTCCCTGTCCCTCTTGTTCCCTTGTCCTGGCTTTCTTCTTACTTCAGTTTTGCAGTGGATCCCTGAATTTCGCCTCCTTTCTGCTGCTTGCGTGCAGAATAATCCCTGCAGGTGGTACAGTACTAATTGCCTCCCACGTTCTTTAGGTAGTGTTATGTCCACCCCTCTGACACAAAAACCACATTCACAACGATACAGAAAAGTTCATCTCTTAACTGCTGCTGCTACGCACTACCTACACACTGCTTTGTCTATTTTTGTTTTGTTGTTTGGTTTGGTTTTTTTCTTTTTCTTAAACCAGGTGCAGTATGTAGACACGTTATTTTAAATGGATTCTTTCCAATGTAGGTGGGACCACTGAACCAGGGTAAGGCTTAAAGGTGACCAAACGCTTCTCACATCCATTCAACAACAGAATGTGCGAGGGACAGACACTGACTGAACAGGCAAGCTTGCCCATGCCTCAGTCCTATGCTAGGTGGGAAACCGATTACAACTACTGACATCTGTTTCCAAGTCTCATGATATCACGTTTACCATTCTGTGAGGGATGTGCTATCATGCTGACTGCTAATTACAGGGCATATTTTGACCAGAGGTATTGCAGAGGTTGCAGCTTTTTACCAAATTAGAAAGCTCTGTAGACTTCCTGAGGAGCAGTTACATATAACACCACATAGCAGGACCCACAAAATCAAATGCCTCCGAGGCACAGCATTCGTCCCGCACTCAAGTGAGAAGTAACGTGCCCTGTTCATACCATCCTAGTTTTGAAGCATCCCTTTGTTGGTATTGTACTAAAACCAGTTCCGGTGAAGAAACTGCTAGCATGAACATCAGTGAAGGGGGAAAAGGTGTCTCAAACAAAGAAGTCTGATGGGATTTTGCACTCATCATAAAGATAGCTGTTTTAAAAAAGGTCATCCACAGAATGGCTTGGGTTGGAAGGGACCTTAAAGATCATCCAGTTCCAGCCCCCCTGCCATGGGCAGGGACACCTTCCGCTAGACCGGGTTGCTCCAAGCCCCACCCAGCCTGGCCTTGAGCACTGCCAGGGATGGGGCATCCGCATTAAATTTTACTGAAGAGCTTATTTGGGAGCTTCCTATGCCACAGTATTCTTCACCACAGTTTCTCTTGCAAAAGAGAACTTGCAAAAAAAACCTGTTACGCAGTTCATCATTTAGAACTCAGTATTTTTTGGTCTTTGAGCGCTTCTGGAAATTTTATAACCCTAATGACCAGAAGTCTTCATTTCTACCACCTAGTTGTATACTGGTTTGATGAGCAATTTGGTTTAGCATATTAGAGCATATGGTTTGGAACTAGAAATGGATTCTAACTTTAGACTGAAAAGCACAACCTTGCTTACAGATACTCTTCAACACTAGTTGAGAACAGTATTTAAAAACGCTTACCTTAGCCACATAGGCTTCAACTCTGTTTCTTGATGGTAACGTATTCACGGTCGGGGTTAGGAAGCTTCCTCCTAGATTTAGACTTCTATTCAGTGCCGGATTGTTGCTAATATGTCCCAGTTCAGTTGAATACAGAACTGGAGCACTGACAGCGCTGCTTGCAATTAAAGGTTTGCTTCCATGGCACTCCTGAAGGAGCTTAGCGTTGGCTTCTGCTCATCTCTCATTAGCTCTGAAACATTCAGAAGCATACAAAGAATTATCTTTGGTAATAACACTTCCGCAAAGTTACCCTCCAGGTCTTTGACTATTATCTGACTTCTGAAAGTGGAAGGGATTAAGAGAGTTCAAAAAAAATGTCCATAATTTGATCTGAGGTTTTTTGAAGAGCCTATTTCTAGGTAGCCACACTACCTGCAGGAAGCAGCAAGAGTTAACCAATTCTTTGGACTTCTCAGCATTAAGGCCTCAAAGCAGTCTGTGCACACCGTGTGTTTACATAGCTCTTCCTGAAAGGTACATCACCGGCGTAAGAACTCTGGGCTTCCCTTCCTTTCCCAAAGCAAGCTGAAACCTATGACATGCGGCTAAAATGGAAGCCAAAAGATTTTTGTTGTTCTTCTTCATAGCACCAAATGCCGTTCTCTGAAGGGCCTATCCTTATTCAAGCAGTAAAGGACATGACATTCTCTTTTCTGCCGTACTTAGAATAAGAAGCGGAGATTAGAGACTGGCAAAAAGGCTGCCTGTTAAAACAAACTCAACTTCAAAAATATCCTATTAATGCCCATGATCGGTGGTGTTACTGCTGGAACACTGAAGAGAAACGAAGATAGTTCCAATGAACAGGGGGGAGCCTTAAGGTACTTTCACCACAAATATGCTCTCTTATGCATAATGCTGACCAGATGTAGAAAAGGTATTTAACGAAGAAAACTGCTTGAGGAAAAAGTAGTATCTTATTATCACGCCAAAAATGCATGGACTTACCCTTCCAGTTTATTTCCTAGGCACCTTCCATTTTTAACTTCCTCCAGATACAGGTCTTTGTACTTTTCCGCTTCTGCCTGTACAGATTCTTTTTGAAAAATACTGTCTCGTTGGGTATTTTTTATCCTGTCCAATTCACGTTCGAGGTCTCCAATTCTGTGTTCTAGCTGGCTTGTCAGCAAAGCATGACGACTGGCTCTGATTTGTTCTAATCTGTCCTGGGAGGCTGCCTGCATCTGAAGTAGATACACACTTTCAACCACCGCAAAGAAAAAGAGAACTCCCCTCGCCAGTCAATTGCACGTACCCAGTTTCAAGGGCCCAGCTCTATTCAGCGAGGCAACTGTGCCTCCTCACTGCCATCAGCGACCAGGGCAGAACCCTGGAACTACCACACTAAATGATTCTTTTCATTCAGAAAGAACCCCCATCTTAGCACTATTCTTCATCAAAGCTACTGATGGAAGAACACAATCTCTGTAGGACAGGGCATAGCATTCCTCAAAGAAATTATGGAGATGCCGCACCCCCAGCCCCCACCCTGCAGCTTTGGTGACTTCTTTTCTGAGCGCTGCCCCTTGTGCAATGACTAAGGAAGATGTGTATGCCTGGCTGTGACAACTCTAAGTTGCAATACCCATTCAAGGATAAACAATGAGAACAAGACCAGTGGACAGTGATACCCCTCCAAGAACTGCAAAATGAAATTCTACCTTGGCAAGTTTTTGATTCAGGGCCTGCAGGCACACTGCACGCACATGAAAGCATCTTGCCCAACCATATTCCCTTCTCCCACTGCCCTTCAGGAAAAACAGAAGTACAGCGTAATACATGGAATCAGGCACCACCCCCCGCCCCTAAAAATGACAACCAAAACAGAAGTCTATAACAGACACACATAAGAAATGAACTTACCTGCAAAATCAGATTGACTTCTTGCCGTTTTTGTCTTATTTCTTGTTCAGCTCACTCTTCCACCTCTCTTTTGGATTGTTCTATTTGGCTGCGATCCACCATGTTAGTCTCCATATGGGTGTTTGAGATTAGCCACCTCTTCTTTCAGCTGGCTTTTGCTCTTCTCCAGTTTTTCATGGTTCCCACGCATGGTGGACAACTCCTCTCGCAAATCATGATTTTGTGCTTCTAGCTGCATGCCTTTTTTAGGCTCTATCTCCAGCTGCTGGGAAAGTTCATCAACCTGTAGACAGGAAAGGGGAAAAAACCAGGGAACTCAGAGGGATCTAAAATTAGTCAAATCTGTGAAAATTGGTAAAGGAGTTGGCCATCAAGACTATTTATCACAAAAGTGAAACCAGGCTCTTCTTTTAAAACAAGAACAGCTTTCACATAATTTCTGACAGCATTCCTCAGGTTCCCATCCTTCCTCAGTTCTGCAGTGGGTCACGGACCGAGAGGTACCAAACCAGCGGCATGACACCCGCAGGGCTATGCTGAAAAGCACCAGGGCTATTCTTCTGCGAGGTGTTCATACGATCATAGGAAATCAAACACACCCATACCCAGTTACATCACAGCCACATTCTGGTTTCATCAGAAAAAGAACCATGTGTCACGCTTCAGAGGAACTGTCACATGCTGTCACACGGTCAAAGCTTTGTCACAGAACTGACAAGGCAAGAAACGGGTACCCTTCTCTTCCATTCCGCTAAACGATCTGGAAGTAGCGGTTCAGAACACCGCTTTTGCAGCAGTGGTGGCAGAAGACAGTCTCTTTAGGTCAAAGCTGCAGTTTGTTTTCAAAAGATTTCCAGGAAATATCAGACTTCCCATAGGTCCCAATGGTCAACTACAGCTCTATCCCCTTCTTTCCCCCTCCAGAAACATCCATCGTCTATACCTATTAACCATAAAACATGATATCCCATCATCTTTTATTTTTAAAAAAGTGGGGGAAACCAGCAGAGTCAACACTTGAAAGTCTCTAAAATACGTAGAAACTTTACACTTATTTAAAATTGCCCAAACGTAATTCCATTCCCTGTCATTCAAAATAACTCTTCCAACAGGAACACAAATATGCTGCTAACCTGTGAACTAAAAATGAGCCACTGTCAAGGCAGTTGACTCGTTCTACAATAATATCTTCTAAAAAGGAGCATAACTTTGAAACACAGCTATCTCAGTAATGAGCGGAGAAGCAGCTAAAGGTCACATGCTACCGAACGGCCAGAGCAATGCAGGAGCGGGCTGGAAACTAGGACCACGCGTGGCAATCGGTTAGCTGAGGGGAATGTGCTCGAGCTTGTCTAGACAACAATTAACATGATGAGGCATGTTTGCAGAGCACAGGGGAGTGGGAGACGGATGGCGCCAAGGAAAGGTAACAGCTTGCTGTTAATTGATGGCAGTTAACCACCAATCAGTGATTGCCTAGTATGCAAGGCTTAGCTTCAAGAACCAATTAGTTTGAAACGCGCAGCTTCTGAAAGTGTATAAAAACGTGTGCTTCTGTACAATAAATTGACATTTGCTTGCATCAAGCTGCGTCCCGTCTCTTCATTCGCCGCAGAGCAACCTCAAAACCATTTGTGGGTCTCTAAGACCAGGAAAGACGGACTGATGTACAGTCACTTTCCTTAGCTGATCCTCAGTGTATTAGCAGCGTTCTATTATTGTAGACGTGATCCCTAGAAGGAAAAGCTATAATAAATAATAATTTTAAAAAGACAGAAAAAAGACTTTTGTTGAAAACACAGCCAAGTAAATTCAGGTTGCAAAACCCGAATTCTATGAGTTTTGGGAAATGGCTATGAGCAGCAGCCATTTCAAGAGCACCTCTGTAATCAGTCTGACCATTTAATGGGGGAATGGAGAGCAAAATGCATTTTTTAATTGGGTGTATTTGTTTTCTTCCAAACATTAGAAGAAAGGCAGGAATTTATTTACAAGGTGGCAATACAGAGTAAACACAATCCATCTCTGTGCTCTTTCCAGGAGGAAGTATTTCTTCTCTAGTCCTTTTTCAAGTGCACGCATGCTCAGCCACAAAAACTTGGGTTTTTTACAGGTCATTCCCCAGCCAAGACCAGGAGACCCTACAGTTCCTGTGCAATGTCAAATGTTTCAGAATGGTATTAAACCCCCCCGTGATTACCCAGTTTTAGTTGGTAGGGACTTCGGTAGCTGCCTGGGCTGAAATTCAGTTTCAGGCTTGGAAGATAAGGGAGTGCTGATGGGTCCTGTGGATATAGTGTTAAGGGCACAACAGGAATTGTTTGTTTATTATTAGACAGAAAGGATGCGAAATTAAAAACTAGAATCTATCACCCAGAGCAACCTCAGAAGCACTTCTGGGAACTCTACTTCTGGGCCTCCATGACAAGGGAAAGACGGACTGAGTCAGCTACTAGTAAGCAACAAGTTACAGGTTTTTTTCCGCACCACCTCACACTGCATTGTGCCCTGGGAAGCAAAGACACCATTCCGAAAAGCAAACCCCCACCTGCCTCCTGCTCAACTCGTGCCCGAGACAGGCTTCAGGGGGTGACCTTGGGCAAGGCCAACCGCACAGAGCTGTTCCGAGTGATGGTGGCGTTACTCCCCTCTCTTCCGAGAGGGAATGCATCCGTCAGAGCCCGACGATGCTGCCACGGCCTCAAGCTGCAGCCAGGCCTGTGCTGGGCCTTCACTGCTCTCAGCCCTGACCCTCACCCATGGACGTGACGGCCCAGTAGGACTGCAGACCTGCCCATCCCTATGGACCGGCCTGGTGATCTGCACTCTTGGCGCACTCTGCTTACTGTCCCCAGAACTGTCCCCAGAACTCTTCTGCTCTTCTTGGTGAGGGCCTGTGGGGCTGATCCCTGGCCTGTGTGGTCACAGACCCTGCCAGCCTTGCTGTGGCTCTTGCTTTGCCCTTCCTCTGCAGGACAGCCTACCCCTGATGTGCCCTCGCAGATACTGCTGTGTACGTAACACTTCCGTCTTTACCCCTAAGAGCTACATCAGTATTACAGTCGCCTACTACTGTGACCATAGAAGGAACATCAAAAAACAGCCAAATAATTTCAGAAATACAGCCAAGAAAAAAAGTCAACAATATGAAAAGAAGTATAAAGAAAGAACAAAGGTTTCACAAGAAAAAACACCACAATAACCCAAACAAAGCAAAGCTCACCTTTGTTCTTAATCTGCCAATTTCATTGACCACTTCAGAATACCTGTTCTTCACTTCTCCCTGCAAATTAAGCTGGGACAGTCCCCCTCTCTCCTCATACACCCTTAGTTCCTTCGTAGCTCTGCTCAGCAGCCTCTTCAACCTGCACAGCAAACTAGTCATGAAAACAATGAAGCAAAGGAACAAAACTGGACTTTTTCACATACTCTCATGTAAACAGCACAGACACAGCTTGCTTCATCTTTAACGTGCTTGACACACCAGGAATTACCAGGAAAAACCAGTATTCCTGCGCCACATACACTTGGAGAGTCCAGATTTCACCTGAAAAGAGGAATGAAAGACTCCCTTTTTCCCAGGAGAACTGCAGGGCAACCTGCACCTGCAGTTGTTTTGGCAGCTAGTGAAAACTAGGGGCTGGTGTACAGAAGTACCTTGCAAGAACTAACACGAGGCCGGCATCTGCTCACAGTTAGGTACACCTATTTTTACACTAAAGTTTAATAAAACATGACTTCTACGCAGGGATACCTCTTCACCACGCTAAAAAGCCGTCCCTCTTACAGTCTTTCTGCAGATCGAGGTTTCTTTTCATTTCTTGGGCCAGACGTAGTTCAGCTGGGCGTTTCAACTCTACCAGCTTCTTCACTTCCTTTCTTTCACTCTCGCACTTTCAAAAGAGAAAAGAAAGATTTATCACACACACAGAGCACAGGAAAAATACCTACGTACAGTCTGTGCATCTAGCGCTCTCCACAGAGAAGCTGCCGGACGCCTCTATCCGTTAGCCACGTTCCACAGAATGCCACGGGACGGAATTCCTGAGGATATTCCATCCCTTCAGGTTTCACATCAAACAGACCAATACGTAACTACAGAAACAGATGCCCTCGCTGAAGCAAAGGCCATCCTCTTCTAGACATAACAGGTGGAAAAGATGCTGGAGAACACTTTTGGCAGTGCCTCTGCTCATAGTAGGGATTACGTAGGTATGCACTTCATGGGAGAACATGGATCCATCCAAAGCTTTCATGGGATCTTCCAGCAACCAGCAGGCAGGGGCTTGTGGAGGAATCTGATCTTTTGGAGTTCTTCAACATTTTATTCCCCTCGGCCATTACCTCCACCTCTTCTGTGTGGGCATTTACTTAGCCACATGCTGGTTTTCCTCCTCTTGGTGTTTTCTCAGCCACACCAGAGGAGAGCTGGCAGCTGTTTTGACTTTGTACTTCCATTTTCCCTCTACAGAAAAGGAGAAAAGGGGAAGGCTGTCCCTTGGCAACTGGCAGGCGCTGCTTGTTTCCCAAGCACGCGTTCATTTACCCAGCATTCCTTCAGTATGTTTTTCGGCAAGGCTTTTAAGCTCCCGCTACGCTGAAAACATACAGCAGCTCCTCCACACACGCACTGGAAACATCAAGCATTTTAAACCTGCCCAGAAACCAAGGGGTCAGAAGATGACCACACAAAATCCAAGGAAGAATTGGGAACTGTGGCCTTGCTCGATGTGCTCAACTGATAGCAAACCACACTGGGAACTCTTCCCAACAGAGCCACTCCAGAACTTACACAAGGATACCCATCTAGCTTTTATTTGCTTCCTCCATGACCCCCAAACGATAAGGTACTCGCAGCCTGAATGGCAGGGATAACAGAAAACAATGATACGTAAGAACCTGACCAGAAGGTGCATGTGGTTCTCCTGGGTATTGGCTCGGTGCCTGGAGAATTTTCTGGGCTCACCTGTTGCAACAGTTCAGCCTTCTCCTCGTCCAGCTGAGCAACGCGCTCTTCAAGGTGGGATCTTGACTTCAAGTGCTCCTCCCACGTGCTGTGCAAGTCCTTGGATGTCAGAGCCAGCATGTTCTGCTTCTGCGTCTGTGAAAGCAACAGTGGCAGAAGAAAAAGTAAGGTGGCCGGAAAAGACAAGAGCGCAGGAGAATGCAGTAACTTACACAGAAACAGGCCTAAGCTCTCCTCCACCCATCCAAGACCTATGGCCAAGGTTGGTGTGGAGTGTAAAACACACCTTAGGAACCATAACCAAGAACAGCAGCTGGAGCTGGTGGGAAGAAGGAATACTCTAGAAGCGACAGGATGAGGTTACAACTTTGGGGGATAAGATGACATGCACACACACACAGAATCACCCTACAGCTTTCCTGCAAAGCTCCTCTGGTTCCCTCTATACTTCAGTTTTCCTAAGAACACTGCAAAAGGTGGTGCAAAAGGACAACATTCGCTCCTGCTTTCAACAGCTACACTCAGATTTATTCATATAGTTACAGACATTAACTACCTTAGTTTTCACCGTTTTTTCCAACTCCTTTTGCAAGCGCAGCTTGTCTCTCTCCAGGTCACTGTGGTAGCGCGTAGTAACTTCAAGTGAAGCTTCTGGCATAGATTGCTTTTTAAGTGCATCAGCAAGCTCCTGCTGCAGTTGTCCAAACATGCCCTAACGAAACAGTTAAATTAGCATGAAGAAAGTTCTAAGAACACGAAATACGCCTTTAACTTATTTTGTTATACGGTTAGACCTGTCTAGATTGAACCCAAAAGTATGAAATTTTGCCTGCCACCAGCAGGCATCTGCACAGATGATGACCTCTCGTCATCTTTCTCAGCTGAGCACCTTTGACTATCAGCAGCTGTTCATGAGGATTCCTGTTTCCTAACACATAAAAAAGGCTCAGGTATTGTTCTTCCTTGAACAATACACAGGAACACACTGCAATCGGGTATTTTTTTCTAACAAAACCCAAAGAAATCTGTTGTGATCTAAGAGCCACAGTTTGACTGCAAATATTACTCTGGTGACTGAAGGCAGGACTTTGTGTTAGATTGTTCTTTCTTCTGTTTCTTCACTATACAAATACAATTAAATGAATACAAATATCTGAAAGCTCCTTTGAGATACACTTTAAGGGTATGTTGAATCACATCCTCTTGTAGTCTTCTTACTCAGCTCGTTTTAGAAATACTGATAGATTAGGTTTACAAAAATCTGGATAGCTCATATATATATATAGCTATATACATATACACACACACACTCTCTCACATGATCTTCAAAAGGAACCCATTATTTTGGTAGTAAGAATACAAAGCAAGTCACAGTTTACAATGATTGACAGTACTGCTGGAGTGTGGCTACACATCATAGAAGAGAAAGCTTAAGGTCACCGTCTGACATGAACTTTGAGGAACAGGCAGGCCCCTCAGAACCCTCAAAACACATACAGAAATCAACAGCTGGACATTACTAATACTCTTCAATCTTGACAGCAGCTTACAGAGAACCTCTTTTTTCCCCTCTATAGAAGCTTCATATAAATCTGTCCCCAACCACTTCACTTCTCTGCATCTTCATTTCTCAGCCCTCGTGTATTGGATGGTTCCTCCTTTTATACCACTCTCATTCATGTCATCAGTGCAATACTTACATCAAAACCATCAAATACTTTAGACTATTCTATAGGGCATAACATGGACTAAGGAAAATAGATGGAAAAAAGTTCTAGAGAAGAATCACCTTTCTTGATCAAAGCTTAGACTTGGATACCTTTTTTCTGTTCTCTGCTTAGATCTGAGGACTAATATCCCCGTTGCCAAAACTTTCCGCAATTCCGAGGGAAACATAACAAACCAGAACAAATGAGTATTCTTTGGTCCCATGCATGTAACTTACACCGGATACATTGGAGGAACAAACTAATTTCAAGAACGGACAAACTTTAAATTGTTCTTTCTACGCATATACTTTACCTGTCTTTCTACTACGTCAGTCTCGTATTTAAAGACTTGTTCCCTTAAATCAGTACGCTTGGCATTTAAATCCTTGTTTCGCTCTTCTATTAGATAAACTTGCTTTTCTGTATCAGCTCTAAGTTTGTTGAAAATGTCTTTAAAACGCTCCTGCCCATAATCCGCTATTTTTTCTTTCATGATCCTCTTGTTCTGCATCTCTTCCCATTGCTGATGGAGTAAAAAGGTTTTCACTCTGGAGCTGGGCCAATCGCTCCTGCAGGGACTCCTGTTTTATTACAAGTTTGCTTACTGGATCTTTCTCAAGTTGTCGAGCCTGATCACATTCCTTTGCCCGACACTGGCCTTGACTTAATTCTTTTTTGTCATTTCTAAAAGCAAAGCTTTTTCTCCGAGCATTTGCTTCAACTGGTGAAGCTCATTTTCTAGCCTATTAGCTTTGCTTTTAGCTTTACACAGCTGCAGAGACAAGCTCTTGTTGGTTTCTTGCACGTCAGAGAGGTCACGATGGAGCTCGACTTGCAAGCAAAGGCATTCATCACGTTCTCTGGGAAATCTTCGTTCAGCATTGCTTTCTGATGACAAATGAAGTTCAAGTTCTTGAACTGCAGCGTTCAGGGAGGAACGCAATGACTCAATTTCTGTCTCTAGTCTGTCTTTGCTTTTGTTTGTCTGCTCAAGTTTGGAAGTCAGCACTGCAGATTCTCTCTTTACTAAGTCCAGCTCCGCGTTGAACTGAAAAAACATTTGTCTTAATGCTTCCTTGTGCAGTTTAAGTTCCTTTTTGAGAGCTTCATTTTTTTCTTTCAAGGTCTCATTTTCCTTTAAATATTTTCCTTGTTCCTCCTGGTGCCTAAGTCTTACTTGAGTGAGTTCTAGCCTTAGCATAGCAATCTCATCTTGTAGTAACTGATTCTTGTACAACAGATCCTGTTCTCTATCAGTGCGGGATTCCTGAATGACAGGGAAAATGAATAAAGAGCCAATTGGGAAATGAATCTACAAAAAACCTGCAGCAATAAACTGCATTTTAACATTTCTAGTACCGAAGCATGACTTCAAAGATGAAGTTTCAGGCAATAAGCTACTCTGTGAACCCATGCACATGTACAACGTACGTACCCAACGGAAGTGCAACATAGCCTTAAAACCTAAATGAACATCCCAAATATACAGTTACGGTTTTTTCCCCCCTTAAACCAGCAACCAAAGCTTTTAAAATGACAGCGCTTTCTTGTATGTGCATGCCTTTATAATACTGCCTTTAAGGTTGAATTAGTTGTGCTACAGATCTGGTAAAAACAAGGCCAGAAAGGGTATTTTCCTTCTCAAATGTCTTCTGAACACTTATCCTTTTGTATTACTGGAAGTTAGCTATAAGACTCAATCACCCCCGGAATGCAATAGTCCTGTATATTTCCTCTTTATTGTATGTATAACTTTTTCCCACTTAAACACATTCACCCTACATTTATTGGGCAGCACAGCCAAGAACAAAAAGGCTTCAAGGCACTGCACATTCTTTAGGAAATTCAGTAAACTCTTTTCAAGATCTTTTTTAATACAGTGTTTATGATTGCTTTTTCTCCTCCAGTTACTCTAACTCTTACAGAGAGTTGAATTCATTGCTGAGAGTCGATCATAAAATTTTAGTTATGTGGAGGTGGCAAAGAAAGGCATACTTGAAGTAAGTTCAATAAGGGAATAACTAATTAAAAAATAAAAGCAATGGAAACACAAACACTGTCAAACAACTTTCTTCCTGGTCAACCTTGCCATAGGTAGCTAGGTGTTTCACTGCTAGAAAGCCTAAAAAGCGATGACAAAATGTCTATGAAATGGAAAATAACAGATAGGTTAAGAAACGGTGTAAATAGTGTCTTCTATTAGCTTCCGACTTGCACAAGTAATTCAGGTACATACAGGAGTGATGCTGCTTTCCAGAACTTTTAGACATAAGAGAAAACAAGAAAGGTATTTACCCAGATAAGTTACACTGGTAAACAGTAAATAAACATCAAGAAACAGAAAAAGTTATGTAAGATTTATTATGACTTTAAAACAAACATGGTGAAATGTAATTTATTAGAAAAAAAATCTGCTTACCTCTGATTTTTTTCCTATAGATCTTCTTGTCTCTTCTTCTAGTTCCTTTTGTCTCCCAAGGTGGTTGTTCAAAATTCCTTCTTGAAGGGCTCTGGCCCTCTTTTCCTGAGAGCGCTGTCTCTGTGTTTCATCACGTTCCTCTTCAACCTACAGTAATACAATAAAACTGCTTGCATCTTAAGAAAAAACAGAGCTAGCAATACATCTTCCCATTCTCCCTTGCATACTTGAAAACATTTTTGATTCCCCACCGTTATGATAATCCACCTATAAATAAATAAATTTAAATTTTCTTATGAAAATTTAAGAAGGCGAAATACAGGATGTTTTGTAGTAATTCAAAAAAAGGTCAGGCTTTGCCTGAAATACAAATGAAACCTAAATTTTGAAAAAGGAAAAAAGGAATAATAAACTGCAAAGCAAAAAAAAAAAAAAAAAAAAACGAACAGCCCAATTGTGAACCAACTGTACTCTACTGTCCTCAAAATTTGACAACTGTTATCCAACGCCTCTTCCGTGAACAAAGCGCCTCCTTCTCTAGGCATACTGGAATACAATTGAAAAGAAGCAGAAAATAAGACAAAGAGTTTAATTCATTATTTAATAGACCTGTTTCAAGAGCTTTCTCAGTGTTCTTAACTCCATTTCTAAATTCCTAGACTGTAACTCAAGTTTCTGTTTCTCCTCCATCTCTTTACAACATTGATCTTCTTTCCTTCGGAGGTCTTCTCTCCTTTTCTCACACAGCACTTCTACTCTGAGCCTCTTTTCTTCTTCTTGTTTCAAAGAAGATCTGGGATTTAACGGAGTATTTGAGAAATAAAAGCACTGATATAAAAGTAGATATTCCACATGATGAACTTGCAGAGACAACTCAAACCATAAAAAATGTTAAACGTTTTCAGAGTTCGTATTTTTACTGTACTTTTCAACTTTTTAAAGAATTCTAACTTCATGCCATTGTGCATGGTATCAGTTGTACAAGATACAGAAAAAAAAACTTTGAGTGATTTATCAGTTATTTGTAAGTTTGTATAGGGAAACTCACACCAGTGTGCACACTTCTATAATAAAATTTAAAAAATCCATCTTCATATTACAGCCATTTTGCTGAAAAAGGCGTTTGTTGTCTCATCAGATCAAAGCATCGTAAACTTTTACTATGGTTAGTATACATTTTCTTAGTATACTGAGCAGTGCCTACACATTACGGATTCAGTGACCAGAAGCAATACTGGTGAATCAGCACGCCACTTACCTATGGCAGACCCAACAATTTTTCAGCAAGCCTTCTGTAAGTCTAAAACAACTGCTGACCACAGGCAGGACAAGCAGCTTCCGTTTACTCCAGAAGGATGTCAGTGTTCAAAACCAGATTCAGAAATGCATGGGGTTTAAGCTGAATACGATTAAAAACAGTTTTAAACCCCAGTCGGATCTACCTCTGGGAGAAACTACAGCAATTTCATTTTGAAGCTGACTTACAAGGAAAGCCTTATGGAAGGTCAGCTTCTTTACCAACTGAAACAATCAGCAATAAGCACTGACATGGTAAAAAACGGTCCATGGTGTGCCCACGGTACCCAAACAAGCAAGCAGCTTTGTGTTTGATCATTATTTTGACTATTTTTTCCCATATACTCGCAACAGTCAACAAGAAAAAAAAAAAAAAAAATCAAGTGTCAGCGTAAGGGAAGAACTGCCAATTGAAAGCCTGCTTTAGAAATTCTGCAAAACAAGAATCAACCACCACTAAAATTACTTGAAAGACTGACAGAAACATTTGTATTTGAATGGCGTATATTGCAAGGAAAAAGCTTTACAGGTAATTTCTAGGGTAATTTCGCAAAAAGTGTAACTTTTAAAGTATAAATTTAACGCTGCTTGGAGAATTCACTTAGAATGAAAATACTACTTCTTTATACTTGACAGATGCTTGAGGATTTTGAACACCTGCTGAAGTCAAACCCAGGCCAAGCTGGGACCGGCCTCGTCTTCCTCGTACTCCCCTCCCCCGCGCTGGGAGGCCCAACTCCCCCAGGCCCAGCTCCCGCAGCCTCCCCTCACAGGGCTGGTGCTCCTGCCCCCGGGCCAGCCCGGCATCTCCCTGCCGACCTCACACGGGCTGGGCAAGATCTCCTGGGCTGGGCGGCCAAAAACCGGACCCCGGGCTCCAGACACAGCTCAGCAAGCCCTGAGGAGGGGTGGGCACTCCCTGCCCCCAGTGCCCTGGCACTGCTGCCCCCCAGACAGCCCAGGCCGCTGCGGGCCGCCCCAGCTGCCAGCTCACAGTGGCTCCTGCTGAGCTCGCTCTCTGCCTGGGCCGCCTGGCCCTGCTGGGCCAGCTCCCCAGCCACGCCATCCCACCGGGGATCACCACGAGGAGATCTCCCCTCCCAGGCCAGGGCTCTGCAGTTGTCCTTGCTCAACTGCCTACGGTGCCTGCTGGCCACCCCTGTCGGACGTGATGTCAACAGCGATGAGAAACCTCACGCCTCCGGGTCTAGCTCAGGAGCGTGGGGAAAGGGGCAATCCCAAACTTGACCTTTCCAACAAACAAACAGGTAAGCAAACAAATGCTCTAAGCTCTGCTTTGACTTGCACTGGGTGGAGTTACCAGAAATCCTAGTATTATAGGCCAACTGAAGCTGCGAGGACAAAATGAAAAAAAAACCCACACCCAACCACCTCGCAAATCTCTCTTATAAATCTGATTTCCCCGTACACACTCTCTTGCTCTTTTCTTGCTAGAAAACAAAGTTAGAACAACATCCAGAAGACTGTACATGGAGCTGGTATCCGGACGTTTTTCCCCTCTCACATTATGTACTTCATAGCATAACTGGCCCACGGGATTCAAAAAACCCAAACCCAAAAGACTGGGAACTTCTCATCCTGTTGCCTGCACCATCAGTGTCTTTCGGAACAAAACCACTGACAAGATAATACATTATCAGACCACAATTTACATACCTAAGGCTTTGGATACCCCTTTTCCATTCCGCTTCTTGGTGAGCCGACACGGATTTCAAATCTTGAGTCTTCTCCGCTCTGAACTGTGACTCCTCCCTTTCATCTTCCAATTTCCTTACTTCTCTTGAGAGCGCTTTATACCGATTTTTCTGACGTTCTATTCTCTGTTCATATTCAAGAAGTATGTTTTGCATTTTCAACAAAGTAGCAGAACCTGTTTTGAGACAGAAAAGACACAAAGCTGCACAAATACTGCCCAATGTATAAGCTGTTCAATGCTTTGCTGTATTAGGTGCAGGTGGCAGGTTAGTGGGAAGGTCCCTGTGAGAAGAAGCCAGGGGTCGCCCCGTGCTGGACATGGACGGTTTCGATGGACCCACCGCAGGGCACAGCTGAGCCTCTCAGCCGTGCTGGCAGCTCCTCAGGAAAAACAAATGTAGGAAAGGGCGAAACCACCACACGGGCAGAGAAGGGGAAAAGCATGTGAAAACCAGCCCTGCAAACGAACACCCAGGTCAGCGAAGGAGGAGGGAGAGGTGCTGCTCCAGGTGCCAGAGCAGAGATTCCCCTGCAGCCCCGGAGAGAACCATGCTGGAGCAGATACCCACAGCGCAGTGCTGCGGAGGACCCCGCGCCAGAGCAGGCGGATCCTTCCCGAAGGACCTGCGACCCATGGAGGGCCCAGGCTGGAGGAGATTTTCCCCAAAGGACTGCAGCCTGGGGGAGGACTCACACTGGAGCAGGGAAAAGGGACGAGGAAGGAGCAGCAGAGAAACTGCTACGTCCCGACTGCCGACCGCAGCCTCCCCGCGCTGCCTGGGGAGGTGGCAGGGAAGGAGCGCAGCAGAGCTTGAGCAGGGGGGGGTGCCGACGTGTCCTTCTCAGGTTTGGGGTCTTTGTTTCTCACTATCCAAATGTATTTTAATCGGTGGAGTCTGTTTTGCCAGTGACAGTCACTGGGAAGTGACAGCCCTGCCTTCACACTGACCCACCAGCTTTTTCGCCCCGTTTTGTCAAGGAGGGGCAGTGGCAGCACTGGGGGGGGAGTTTGGCCTTCGGCCAAGGTTAACACTTGCCTAATGAAATTTTAGCATAGTTTAAGAGCCCTAGTAAGTGATGCTTATGTTTATATAATGCCTTGTGCATATACGCAAGCATCTTATGACAGTTGAAATTTGTTACATATATGTACTTACTATTTTTAAGCAAAGCCATTATTTTGCTGTACTCTTTGTCATTAGCTGTTGAGGGGGGTGCTGGTTGTGGCTGGGATAGTGTTAATTTTCTTCGCAGTCGCTGGTACGGGGCCATGTTTTACAGTTGTGCCGCAAACAGGGTTGGTAGCACGGGGATGTGTTCCTTATGGCCCAGCAGCGCCCACACAGAGCCAAGGCCTTTCCTGCTCCTCACCCCACCCCACCAGCGAGCAGGCTGGGGGTACGCAAGGAGCCGGGCCGGGACACGGCTGGGACAGCTGACCCCAGCTGACCCAAGGGATGTGCCATGCCACGCGGCATCATGCTCAGCATATAAAGCTGGGGGAGGACGAAGGAAGGGAGGGACATCCAGAGTGACGGCACTTTGTCTTCCCAAGTATTTGTTATGCGTGACGGGGCCCTGCTGTCCTGGAGATGGCTGAACACCCGCCTGCCCATGGGACGTGCTGGATGAATTCCTTGCTTTGCTTTGCGTGCATGCGTGGCTTTTGCTATTAAACTGTTTTCATGCCGACCCATGAGTTTTCTCACTTTTCCCTTTCCGATGCTCTCCCCCACCCCACTGGGGTGGAACAAGTGAGTGGCTGTGTGGTGCTTAGGTGTTTAGGTGTGGCTGGGCTTAAACCACATCAAGGGGATATAAAGAAGAAAAAGCTCTTGCTGACTTTTGATGACCGCATTAGAAGGAGCTGAACTGTACTTTGCAAGAAACTGCTTCTCCAGCTCTGACTAGACAGAGAACCAATGATAACGTAAGGCACATCGGCTGGTAATGCAGGCAACATCTCAGGTTAGGTGTCAGTTTCACAGCTTTTGAGGGGGATCTCTAGTCACACAGAGATACTATATCAAAATATGAAATTAAAATACTTAGGAGTGCCTACAAAGAAATCATGTTTTAAGGGGAACTTGTAACAGCTGAAGACAGAGACTTGAAAACATACCCGTATGAACCACGCTAAGCTCTTCCAACAGCAGCATAGTCTCCTTGTAGGCTGAAGCTTCTAACCGGACATCCTCTGAAGTTGGGTCAGATGAGTGACTTAAACCAGGGCCATCAGTTACTTCCATTGGTATGCTGACCTACAAAAAATACAGTACTTTCTGTAATTCCACTGTCTAGTATTACAGACCATTACAAATGCAGGAATGATTCATTCTCTCCTTCACAGCCCACAGATTTGTCTCAAATACAATAAAGCTGCGTACCAGCAGCAATTTGTACATCTGGTTGATCACTACATAAACACTGCTCCCATCGAAGTGATTAAAAGCTGATAGAGACTGTTTACCAAGAAACTAGTTTTACGGTACCTCGTTCCTTTCACTCCTGGTTGTTGCTGCAGGTCTAGAAAACAGAAATATATTTCAGTACTGAAATGCTTACTTTGCATTATGAATAATACCTACCGTAGCTTTGAAAACTTAACTGCAGAACTGAATTAAACTAAAATCTGGCATAGTAACTTTGCTAGATATAGTTCAAGACTGAAACAATTATTGTGTGCTATTAATGTCTACTGGAAGGCTAATTTTTCCGCAAGATATTAAGCAAACAGTTGAAATAACTGTTCCCTAAACTTCACGCAAAGTGACAGAAATCTTACAGCTACAGACATGGAGCTATACGGTTACGTGCATTCCCTGTTTAATACCAGGGGTTCAGCTCCCTTCAGTAATGAGAATCCTTCTCCTACAGGTCAAAGAACTGTAATTTTGGATTCTCTGGTGTCCTGCGTCTGGCTGGGATGCAGTTTGTTTTCTTCACAGCAGCCCACACAGGGCTGTGCGTTAGATTTCTGACCAAAACAGTGTTGCTAACACACCAGATTTTTAGCTAGGGCTGAACAGCGTCAACAACTTCTCTTTCGCACTTTGCCACAACCCACACAAGTAAGTTCAGGGTGGGCAAGAAGTCAGGAGGGAACAGCTGCAAGAGAAAAGGTGGAGCGGGGAGCAGGGCAAAAAATCCTGAGTACCTGCAGTGAAAAAAACTGAGATACCTCACCCGTTTTAAACACATGAAATACTTCTATGCCTGTGCACACACTCATGTAATTAATCAGAATTTGTGCACGTGACCTCATTGTTGACTTGGCCAGCATGTTCAAAAGCACTCTAAACAAAAGTGAAGTGTTTGTCAACACAAAGCGCATCAGGTAGTCACACAAAAGAACAAGAAAGAACAAGAAAGAACATCAGGTGGTCACATGAAAGAACAAGAATCTTCATAGGCGTCAGGTTTACAAAAAACCTAAACACACAACAAAAACCCAAACTAGCCTCTAGCTCTCAGGCCAATTTTTATCATTAAGTAAGTTTTATTTTCAACATTCCTTATATGCATACCTTCCTTCATCCTCAGATGTTTCACTGGAAGTGCTCTCATCCGGTACTTGACCATGATTGCCACTGGAAGAGCTCATCTGCTGATGAGCCTTCTGCTTTGAAGGCTGTCTTTTACTTTTCTTTGCACCTTTGGCATTCAGGGCAATTTTACTGCATTACACAGAAAGAAAGAAAAAAAATCACCAAGTGAATAGGTTTATAAAAAATATTTCTGTGAAACAGACATACTTAAGATGATGTCCAGAAACAACCGAGACAAAAAATATCTATGATAAAATCACAGACTTGACTGTAAAGATCGTGGAATATGCCCAAGTATTTAAAACCCTTCCCCTAGGAGTGAGGGGGACACGTGGAATCTGAGCTAGATCCAGGTTAAGCTGGACTATATCCAATAGCCACGGTACAGAAAGCACCTAGAGCAGAGATTCCTTTGAAGGACAGACAGAAAAAGCTCCTGCTTAGGTCTGCATAAAAATACGTGTGCCTTCTTTAGACTTTTGAGATTGGTTTGGTAATATCATCTTTTCCCCTCTCCTGACAAAGGGCATATTAACTTAATGAAAAGGAAAACACCAACTGCACGGAGATCACTAAAATCACCTAGAAAAGGGAGCAGTAGCAAACCCCAAGTTCCTACTTTTCTTTTCTAGGTGGCCTTTTCCTACAAAAATAACTGCTTTTTCCAGTCTTCAGTTCTGGTTTTGAAGATGCATTTTACCTCAGTGTTGACATGGAAATCACAGGAATTTAGGTGGGGGTTTTCTTTTGGTTTCCCCTTTTCTTTTTTTAGAGCAGGCCATAAATTTGAACCTCCATCGTGTGCTTCATTTTGTCAAAAAAGAATTTTTCTTCATTTTTTGAGAAGCAGTGGACTACTCACTATGGCTTTCACCACTGAGGAAACTACTTCAACTACCACAGTATCAGAAAACCTAAGACACTTACATAGCACTACATATAAGAGCTAGAGATTATCTCCTTAGCTTACCCTTTCATTGGCACTTTAATCAATTTTGAGCTCTCCCCAGATGAAAAACTTTTTGTCTTTTTCTTCTATCGTGTTTTCATTCTCCATTTTCAAACAGTCATTCTTCCTTACAGTAATCTTTTGTTTCATTTGCCGATTAGTGATGTTAATTAATTTATCCACACATTCCTGTTTTGCCACGGTCTGCACTTTTGAACATCTTTGTTTGCTTTTTTCCTTCTTAACCTATAAAAACAAAGTTAAGCTTCACGTATTTCTAGAAGACAGAAACACCACATCCAAGATTGATTAATTCAGGGTTTACCCCTGAAATAATATAAAATTATTTTTTTTAATTCATAGAGAAGCATTTTCACAAAATTACACTACAAAGTGTATTATGCCATTGAAAGTACTTTGAATTCACTCATCATGCAAGACATAACAAAAATACGGCCCTTAGAAAGAAAACAATAGTGTCTCTTAAAACAGGAACAACAAAAAAGTGAAAACATTACTGATGGACAAAGCGTTAGGAGGACTGCACAATGTTCGTTGTAACACCACCAGAAAAAAATCAAGTGGATCTGCGAACAAGGAGAGGAAAGAAAAAAAGATCCCAAACCCACAAACACAACTGGTTTCACAGGAAAGAGGAATTTTAGTGAAAGGCAATGAAGACACACCACGCAGATAGCACAGCACATGAATTAGTAGTCAGGACCCTGTTTAGAAGCTATTTTCATTCTTTGATACAGAATCAGAACTGATATAATTGTATGGATTTCTTTTTATGGCAATGAAGAGATAACTACTTGCACTGGAACCAAGTGCCACCTATTGTTAAACTGGAACAATAATGCATTCCGTTTTCCAAAAATGGGGAAAAAAGACAACTCTCCACTGCCCTCTTTATTCACAAGTCACCTATTCCCATTAGAACAAACCCCAGTTTGTAGGAAGCATCTTCCCGTCGTGACCAATAGCTCAAGTGAACAGGAAATACTCTGCCTGGCTCCAGAAGGCTGCAGGTCTCCCCAGGCTCTTTTACACACGCTCCATCGCTGCTATCGCTTCAGCAGCGGTTTTACCTCCCAACAGAGACTTCCTTAAAAACATGTTCTGACTTTCCTGAACAGCGGATTGTATCTCACAGTTTCGTTGATTTGCACAGCAGAATCCTGCAGTTTCCGTTGAAGCTAACGAAGACCGTGTGCTTTCAAACCCAAGCACATTCAGCACCTCCACCATAACTCTGAATTAGAGCTATTGCCTAAACCACTACAGGCTGCACACGCTGCCCGTGCCACCCTGGCTAGCCCAGCCCTGTTTTACCGATTCATCCAGGCACTTGCATCAGTGCCTCTGACTTGGTGAATTTACACATGAGAAACCAGGCCTTTCTGACCAACACCCATGCTCTTTAACTGCACCGGTTATTTTTAAATTAATGACACATTACTAATTAAAGTGACCAAGACAAGTCAGAACTACAGCTCGGTTGTAGTCAAAATCACATGCGCCGCAGATTTTCCCTGAATTTCTTCACAGCATCACCTATGATTGCTGTTGTCAAATACATGACAGCTGCTTTCTTTACCTGCAGAAAGCTTGGCACAACACGTACAATATTGTACAACATACAGCTCCATCTGACAGTCAGACCAGAATGGCCTTCCTGCAGTGCAGGCGGGCTGCATATCTCCAGTAGCACCCACAGCCCCAGCCTGCACTGCCTTAGAGACAGCAAAGATCTGCGCTGATGAGAAACGCTCTCATGCACATGGCATTTCACCTTGTCCACGGATTTGAAACACGGGTTGCTTCGCGAAATTTAATTGTATGGTTTCGTTCCAAGGCAAAACAGACTGTCCAACAACTTGTGACTTACACTAAAAACCATAAATCTTCACCTTCCATATGAACGGATACATGCCAGGATATGTACTGCTGATGAGTTTTTCCGCATGTTGCTGGGGAGCAATACCTGCACGTGTTCATCTTTTTGTCCACCTCTACTGGGATTCCCTCTAGCTGGGTACGTTGCATCTCAGGGTTGTATGGAGGGGATTACCTCCAAGCAGCGGGACAGATCACCCCTGTCGCTCCTAAACTGCCTCTGCTGAGCATCTCGGTGCCTCCCACAGTGGTGGCTTGCTCAGGAAGAGGTGGCCTGTGATGGCTCCTCTCCAGTGCACATGCCCACAGGACCACCGAGCAAAGGACTATCCCACACCATCCTCCCCCTCTCTGAGAAAGAAAGCACGTACCTATCTATGGCTAATCTCCCTTCTGAAGCAGTACAGCTCAGCTGAGACCTCAGACTGCTTTTCTGCAGCACCTGGGATTCTTACCAACACTGTCTCCATGGACTCTACCCGGACTCAGTTTTGTGCAGAGGAGGTGTTTACTGCCGCATGCGCAACAGCAACGGCAAGGGCAGGCAGCGCAGCGATCTCCTGTTACCGAACGTGCTGCTCTGGGACTCCCAAACAGGCGGTCAGTTATAGCCCTGGCAAAGTTCTCCAGCAAAGCCACCCCCGATTTGTACCCACCTCAGCTGTACAAACACGGTGTAACCAGACGCGCAGCGGCTCTTTACCTCCAGCACTGTATGTCCCTTTCCTTCCCATGTCACCACCACCTGCAAAAGCGCTCACGGAAATGAGCAAACCCCACCCGCCAGAAAGAGGCAGGGCTTTCAAAGGGAAGGAGGGTATTCAATGGAAGCTGCAGATGTGCCCTGCCTGGAGAAGGCACCACTGGCAACCCCTCCTCTGTGAGAGCTGGGGAGATGCAGAGGGGGAGGAAGGCAGGCGTCGGGGAGGAACTAGAAGCCCTGGTTTGCTACTGCTGCAGTAGCCCTGGCTGTGGGGACAATAGAGCTCGCCATGAAATGACGATCAACCAAAATATTTCAGAGGGGCACAGCAGGGAGCACAAGCTGCTGGGCGTCAGCAAAGGGCTGTGCTCAGCTTCTCTGCGGCACGTTGTCACAGGCAAGGTGAACACGAAGCACAGGGAGGATCTGCAGTTCTACCTGCCTTGCAGGGGCTTGGCCTGAGCTCCCCCTTTGCAAACCAAGTCACCCTCCCACCACACCGCACAACCTCTGCTTCATGTACGTCCCAGCAACTGGGGTACCACATGCAGAGAAATCTGAGAGGTCCCCCCTGGTCACAGCTCTAGTCATCACTGGTTCCAACACCTTCTGATGCTCAGGGTGTCCCCTGCGCCAGGGGTCCTCCCTCCAGGCGCCCCTCCTCCTCTCCATTTGCCCTGGAGTAGACAACATCACACCCATCCTGGGGAGATTTAAGCCCCAAAGAGCTCAGAACTGCCTGAAGCCAGCACAAAAGCCTATCTTCTCTCTGAGAGTTGCAATGTCCTTACACCCTCCCTGTCCTTCCCGTCTCGATCAGAAACCAAACAGGGGAAGCGGTGCACGCAGATACACAGAGAATACTGAATGGGACACACTGGCTCCTCTTCCAACTCCTTTATTGTCTCAAAGGTGTTTTCATTCTGTTGGAGGAAAAAGAGAGAAGTATGTAGAGTCCCCAGGTTTATCCCTGGTAAGCACTTTCACATGTTCATTTAGCAAAGCAGATTAGATTGATTCCTCAGAGATTTTTATTTGGGGGGGGGGGGGGGAGGGCGGGGGAGGAGGGGATTATAATGAACTCATTCAGTTTTTAAATCAGGCTTAGGAGCCACGACTCACTGGCTACGAATACATGTACACACATGCGTGTACAGGACAGCACAGAATACTCTATTTACTCATATGCCTCTGAAAAGACATTTTTTTTTCTATTATTTGTTGTTCTCTGCATCATTTATGGCTGGACTGCATGGACAAGATGGTTTTCTTAATTCTGTGAAAACACTTGCATCTATTGATGCCTGCACCTCTAAACATAGTGATATGGTCATACAGCCAAATCTGCAAAGCGGATTACTGTTCTTACACCATTCTGGGCATAGCAGGCATACTCATAGAAACACCCCTAACGGCCTAATGGTCATGCCTATTTACACATTTATTTCTGCTATTTCATCCTCTGTAAAGAACAAGTGCTCCTTTCCTCGACCTGTCTCAGAACAAATCTGAATACTTAAGGAATTAAAACAGATGAGTCGGCCAAAGGAAAATTTAAACATACTTACTTTAACAATGCCAAGGAGTTATTACTAAAATGCAGGCACTTTGACAGCAGGTATCTTACCAGTGCTGTGCAAAGTGACACAGAAAAGCCTCAAGAAAAATCTACTAGAGTTTGGGTCAATACACTAAATCCCAGCACAATGGCTCAAGGGTAAGGGCACTTCAAAACAGAATGTGTCCTGAATCAAGTTAGGAAGAAGACAAAGAACATATCCTGCTGGGAAGATCATTAACGATTAGGAAAACTCGACCAGGCTACTATAAATTTGTCCCAGGTTAGAAAAGGCCAAGAATCTTTCAAAGGACACTACAAAAAAATAACATTTAAGACAAAAGGCAGTGTAGGACCAAATGGAATTAAAAGGAGTCCTAGAAAGTAAATCTTTCAGTAATAAGCAAGCAAGGCTAATAACAATCTAGGGCACAGAAAAGATTAGCTCAGCACCAGGATGCACAGCAGATAGGAGAGCAAATTAGTTCTGTCTTACCAAAAGGTAAATGGGGGGGGGGGGGGGTGGGGGGGTGGAAATGCAGTACTTAGTGTTTCTCTTTATTTTTCCTGCATCTAATTTTTAACTGTTAAGAGAAATAACACAAAAGCTTTATTTTTGCTAATGCCAGGCAACCAGAATCTGGAATTTAAATTAATCCTTTACACACTGCCATTTGGGGATCATTTCTACCAGATCCAACAAGGATACAAGGGATAGGACAAGAGGAAACGGCCTCAGGCTGCCCCAGGGGAGGTTTAGATTGGACATTAGGAAAAAATTCTTCACTGAAAGGGTTGTCAAGGCCTGGAACCAGCTGCCCAGGGAAGTTTCGGGGTGGCCTCACCATCCCTGGAGGCATTTCAAAGATGTGTAGATGTGGTGCTCAGGGACACAGTTTAGTGATGGGCTTGGCAGTGTTGGGTTAATGGCTGGACTCAATGATCTTACAGGACTTTTCCAACCTAAATGATTCTATGATTCTATGCTGTTCAAAGTGACCTGCAGTCTTCCTTCAAAAAAGAGGGTTTATACTGCTGTTTCAATTGTTCTGGTTATCGGGTAATCCAGCCTCATAGCACTCTTTAAATTAAAGTTTACAAGCACCGAGATATTCCCCAGTGACTGCACTTTAGCTAGTTTGATATTAAGCTATACATTTTTCTTAACGTGATTAGCAGCATACCTCAAGCTATGTTTGAACATATATTCTTAGGTGAATGGGAGATACTACCAGCTTTTCATTAGACAGAACATATGAGTATTTTAAAAAGCCAAACTCTAACAGAATACACAGCACAAGCATGTGTTTCTGCCAAGGTATTTTCTATTAAGTAAATCAAATGCATATGTTCGGTCTCTCCCTCTTCTGTCCATACTTAAAATCCAGGCAAATTTGCAGAACAGCGCAAAGAGCAAGGTGTTAGAGAGAAGACCCACAACTTCTCTCGCACATGCTCTTCTGCTACCGGTAGCTACGTGCTTACCTTTGCACTCACATTTGTTACACAACACACTTTGGTGCCCGGGAATTTGATTGATTTAGATTCGCCCTGACAGAAGGAAACCTTTTTTCTTAACCGTTTGACCTTGTTTCACTTCTAACTGGAAGATCAGTCCTGCCAGGAAGGAGAGGTGAAACCTCACGACAGCTGGAGGGTGAATAATCTCTCTTCAAACTCTAAAACTCTGCGTATCAAGTTTCCTTTACAATTTGTACTCCACCGGGCTATTAAAAATCTATGAAAAGCACAGCAAGAAATCAAGCCGCCCGCCAGTACAGAAGGTGCCAGCAGCTCCTCCTCGTTTCGCGAAAATCCAGCCCTCACCCTGAGGCTGCGGGACCAAATCCTGTGCAGCTGGAAGCGGCAGCGAGCCCTGGCCCCGGGGAAGGGCAGCTCAGCACCCTGCAAGGACGAGGCGCATCGCTCCGCTCCCCGCCACCCCGGGATGCCACACAGCCCCGGCGCCGGGCAGCGGCGGCAGCACGGGCTCGCTGACGGTAACGGCGACCCTCCTGCCTCCCCCGAACGCGTAACGAGAGGCGAAAGCACCGTCCGGGCCGGCGGCCAAAGCACCTGGAGCCGCATCTCCCACCCCGGCAGGCCCGCCACCCGCCGGGCCGCCACCCCCCTCGCACCCAGACGGGGGGCGAGCCCCGGGAAGGGCCGCTGCCGCACCGGGACGTCGCGCAGCCCCTCCGAGCGCCGAGCCCGGCCGGGGCTGGCAGCGACCGTCTCCTCGGGACCTGATGCTGCCGTCCAACGGCCGGATCCCATCGCCCGCCGCGCAACGGATCGAGCACCCGCACGGCCGAGGGACCAGCTACGCGTGTCTGCGGGGACGGGAGCTGGGGGGCAAACCCACAAAGCTAGCACAGCTCTTCGCGACAGGAAAATACTTTATACCCCTGGAAAAACCGTTTACGATGACCTTTAGTCACACTTAATCCTCACTGGGTCTTACGAGCCTCATCCCCATTTAAAGGCACAGCGGTCTTTACTTTCACTCAAGTGTTCATGCACAGTTCAAGTAATTTCTGTTTGGTCCCATTAACCAACTGGTTCTCCTTGAGCTTACCTCGTGCCCCAGCTTGCCCCATGGCGTCTGTTCCCCCTCCCGAGGCCGTGTGCTGCCAAGCGCCTGCGACACGCGCTGTCCCCCGGACCCGCTCCGCTGCTTCGCTGCAGACACATCTTTCCTCTACGCTGCCACTTAAGGCGCAGAGCTGCCTTCTGCTGACCACCGACGTGCAAGCCGTCGGTCCGCAACGCTTCCCGGGGCGCCGGGGGCTGCCTGCGGCGCGGCGCGGTGCGGGGCCGGGGGCGGCTCTGCGGGGGCTGCCGGCGGCTGAGGCGGAGCCGCGAGTGCGGAGCCGCGGCGCAGCCCCCGGGTTCGCCCCCTGCGCAGGGCTGCGCGCTCCCTTCCCTGCGCGCTCCCCGGCGCTCGCCGCCTCGCTCCGGCCTCTCCCGGAGAAGGGGTCCGCTCTCCGGCTGGCAAACGGCTCCCCCGAGCCGGGCACGGCCAGCGCCGCCGTCGCAGGAGCGTGTCGGGCCGAGGGGCGGCGGCGAAACGTCTCGAACCTCGGCAGCCACAGCCCCGACCGCGCGGAGACCCGGCAGCGAGCCCGGGCCCCCCCGCGGGAGGCGGCTCCGGCTGACCGGCACCTTCACGCCGCACTCGCGGCCTCTGCCGCGGTCGTGCCCGTCCTCCGCAGCCGCTCGGGGGGCGCCCGTCACCCGCAGCTCCCCCGGCTCGCCCGCGCCGCTCCCGCAGCCGCCCCCGGGCAGGGCGGGGGGGGACGGCGGAGCCCTCCCCGGCTGCCGTGCGGGCTCTGCGGCCCGGGCACAGCGGCCCCGCCGGCGCACCCCGCAGCGAGCGCACCGCGGCGCGGGGGGGCGGGGGGCGGCCACCGGCTTCCAGCCGCCGGCTGGCCCCGACGGAGGGGCGGGCGGGGTCGCTCCAGCCCGCGGCACCGGTGCCGGACCGCCCGCCGGCCGGGAGGGGTGTCCCCCCGCCCCGGGTGGCCCCGCGCCCCCCGAGCCGCCCCCCTCTCGCAGCCCGGGCTGCTGCCGAGCTCCGCTGCCGAGAGCCCGAGCGAGATCGCTGCCCCCCGGGCCCCGGTGCCCACCCGGCGCTGGAAAAGCGCAGCCCCCTGCGGCGGGCTTACAGGCACCAGGGGCTGGGGGCTGCCTCTGCCTGCCTGTGCGGGTGTGTACACCGCATAACCCAGCGCTGACCCTACCTGCATGCACACGTGTGTGTGGCGGGCATGCCCGCTCGGCACGCGTGTGCCCACTGGAACACACTTCCTTGGCCGGAGCCGGGGGGGGGGCTGCAGCAGCCTCCCCTCTCTCCTGGGCTGGTACTGTAATAAGTAACTAAAGGGAATTTGCTGACCGACCAAGGTAAGCAAGAGGAAGGAACCCATCGTGGTGGCCTTAAGAACGTCCTGTTTAACAAGAAGAGACGTTTCCACAATGTTATCTTGCTGCACCAAGCATGGGAACGTCCTGTCTGACGAGAAACCAGGATAACAGAAGCAGCAGAGGGGCTACTGAAGGTGTCAGAAGCGACCTCGGGGAAGATAAAACGAGCTGCTCAGCTTGCTTGAGTTTGCGCGCCGCTGGTGGAGCAGGAGACTCCCCGGCCGCCCAGCGCTGTTTTGCTTACTTGTCGCTTGCTTTAATAAATCACATTTTCTAATTGGCCAGTCTCTGTCATTTCATTGGACAGGTGAACTCTAACAATTTTGGTGCCGTGACTCGGATAAGGGCAGTCTGGCCTGAGGTCCGTGGCAGGGGAGGCGCCCCGCTGGATAAGCGGCCCTTGTCAGGGTGCTTCTACGCCAAATCCTTTACCGACGAACCTCAAATGTGACAGTACGCAAATAAAACCGGTTACCCCATAACCTTTGTGCACGAAGCCCGAATGAAGACGCAGGACGCGTGAGTATAGGCCGGTTCACCGTTCGGTTGGGGCTGGGTATCCTGAAGCGTGCTTGTGTGCGACGCCCAGGGAGGGCGAAGTGAGTGCGGACCCTCAGTAGTGCGGTTTCCAGACCCCGCGAGGGGCTGCGCCACGAACCAGGGGAAGCGAGTGCGTGAGTGAAAGAAGGCGCCTCGGAAGACGGGACAGAGGAAAAGCAAGCCCTCTGATCCCATGGGTGGTTCTGGGGTCCAGATTAGGCTCCCACAGATACCACCGGAGAGTCCGCTAGGACTCATGATAAAATTTTGGGATGCGTACCCTTCTAGGCAGGGTAAGAGTAAAGTAAGATTGATACGCTACTGTATGGAAGTTTGGGGTGGGAAACAAATCAGGGGCGACCACCTCTACCGACCAGTCTTCGGGGCACCTGAAGACTGGATATGCCGGGCTTTGAATAGATATGTGAATTCAAAAGACCCCTTTAGCCCGGAGGAAAGTGAGTATGCTTCCTTATGGGTAGGGTCTGAAACTAGGGCCCTTTTGTTCCCGTTAAAAGAAAACAACGGGGGGAAAAGAAGAAGAATAGAAGTGAGGATGAGATCCCTACCTCTCCCCCTGCGTATATACCTCCACCGCCCCCCCTGCCCCCCCCCCGCAGCAGCCCTTACCACCTCCCTCCCTCCCCTCCCGCCGCTATCTAGACCCTGTGAAAGTGTTAAAGTATCGGGGTGAGTTTGTACAAAGCCCCGTCGCCCCTCGAAGGTGCGGCTGAGCCCTGCGGGACGCATGGCAGGGTGTTTGCTGTTTGCCTGCGAAGGCATGGTATGTAAGAACGCAGACTTAAAGCAACAAGGAGCAGATTTGCATTCAGGGTCAGAAAGAGTTAAAACAGAAGTGCTGTAGCAGAGGCAGGCTTGTGTAACCTGCAGAGCAGGAAGAGCATCTCCTGCCCCGAACCCCTCTGATGGTGGGGAGGAGGGGGTTGCTCTTGCTGACAATTGAGCAGAAGGACCTGACAATGTCACCCCGATTGCTGCAGCATTTGCAGCACAACAGGACCGGTAACGGCCCCTCTAGGGCAGGCAGCGGGTCTGAGGAGAGTAAAGGTGAATCTCGGATGGGGAAATTTAGATGTTGGAAAGTTGGTTGTGAATAGGCCTGGATAGAGGTTTGAGTTGATTTTCACTAAGGTAATCGTGATGTAGAAAAGTTGATAGAAGGAACAGGGGACGTGTACAGAAGGTGAGAGAAGAAGAGCTGGGCAGAAGTGAAAGAGTGAATCCCTCTCCTATGGGATCGGATCACTGTGCATATTGTAGGGAAAGTGGACACTGGAAGCGAGATTGCCCTGAGCTAAAGAACCAGCAAGGGGTTCTGGTGAACTAGGGACTAGGAAAAATGAGGTGGAATTTTTAGTGAATACAAAACCAACTTATTTGGTGTTAAACTTCAGTGAAAAGAATTTGTTACAGTTGTGGGAGCTGCTGGCCACCAGGAAAACATCCTGAAACCTTTAAAGTACAAACTAAGAAAACAAGTAAGAATGCCAAATTCACCAAAATCTTTAAGTGGAAAAGAAATCTTTAACCAGGTATATCTGGAAATAAATTCCAGGTAAGGAAAAAATGCTTTACCTGCTACAGTAAAAATGATAAGGGGAAGGCCTGCCTAGTTCAGGTAAAACAATATCCCTTGCTCAGCAAGGCTATGGGGAATTTTGGCAGAAAAACTGAAATAACATACACTCTGTAGCAGTTCTGCTAATGTAAATCTGTGTGTTTTACCATGACGGTGACTTGTTATGGGATGTGCAGGTGAAACTCTGCAGCAGCAGAGGAGGTAGGAAAGGAGGAATTATCCTTAATACCAGATGGTAAAATCCAAACTGTAAGTACAGATCAGGAGCCAAACTATTCTAATGATTCTCGATTTCCTGCTGGCCGAAGAAGGAAGTGTTTGTGGTAAATGAAATGTTTCCAATTGCTGTTTGAAAATTGATGGCAATGGTGAGGGAGTTAAACAAATCACATCAGAGACAGGGAAGTTAGCCCACGTTCCCGTCCGAACTTGGAAAGACTGGAACATTGACTTGCTTTCCTGGCTTCTCGGGAGCCCCTGGGTAAAACGAATCCTATTTTATTTGTTATGTGGATTAGCCACCTTATTGTTTTTGCCGTGTGCTGTTCCACGTTTTATAAGATTAATTCAACATGTTATAACTAACATGCAATTTGCTACTATGATTTCACCCAATGATGTTAAACAAATTCGAGTAGTACGCCGAAATGTACAGTCGACAATACAGATTATATAGTTAGCACAATAACAATTTAATAGCAAACAGGAATCTGGGAATAATTAACTATTAACAATTCATACAACAATGTAGGCTGATGAAGAATACAAGTAGAATAGCAAAGAAAACAACCGTCAGGAACGCACAGACGAGGATGTGGTAACGTCTTTTATACTTTTCCACCTCCGCCATAAGTTCTTGACGTGTGACAGTAGAAAAACGCACCCTCTGCCTAAACAACGAGACAAAAAAAAAAAAAAGGGGTTTTTGATTCCCCTTTATAATGAACCATACAGGTTAGACGTTTAAGAAACACTCACCTTACGGGATGTTCAGAGGGGGAAATGCGCACTCCAGAGCCTTCCTCCCTGGCAGGTGACGTGGCGGTCTGATGGTGAGAAAACATTGCATTGAAAGCAAGGACCTGCCATTTGGCCATAGTGCCACAAATGTTACCATTAACAAACTTACCGGAGTGGTAAGCTCGGGAAATGGGTCCAGGACTTCATCTGGACACTCAGCAGCCATCTTTTATCGTGTATGCCTTTGAACATGCGCATGCGCAATTTTAAACCCCACAGAATGTACTGGAACAATCTGGAAAGACCGCGCATGCGAAATCCCTATAGTCTAGCCATGATAGTGACGCATATATATTAATAAAAAAAGAATGTTTAAAGAAACTATAGTATTTATAGTTCATTTATTACTTAAGTGGCATGTATAGTTATAAGTGTTGTTTTTAGGTTTTGTTTTTGTAGGTTATTATATGTATTACCCAACCCTTTTGATTTATTTTGAAAACCGTGTGTTAGATGTAAAGTAAATTCAATGAATCGTTTGACAACCAGTAAACAACAAATAACAATTTCTTAACAAACATGAACTAGAAGTTGAATAACAGAATAACAGTCCAGCAAAGTCTCATGTGAGGTGGAAAACAGGCTTCTTCACTCGTGAGTCCAGCACGGTCCTGAATAATGTCGGGGTGGTAACTCCCTCTGTTCCCTCCACGATAGTCTGTGTCTGGTCCTTGGTATTTTTCTTCACGAGGTAACGAAGATGAACAGAAACAAATAACAAGTCACGTGGTAACTGCTGGAGATCAACAGTTTTCTTTTGTTTATGTAACAGTCTCTCGCACTCTGCTTTGGTATCCCATGGGTTCCACTACTCGGGGCGGATTGCGAGGAAGAGATCCCACTCTTCTGTACCGGCGTGACCAAAAACACTCACAAAAGCACATGCTGATGGTTACTGTAGTCACGATGAGACAAAGGCTGAACAGCAAAACCGTACAGAGCGTGTCGTCTCCTGCTCCCATCCTTTCCAAAATGATAAGGATTGTTTGTGGCAAGACAAACAAATTGGTCCGTGACCCTCCTGGTCAAGATTCAGGCTAATGCCCTGACCAAAACTGCACAATGAAAACGCATGCGCAGCCTAACCTTAAAGGGGCATGAAAATTTACCCCTTTAAATGCCCCTCTTGGCTCTTGATTCTTAACCCCCACAAACAAACCTTATATATGCTAAGAAATGTTGTATTGTGTTTTGTTATGTCATCCTGTTATGATAATGTTTTGAAACTAGCTTATGACATGTTTGAGTTTTGAGTTGTTAGCTAACGTTTGTTAGGGATTTGTAGTTCTTGTTAGTCATTTGTAGTTATTGCCTGTTATTGTTTATTGATAATGGTAAATGGGTTTAATGCTTAGATAAAGATTGTTAACCTCCTTTGTATAGTTGGCAGAATCTTTTCTCTGTCTCTATCTATGCCACCCACGGAGCAGCACTGTTGAGCCACGGGGCGGTGTGAAGGACCTTATTGGGACATCGCTATCTGTCTCACCATTGCTGGCTGACCGCAAAACAACACAGAGACGGAGATACCCGAATCACCCAGAAGAGGAGATCTCCGGGGAATGCCCTGCTTAAAACACCCCACTTCCGGACATTCATGTTGGGTTGTTTGCCGATGTCTAAATTGTGAGAGGGATTGGTCCTGTGTTTCATTTAAGAGACAACCTTACTGTATGAAATGTCACAATGATTCGATACGTACCAGGGGACCAGAGGATCAAGTGGAAATTCGTAAATTATTTTGTGGATGGGAACTGTCAGTACCTGAACTTTGGGAAGTACATGAAACAGACTGGTGCAGAGTTTTAAGACAGTGTACTATAAGATTCGCCTGGAAACAGACACAACAACCAAACAGGTGGAAATATATTTAAGAGATAACTAACTCTTTAGACCTTGGAAATTATTGACAGGATAACAGCAAAATTCCCCTCAAGACTACCTGCTGCTGCCGAGAAGATATTGATATCCCGTTGCTCTCTGCAAAAGAGTAGACGAGGAAGGCAGAGAGGTACTGAACAGTGGGGAAATGAAAGCTAGTATCCTATTAATGGTATTGGTTACCATGACTTTAAAAAAAAAAAAAGAAAATGAGCATTACCCTTCAATTGGACCATAGGTTGATGGGAAGATTCAATAGAAGTTCGGTATAACGTGACAGCCGGATCCCCAAAATTCCAAGTTAAATTGGAAGATTTAGTCTTTTATGAACTAGACCCACCCGGTCGACGAGAAAGAACAATAAAACCTTTTTATCTCTGCCCCAGTTCGAATCCAGGGAAAAGCTATTGCAATTTCCCTAATCACTATTACTGTGCATATCGGGGATGTGAAACCATAGCTTCAAACTGGGACGTAGCCATTAAAAATAGATTCTTAAATATAACATGGGGACCCAGAGGAAGCAATCCGCCAGCTCCTAGCTGGGATAGACACACAGAGGACCCCCATCTTGGCAGCTGTAAGCACGTTATGTACTAGAAATCCTGCAGCCTAATGACCACGGATGGCTATTAGGACGAACCTGGGGAATAAGATATTGGGAACCTGGTGATAGAGGGGTCTTAATATTTATTCAGAAACATGAACTAAAAATGCCAGAAGCAGTGGGACCCAACAGAGTTATTAAAGAACAAAAAGGTAAAAAGGAAAAGCTCAAGGTAAAGACTTTTACAACCACAGTCACCCTGGCTGACTACTTTAATTTCTACTTTGGTGGGACCCCTCATAATGTTGTTATTGGTTCTGACTTTCGGACCCTGTATCATTAATAAATTTGTAACTGTTGTGAAAAACAGGTTGGAGAAAGTGCAGCTAATGGTGATGAAGCAATCGGAACTAGAGATGAAAATCATACCAAATGAAAATCCTGAATTAGATGCAGCTTGTGAGGTATTGTCTAGGTTTGATCAGCAAATTACTTATAAATAAAAGAAGGGGGGAATTGTAATAAGTAACTAAAGGGAATTTGCTGATCGACCAAGGTAAGCAAGAGGAAGGAACCCATCGTGGTGGCCTTAAGAACGTCCTGTTTAACAAGAAGAGACGTTTCCACATGTTATCTTGCTGCACCAAGCATGGGAACGTCCTGTCTGACGAGAAACCAGGATAACAGAAGCAGCAGAGGGGCTACTGAAGGTGTCAGAAGCGACCTCGGGGAAGATAAAACGAGCTGCTCAGCTTGCTTGAATTTGCGTGCCGCTGGTGGAGCAGGAGACTCCCCGGCCGCCCAGCGCTGTTTTGCTTACTTGTCGCTTGCTTTAATAAATCACATTTTCTAATTGGCCAGTCTCTGTCATTTCATTGGACAGGTGAACTCTAACAATACCTCTGGCACGACCGATTTCCCTCCAACAACGAACATTAAAGGTAATGCTGGGGAGAGGCAAAACAGCTCACCGACTTACACCCAAGCTGGTATTTCTCCTGCAAACGCCTACTCTGTTTCAGTCATGATTTCATGCCATCACACCTCAAAAGCATCATTTTCCTGAAGCCAAATCACGACCAAACACACACAAAACCGACGCTGACCTTAACGCCGAGCGGCTCTGCCTTCCGGCAGGCAAGCTGTAGGCTCAGGGCTGTGCCCCCCCGACCCCAGACCGCGCGGTGCCCCCCGAAAGCCGGGCTGCAGGCAGGAGCCGCCCCGGGGCCAGCAGCCGTCGGCAGGCGGGCAGGAGCCTCCCTGCCTGCAGAGAAGGGCTGGGGCTCGGCCCGCTCAGCGCCTCGGGGGGCAGCCAGGGCAGGGGGAGCTGAGCCCACCGGCGTGGGAATACGGAGCCTGCTGCAGGGGCCTGCGAGCCGCTGGAAGAAACGGGCTGCTGAAGGGGTAAGGCTCAAGGACACCGGGGTACAATCACTGTGGTGGGGGAGATCCCGACCCCCTACTCAAATGGGCCCCCGAAGAGGGTGAATCCCCCCGCCCGGGGAGCACGGGGAGTAAATTTAAAATGAACTCTACCTTTAAACTGCAGCGAGAAGGCAACTAACCAATAGTTAGCTCGTAGGTGTAGGCTTTGGGCAGAACTAACCAACTTCACTGTGTAAACATGTATTGTGAGTAAAACTACGTGTGCAAGTCAGGAGGAGCGACCCCCCTTGCACCCGGCACCGCAATAAACACCCCGCTTTATAACTTACCCCGAGTTACGCAGTTTAATTCCGCACGTCAGACGGAATAAGCAGCCTTTTCACTAAGCAATTAGTTCTTCACCTACCATTTCCCCAGCCACTCTCTCACCTGAATGCGCTCAAACATCGACCTGCAGTAAAACTCTCCTGCAGAGCCTCTCTGCCTGCTCTGCAGCCTCAGGATTTCAGGCAGGGAGAGCAGTTAGCTGCTGCTCCTCTCCTGCCCCTCCAGATGCCTTTGCTCCTGCTGCTCCCTGCCTGCTGCCCGGGGGGGATGGGGGGTGATGGCTCGCTCCCACCCACTGCCCTGCAGGACAGAGACATCCACCGCATCACAGACAGGGTCGGCCCGGCGAGTCTCTGCCTCCTCTTTCGTGAGGGCAAGGGTGTCGCATAGTAAGTTTTCACGGTATCAACATTTCTCTTAATACAGGAGACAGGACTTCAGTAAGTTCCATGCTACTGCCAACAGTGTTGCACTGCAATTAATCTGAGAGAATTTGAGAGAAATCTCAAATAATATCCTGCAGTAGGAGAGAAATTATTTTAAAATTTGTTTTGATTGTGCTCAGCTTATTTATTCAAGATTTTGTCAGCAAGCAAGCATTGCTGTTTTTCAGTCCTTGACAAAGCGGAGCTCTCCTATTACCATTCCTCCGTCAGAACTCCAAGCAAGGATTACAAAGTTCGGGAGAGAAAAAATCCTTTAATAGACTGAATTGACAGGATTTTTTTTTATGTTTTCTCTTAAAATATAGATATACAGTTGTTATAAATTGAGACCACAATAGATCATAATCCAATTAAAATTTTTATTAATTATAGCAAGTAGAATATGAGCAAAAACAGCGCTGGACGACAGGGGAGTCTGCGCTCCACCAACTGCCGTCCTGAGCAGCCCAAACAGTCCCCTCCCATACCTTTTTTTTTTTACCTTCGTGTTCATGAAGCAGTGGAGGTGTTGACCCTTCATTCACATGCACAAGTGGCATCCTGGACACCTGGCGGTTATCTTATCTTTTGTTGCCCAATCTCCACACTGGGCCCAACATAAATCCTAATAAACAATACCCTAGTCCATAGTTTCTTACACAGTGAAGGCCTGATGAAAAGGCATATAATAAAAGGATTACTAAAGTTAGCATCACATTCAAAAAACAATCAAACTCTTTTCTCTTTCTCTAAGCATTAGTTCATATAGTTGCACTACTTTGAATAAAAATGAATCTTGACAATAGTAATACTATAAACACTGGAAATGCTTATTATTTTTCTTGTGCTCACTGGAATCCGTATATAATACAAAACACTAACAGTCAGACCACAGAGGATGCCAAGTGATTTGACATAATGAGTAACTGCTTTAGCTGTCTTTGTCCAGGTGTTACTGTACAATACAAAATTTGCATCTGAGTCCAAAGAACAGCAGACATTGGTGTTGGGATGCTGCATATTCAATTGTTCCACTTCAATAATGAGCTAAGTCGATGTCAGGAAGAATTTCTCCAGATAAAACCTTAAATTTACCAGAGGAGGGACCTAATTTGGCAGACTTTTAGTTACCACTCATCCTTTGTTTTTTTCTGTGTTCCCAAAGCCTTGCTGATGTTACAGATTTTTTGCACTTGAACATGATTGTGAACAAGAGTTGGCCATCAGGCCACAGATCAATAGGCAGTACTAATGAGAGCAAGAGTCAAGTTGATGTTGGTTCAGTCAGATTAAGCTTGCTCTTTGCTTAGCATGGTAAATGTTGATCTGCATCGATCATCAAGTTGTGTTCAGCAATCCTCTCAATTCCTCAGGACCGCTACTTTCAAACAGACTTTGTGCAGGAATCTTCAAACAAACCAACCCAAAACCTCCAATCCAAACAAAACAAAACTTTCATCACTTCCAACTCCCTAACGTTTGGAGATTGTGTTAAGATATTTTTAGATCTGTGGGTGAAAAATTGGCACAGTGGCGCAGAGCGTCATCACAGATGAGTTATCTTATATGTCTGATTTTTTTTTTTTTTTTTTTTTTTGGTCTGCTTGCAATTTCAGATTTTCCAGAAAGGAAATTGGTTCAGTATGTCTTCCAAACATTCTTGCTACTTGACACAGTGCTTTGCAAAGAATGATGAAAACACAGTCTATGCCATAGGGGGCAGATGATTAAAAAGAAAAGAAGCTTTTATCTGTTACTTCTGTGTCATTCAAGAGTAATACCACTGTAAATACTACTAAGATGTTACAAAAGTGTACATGAAATCAGAATATGCTACAAATATCAGAGGTAGAGACACAATAAAGCATCAAAGAGCAATGAGAAAAAGGGAAATTGATAAATGTAAAAAGAACTTTTGAGGTAGACTAATGTTAGCACAAAGCAGATTAGTAGTTCTTAAGGTGGTGGGAGAAAAGATTCTGTTTAGTAGTATAGCATGTTCCAAAATAGAAATATTTTTGTGGCTACAAGTTAAACTCGGTAAAATAGATTCATTAGAGCTATTTGTTCATCTATGTAAGTGCTTTGTGAGCCACGTAATTTTAAAAAAAGCTTGATAGATATCAAATATATCTTGAACCTATGAGTTAGTAAGATCTATCCTATAAGTCACGTGTACCTAATTGCATACGCGTAGTTTAAACCAAGCCTCATCATTGCTGTTGGGGCAATGCACAGGACCTTAACGAGCTGCAGGTGAAACCCCAGGATGAGTTGTGGAGTTTGTGTTTGCTTTACAGAGTCCATGCTGACTACCCAAACATCCCAGCTATTTCTGCAAAGCAGTGTTGGGGTACGCTTCCAACAGAAACCAGCCTAATGGGTATTTTCTCGGGTAACAGAGAGAGCGGCGTGTGCTAATCAGCCGCCACTTTCTGAAACTCATTATAGTTTAACAGCTACGTTGGTAACTGATTCCAAATCTTTAGCTGCTGCTTCTGAAATGCTGAACTGCATTTCAATCTTTTGCACCTTGTTAGCAGCTCCATCTTCATCGTGGTACAGGCCAACAAATGCCCAGATACAAAGTTAAATCTCCACTAGTAGGTACGGGAAGCATCCTTTCTTTTTCTTTTTTAAATCTGCAGATCCATTTTTCCAGAAAATATGGTTCTTGATTTTTTATTCCTAATCCTATCAATCAAGTGAAATATTTTTCCCACTCCTTATTCCAACAATTTAAGGAAGTGATCATGAATAATTTATGCTGGCAACACACATTCCTTGACAACAGAAGTTACTGTCCATATGCGTTTGCAGTAAAATATGTCTACCTTACAGAACACAGGAAATGAATCTTTTTCATCTTCTCACATTGAGCAAATCTCACGTGAAATATTTAAAGAGGTACATTGGAAAAGGATCTTGTTGAAGTAATCCCTTCCAGGAGGAAGTGATCATTACCTGGAGGCCACCCCCTTTATAGAAATACCTATATAGATTTCCACATATATATATATGTGGAATATATACATATATATTACACACACACACATATATATTTCCGCAAAGAAATCTACAGGTACACACGGCTTATATCACAAGCACATATAGGCACAAAGTTCAAGGGGACAAGGCACTCCCTCAGATTACAATAGCAATGATGGTAGCGAACCTGATTCTAAATATGTTATACTTCCTGCATACTCTAACTTTTTGTAAAACTCCATCCTCGTACACGCTTAGGCAATGTTGGCTGCTCTAAGTGACATAGTTTAACATTAGCAAACGTATGCAGGCAGAGTATGAAATTATTGAAGGGGATTCAAGGAAAGAATGGGCTACACTATGCAGAAAATGTGGAGAAGTAGGGGAAACATGCAGAATTATTCACAGGGTGAAAAGGGGAAGCTATTTCAGGCACTCTTTCAGAGACAATTCAGAGAAATATTTTAACAGTCTGCTTTGATAAATAACATCAAGCATACACACATAAAAAGCACACTAAAAAAACATACTCAAACATACTCCTGGAAGAAGATGCATTTTGGACTTTCATACCTCAAACAGCCACACATACGTTAGTAATTACATATGCATTCTCAAGTTCATATGCGTTCTGCTGTGTTTTGGAGGTTTACCTGATGAACTCACTATGAAAAAAAGGTATCATATAGGGGCTAGGATCTGATCTTTATTGTTTATTGTGATAACAGTGTATTTTCACAGAGGTGTCTGGTTTTGCACTTTCTTAAGAAAGTCTCCAAACTATTTCGACTAATTTTGTTTTTCTAATCATCCTTTGTTACGACTTGTAAACAGATCCCTAGCTCCAAACATAATTTAAATATATTGGGCTGCAAGTTCAAAATAATCATAATAAAAAAAACCCCAAACAACCAAAACCCCCCAAAAAAACCCAAAACTGCAAGGAAGGAAAACTGAATTTCAGATAGTCTTTACTTACTACTAGACAAGGACTGTTCATCCAGCTTTGAGCAGAATAGTGGAGTAGATGGCCTACTGCAGTTCCTTCAGACCTGAATTACCCTATAGTCTTACAAGATTCTTGGTTTTGGGTATGTTTTCAGAAGTCCCTTATGATTTAATTTACATGGAATATCTTATTACTGGCTTCCTTCAGACTGAGTGGAAAGTCAATGGCTTTGTGACCTGTAAAATCACTCTCAATGTATTGTTGGAAATGATTTTAATCAGTTCTCTGGGATGTACATCTTATTTTTCTTGGATGAAAGCCCATGATTAGGAAAAAAAAAAAAAAGACATGGACCTGGAGGAATAAAGACTCAAAGTCTAAAACTCATAATAGAAGAATGAGAATTCTTAGCCTGTACAGACTAATCTTCAAGTGTGGTTCTCAAAGGATATGGCAATGAGAATTCTTTAACCACTGTGCCCGAAGCCAAAAAACCCCCACAACAAAACAGGTTTATTAATATGCAGACTTCCCTCAAACACTGCATTTTGATGCAGTTTACACTGTATACAAAAAAGTTATTTAAGCTATTATTAGCAGCAGAACATATATTAGTGCAATTGTATATGACTTTACCTTATCAGGAAATGCATAACTAAAAGCAGCAAAAGCTATAGTTCAGATGGCTACTTAATTACTTGCTATGAATAGATCCATAAACAGCTTTGATTCTGATTTGTTTGAATATGTTAATTGATCAATTTATCCCTGAGCAGGAATGATTTTGCAAAATGCTATGATCCCCAAGAGACAAAAAGGTGCAAAAAGTTGAGTTGCTGCACTATTTTCTGAATTTTCTGTTCTCTCTGATGCAATTTTATACAAAAGGGCTAGTCTATTCTAAGTGGTTGGTTGAACATCTGAAAGTTGTAACAGAAATGGTTCAACCTAGAAAAGCACCGGTGGTCAAGGCCACAAATGCTATCCTGACCCCAGGAAATCTATAGAGGTTTTACCACTGGCTTCAATCCAACCAGGATTCTGCTTCCTGAGGAATACAAAAATGTAGATTTTTTTTTTTTTTTCATTTGCTTGTGTGGGCACCATAATGGAAAAATTTATATAGAAAGCTCTGTGGTGGAAGAAGCCATATGAGCACTCAGAGCGGTGCTGTGAGATGAATAAGGTGTCATATTTAGCAAATAAGGCAATCCTCCGGGGTAGGGAAAAAAAAAAAAAAAAAAAAGAAACAGGTATGAAAAATTAGTTCCTTAGCTTAGAAGCTATAGACTGAAACCAAGAATACGTAGCTTAGAAAGAAAATGTATTGGCCTCTTCCCTATGAACACACAAGTCATTGCTGTACTATATGTACAAACTATTACAGGTGTTACGCAAACACTGCGGTGCAATTTTTTGTTACTGTCTAGCTTAAAATGCTTTGTTGTTTCTTTCTCTCACTTAAAGAAAAAAAAAAAGAAAAAACAAAAAAAACCCCCACAAACAACCCATCTCAGAATGTCTCCAGAAACCTACTTTCCAGCCCAAAAAGCTGGCTTAGAAGGAGTTTCTAAGACAATTTATCTTTCCATATAAAAGGTGAAAATGTGGAAAGGTATCTGCAAAATACACCCAACCAATTCTAAGAAGCTTAAAAATGCAAATATCTGGAACTGACTATTCCTTAAAGAAATCTTCAGTAAGTTATTATTTGGTGTGCTGCTTAATTGGTCTTTTAAATCTAGAAGCTAGGGCAAACTCCTGCAATTACAGTATATATTTCTTTTATTATAATATAAATACATACTAACAAGTACAATTTGGTCCTGAAATAATAGTCTTATACATTTAGAGGAGAATCTAGAATCTAACCCTGTACTCCGTGCAAACGACGAGCTTTCTGTGAAAATCATCTCCAGCTCTGTCCCCAGGTGAATTCAACTTCTAAACACCTGCCAAAGATACATCCATATACTACTCTTTTGAAACATATGCAGGAGGGGAGCTTGTATCCATCCGCAGAATCTAATCACAATACTTCTAGTTTATTAACATGATTCAGGATCCTATATGTTAAGGCCCAAGAAAGAAGAAATCATTTTCCACTTGCAGAGTCTCTGTGCTACGCTAAATTAAGCAAAATAATAGCAACAGAGACAAAGCATGCGTTAGAAATAGTCCACAAACAGCAGGGAGGAGGGAGAGGAGTAACAAGCATTACAGTATCTCTTAACTAACGGAATGCTTATGGAAATAGGGATAAGGTGCACATGCATGCCAAATGAATCCTTATCTATAGCACCGTAAGAAAATATACCAAAATAAATCCATGAGGGAAAGCAGTTTAAAATATAAGACTGTAAGCATCCAGCCATTAGTTTCATCTGAAATGCATTTTAATTGCTCCTATCACAATGAACTCATTTCCCATCCATGAAAATGTGTTGTGTGTTTCCACTTATAACCCAGTCTTTGTTCAGTACCATTAAGGATTTATATAACATCAAATGCTATCATACACAATTAGAGCATAGAAGAAGTACTGGGTGCATATTAAAAGGGCTTCTAAAACTGGATTCCATCTTTGGCATCCCTCTTGGCCTGTGTCCCTGCTGCTCCTCTCCGTGGCTCTGTGCCTTTCCTGTGCCAGGCTGCAAGGGATGGCTTTTCCAGCTGAACCGAGGGATGCACCAGCCTGCTCCTGGCTACACATGTGCGTTGTCTTCATGCTTGTGAACACGTGCTTCAAAGCAGCTTCAAAAGAAAAAAGTCCTGCTTCTACTTGTAACCTTTCTGATTTGTGTCCTTGAAAGTGTTTACGGAGCCAAGAAACCCCTGGCATTTTAGGGAACTAACAGTCTCGTTGTTATTGAACTCACGGTGAGAACAAGGAATGGAATGGAATGGGAGTAGACTAGTTGTGTTGCAGGGTACCTACAACAGCCATCTCCTTGAACTGCCTGATGACTTCAGGGATGAGTAAAAGCAAAGCACGGTGTTATATAATGGTATTATATATTAATGGGCATTATCCAAATATCTCCTAATCACTGAAAGGAATGGGGTAATGTCCACTTGGCCAGGAAGCCTGTTCAAGGGTTTAACCACCCTCTTTGTGTTGTCAACGTAGCTTTGAGCCATTCCCAGGCATCCTGGCACTGGGCACCGGGGGAAACAGCTCAGCACCTCCTTCTCCATGTCCCTTCCTCGGGCAGCCGTAGAGATCACCGAGGTCACCCCACAGCTGCCTTCTCTCCAAACTAGGCAAACACAGAGCCCTCAGCCACTCCACAAAGGATGTGGGACATGCCTTCGAGCCCTACTTTGGGCACAACCAAGGACCTTAACAGCCTTCCTAAATGGGGGGGCCCTGCACACAATGCTCAAGGTGAGGCCGCCCCAGCACTAAACGCAGCGGGATGATCACCCTTTGGACGGGCCGGTGACGCTGTGCTTGGTGCACCCCAGGTGGGGTTTGCCCCCGTGGCTGCCCGGGCACACAGCTGACTGCTGCTGAGCCTCCTGTCAGCCAGCACCCCCAGAGCCCTTCCTGCAGGGCTGCTCTCCCGCCACTCCTCTCCCAAGCTGTACTTGTGGCCGGCTTTACTCCCTCCCAGGTGCAGGATCCGGCATTTGGTCTTGTTATATGTCATGCCACTGATGATTGCCCATTGCCCCCGTCTATCCAGAGCGCTCTGCAAATCCTGCATCCACGTCACTGACACAACTATTGAAGAGAACTGGCCCCAGAACTGAGCCCCGAGAAACACCGCTGGGGACTGGTCACCAGTCAGGTATTGCCCCGTGCACTACTAACTCCTTGAGCCATTCATCCAGCCTTTCACCCCATGCGCTGTGTACCTTGTTGTTGAGGGTTTTCGTGCTTTTTTTCTCTTTCTTCTTCCTTTTTTCTTTTCCTTCTCCTCCTCCTCCTCCTCTCCTCCCCTCCATTCCCTTTCCTTGTCTTCTGTCCTTTTATTGTGCTTCTTAATTAGTGGACAAGTCTATTGAAGAAGTACAATGAAACCTTTGGCCCATTGAATTAATTGGGGAATCTTTTGTGTGTTCACTGGTTTCTTTCTGCACGTAATTTTTATGTGTGCATGTTTGGAATTGTTTAGATAGTATAGAAGAAATAAATACACGTTGTCATGCAAGTTTCAGAGCTGCATTTGGAAGTCTGCAAGCAGATGGATTTCTGTAGCTACACAGTATGCAATGAAGTCAGTAGTCTTCATGAAGTTTCAGTGTTTGGTTAATGGATTTCATCTTCTGTAGTGGGTAATATTTGAAGGTAAACAATGAGGATAATTTGTCATAGTGTAGGAAATTCTAAAACTGAATGTTGAAGTGTAAATAAATACATGTCTGTTGGGCAAGAAAAACTTCAGAGACCTCTTGGATGTCATTAGTTTAATTTGATCCATAGATAATTTAATGTTCTTGTGTTTACAGAGAACTCTAGAAATCAGAAGGTTGCCTGATTATAAAAGATGGTATCATCTGTTTCTCTTGCTCAAGGAAGTCAACTTTCTATTTGTTAAATATGGGGAAAGCTAATAAAATAAATAGGAAACTTGCTAATATTTAGACGGTTTCCGTTACAGTCAGTACTTCCACTTGAGACTTATATATTTTATTCCAGATGTCATCTTTTTATATTATGATGGAGAAATCCTTTAAAGTGCTATGTAAAATGTAGTCAAACAGCTAAACGTCCAGCAAAGCTGCATGAAATGCGAGTGTACGTGCCTAGAGAAAAGATGATGTATGTGTAAAGAAGAGTCATGGAGGGAGGCCAAAGTGCAGGCCCAGACTGAATATGCTGGAGCATTTGGGGAAGCTTTTGCAGTAATCCACTTGATCACATGTGGGACCTTGCCTGATCCAGCGTAGTATTCTCTATGATCCCTAAATATCAGGCTATCTCTTGTGAATTGCGGTGTTTCATTGCAAATAAAATTTCTCGTTGCTCTGGAAAGCAGTTAGCTGTTGTCATGGATGGCTTCTGTACTTCCTACTTGAAACCTCAGTAGGAGCAGAGATGGTGTAATGAATCTTGTCCCTGATAAGGATGGAACAAAACCACTTAGCCATTCAGTCCTCATGGAGCCAAGCTACGAAGTCCAACTATGCACAGTCACAATTGTTTTGGCTTCTCAGATATACTAATTTAGAATATATCATCTCTGCATAATGAAATGTATGTTGAATATATTAATAGTCTGAGTATTATTGGAGTAGATGGGACAGTATTTATAAGCCTTCAATGAAAAGGAAAGCAATATTAGACATAGTAAAGCATCTTTATTTTCATGTATTCCACCCTCTTCTCCGAATTCTGTGGTCGTTTCTGTGCATGATCTGACTTCTTTATGAATGCATAAAAAGAGTATGCAGGAGAAACAGGTTTATGGAAATACACCTTTCTCTGCTTTTCTTCCCATGAATCCTATGCCTGCTGATGCTAGAAAGAATCTGTTGGATATCTGCTAGCAGGAAGCCACGGGGCAGCTGGTACAACACTGGGGTTTCTTGGAGTGTTGCTTCTGCACAGCACTGTTGGAGGTACGTGACACTCCAGGTAGCACTTTCACAGGATGCAGACTGCAAGGGTAGTTGGAGTTTCTGAGAATGCTGATTTGTGTTTCCTTAACAGAACCACTTGTATAAAAGCACTCTGTCCCTTCAGGTGGAAGTAGTGTCCCCTGCAATGAGTTAGGGTGTGTTTAATGATGGTTGTGTAGCTCCTGAGATGAGAGGGAAAGAGGTCACATTGTTTGGTTATGTGGAAGTGAAAATTTTAAAACATTCAAAAATCTCTGGAGGTTGAAAGTTTCTTGTCAGTCTAGCATGATCTTTATTCCTTTTATCGTAATTTTAATTTTTTTCATTAAAAGAATTAAACTTGTGACCTTTACTATTCATATGTGGGACTTTTGTCTTAGGACCAAGCTATGCCTTTTTCTGTAATTTGGCATAATAAATTATGATTTCTCTCTTCTACCTTATGAGCTGACTGAGACAGAACCAGATCACAACATCCACACAAGGGAAAACTTTTAAACTGGCTTCATTAAAGATGCTTACTTTAACATGAAGTCTAATTAGCTTTTTCTTTTCTCATAATGTCATGTTTCAAACCACAGGTTTGCTAAAAAGCTATGTATAGAATGTGTTTTAAAACAATGATCGGGGTTTTTATGATAAATGAAATCACTGAAGTACCGTGATGTACTGTGGAGTTCTATGTTATGCTTCATTTGAGAGATTAGTAACAGAGAATCAAGACATCAAAAATTGTCTGTCACTCACAGTGTAACTAAACTGCATTCTTCTATCTTGTAGCATCTAATGGCAGTGGGGTTTGAATTTCCTGATGAACAAGTGCTGAAATGTCAAAACCACAAGAAACACGATATTACACTGAACTGCATATGATAGCAGTGTTTGTTATGTAGTTAGGCAATGCCTCAGGAAAACATGCTTAGGTTTACATGGCAGACTTCAAATGGGATTCCTAAATGTAAGTGTGGCCGATGTGATTTGGGATAATGATGAAATTTTTACAAACTATCAGGAGTGTTCATTATAACTTTGAACTGTAACTTCTCCAATCCGGAGACACCTTTTGAAAGCAAAATGAAAAAGAATATTGGTTAGGAATGCAATTGTCCAGATTTCTCTTTCTAAGTGTTCAGTTGCAAATGGCCAAAAAGCCAGTATCAAAAGGAAGCTACGTTCTTGAAAATGAAGCAGGGTACTTAATGAAAACATGTGGGTTTTTTAATGCCTCACACCAATATTATTTTTTTTTATTATGAAATAATTCGAAAGGCGACCTCAGTGCACTATATTCCTTTTCCTGTCTCTCCGAGGAGAGGAGTTAGCAAGATGTGAGAGTGGAGGACATTGTTCTTGAGAGAATTAAGTTGGATCAGTGAAGACTATGTCGAGGATTCAAGCACTCAAAAGCTGATGAAAGAAAAAAAAGGTGAAGTTTGTCTAGTGGTAACAGCAGTGGTAACAGGTAACTGCATTAGTCTTCTTTCTGCCTCTTCAGGAGAATAGAAATTAAAACTGATCTAATTTTTTAGTCAAGATAGTTCAGGAAACGGTTTCTTAAGGTTCAAGCTAATGCAGTGAAAGCTTTGAAGACCCCTTTACTTCAAGATAGCCTTTCAAATATTTTTTTTTAAACTGTGGTACCTTTTTTCAGTGATTCTAGGAAGCGCTGTTTAGAATCATAGCTAAAGAATTGTGCTATGTTTTGTAAAAGAAAAAAAATTAGGCACCAACTGTTTTAAGTTCATATGCTGCCATGATACGATAAAATGAACTGAAAGACACTTTAAGGCAGACGCACGCATTTCATTTTTCCAGTTGTATAATACCAGGTTATAGATTAGTCTAGTCCTCAGAAGGTAGAATTAGTCGTCGATTCTTCAGTTATTGAACTGAAAAAAAAAAATAAAAAAAAATCCAAACTGCGGCGAATGAAGAGACGGGACGCAGCTTGATGCAAGCAAGTTGTCCATTTATTAGTGATTTTCTTACAATTATATACGTTTCTACCTTCTACATATTACACACTGATTGGTTAAATCTTAAGCGTAAAAAACACTGATTGGTTGACATTTAAGGCACACCGTTAGAACAATAGGAACTGATTAGTTTACCTTGTCATAGCAACAATTCCTGTTCTAAGATTAGGGGGTTTCTTCCTACGTGACTTTCTTAATTAATAAAGTTCCTTATCGGCACCATCCATTCCCTTATCTGGCTACTTGTTTCTCTGTCCGTCTGGTTGCCTCCTCAACTGTGACGGCTCAGGGGTCTGCAGTTAGCTTGCTCCTTTGTTCCCAGGGCTTGTGCCCTGCAAGTTCTAACAAGTCTCTATTCATCAGGCTATCAGTACTTGGACTCTTGTCCTTGAGGCCTTGTCCTACATCTCCCCCTTCCTGTTGCACAAAAAGAACCCCTGAAATCGAATGAGTTGTTAATTTTCGTAAGCATTGTAAAAGACAAGGTATAAGTAATAAAACAAACAAAAAAGCAACTAAAGCATATATAATCATCTTCACTAAACTTCTTAACCATCCTGAAATGCCCCAACCACTAAACAGTTTATCTAACCAATCCCAAGTATCACTTTGTTGAAGATGAGAAACTCCATCCTTCAGTCTTTGGATGCTAGCATGAATTGATTCCGAATGATCTGAAAGGTTCATGCAACACATCCCTTCAAACTCTTCACAACCGTGACCTTGTGCCAGAAGCAAAAAATCTATTGCAGCTCTATTCTGTAATGTCGCGTGGCGAACACTATCAACATCTAATAAAAGACCAGACAGGGCACTGCTTGTGGCATTAGTTTGTTTGGCAAGCCAACAGCCAAGCTTATCTAATGTCGCTAGAGCCTTTCCTGCAGCAGCTCCAGGCAACAGAAGAGATGCAGTAAAGTGTTGGCCAAAGGACCAAAATTGCATGTTATCACAATCGGAGGCAAATGCATGAACGCCACGCTTTGTCCTTCGAGAGTAGCGATGTTGTAAAATCATAGATGTGTTAGGAGTCAGGACGGAAAGTCGCCCTAAGCTACACAGACCTCCTTTTATATGAGAAGGAATGACAGGCCATGCTCGATCACCACAAATAAAAAATACTCCAGCAGGTAGTGAGAGCGGAGCATTGCTAGATTTAGACAAGTTGTTAGCAGTGTAATTACACCAGATACTTGCATTTCTAAAAACAGGATGAATAGGGGAAATGTCCCATGCCCTAGATTGATTCTTTTCCGTGTAGTTAAATTTTGTGCAAAAATCCATTTTTACTGAACCAAGGAGTTCAATTTCTTGTGGTTCCAAAGTGGCCAGTGGGAGATGGGGTATCCATACATCCTAATTGTCTGTCACATTTTTTGATACGTTTTTGGGTGGAAAAAGACTTTGAAGGTCCCTAATACAGGCCATTCATCTAATGGTAAGCCCGCAAGACAGGTGGAAAAAGGCTGATCCGGAGAGGCCATAGCAAGACACAGAGTATCCTGTCCAGTCAAGTTCGCCAACGTGACCCAAACATTTACCTTTGGTAGAAAAGGGGGATAAGAGCTACCTTCAATAGGCCAAGGTCCAGATGTGAACATCATTATCCATATTACTGACAATGCTTGTTTCTCCTTTTCTTTTTCCATCGTCTTTTTACAACCAGCCATTTTTCTGGTCGTACTGTCCATGACCGAGGCACTGCAATTGATTGTCCACACTCTAATCCTACAATAATGTTCTTGTTAATAATATAAATTCTGCTTGCTAATGCAATATATTGAAACAACAACCGTGCAATAGCCCGTACTTCTAGGCTTCCAATCAATGATAAAAAATTTGCAAACACTAAGTTTGGCAAAATCTCAGAACCTAACCCTGTAACTCCCTCTAATTCCAAAAGAGGTTTTCCCATAAAACATTCAGCCCACTGTATCTGATTAAACCTTAATATTTGATTATTACACCCAGAACACATCCAATGACCCCATCTGTCCTTTAGTCTTACAACTCGCCAGCGATCCTGATCACAGAGTTCACAATGAATCTTGATCCACGGTCGACAAGATGGTCCGTGTTCATAGCAACATAACTGTAGAAATCGAGACGCTGTCCAATCTGGCTCATGACAGTGTCGTTGAAAGTCGATGTAAGGGAAGATAATATCTGCTAGTGGTGCCGTCAGCGCGCTGGGGATCTGGTCTGGTCCAAACGTATTACCTTTGTTAAGTGGTTTAATCCAGGGCGATATTGTCCGTTCCAAGCGCTGTAAAAAGCGAAATCTAGATGCTATATCCTGAATTTGTTTACCTGACATTAATGCAAAACAGAAATCCTCACGCAGTTTTTATTTCATTCTGTAGGGTCGGTGTCGGTATCAGTTGTCTGCGGTAAAGGTTCACGGAAAGGTCGTACATTCTTCGCTGGGATCCATCTGGGTCCTTTTTCTGTGGAGACACAAGCATAACCTTTTCCCCATGTAACAAGAGGATGTGGTCCCATAATTTTACCTGTTTCTGGATCTCGGACCAATACTGGGGCTTTAACCCGTGCCTCAAAAGAGGTATTTGCAGTGAAATGTCGAACTATCGGTGGGTTGTTATCCAAAAGGAAAATAAGTTCCTGTAACAGGGTAAAGAGTTGTGAATGTGAAACACTCCGCAGCACAGAAGCTTCGGCTCGTGTAACAATACCTGCAACATAAGCGGAATCAGTAACAAGGTTGAGTGGTACGTTCCATTTTCGGAAAACACGAACAACTGCATTCAGTTCTACTATTTGAGGTGAACCGGAGACTGTCTCTATGTCCGAATCCCATCGTCTCCGTTGATCATCCCACCATAGGAGAACAGATTTATGTGATTTGCCTGATCCATCTGTAAACACAGTAAGTGCCTGTAAGGGTTGTTTGCTTCTTTTGGGTTTTAACATCAGACGAAAGTCAATGTTAAACAGTTTGTGTGAAGGTGGATGGGAAGTTATTTCACCTGTATAGTTGGCAAGTGCCATAACAAAGGTGTCTGATTGCTGAATTCTTCATTTACAAATATGAGGCAGATTTCCTTAGTTGTTCTTCAAAAAAAAGTGAGTGTATGTAGGTAGGCCAATGCAGTGTGGCAACAGATAAGCTGCCAGTTCACATACTAGTTGCTCTTGGGTCTCTGTTTCTGTATGTGTGAATTTTGGTATCTCAGACTAGTGATGTGCGGATATACAAAAAAATATAAAGTACACTTTTCAAAGATTTGTGTGTGTGTGTGTGTGTATGTGTTGGTCTGTATCCATTTGTTATTTTGGTGTATACGGATTGCTTTATTCCAGGGATTACCTGTTTGTTGCATAGTGTTTAGCATAGTGAGGCACGTTCTTTGTGCCTAGTCAACGTGGTGATGAAAAATATGTTATTGGTAATTAAAGAAGCAGAAAAGTTTCACCTTCTTTTGATTTTGTAATTTCATTAATAATGTGTGTGAAGAAATAACAATGTACATGATATTATCTTGGGAGAAATATTGGAGGCTTAGGAAGGTAGTATTGGAATGTAACATTTTCTTGGTATTTACAGGGAGAAATGACCTAACACGAAAGACCTAATACAAAACCTTGTGAATATAAATTGGAAGTGCTACATGTAAAGGTAGACATGCTCATAGGTACAATATATAAGTAAACACGCAGTGCGGCATTTAGAAGTACCTTGCAAGTTACAGGTGACAAGATATAGATAAATATTTTGCATTTTCAGGAAAGTAAAATGTGTTGGTGTTTATGGCAGAATTATGGGGTGGTTTGGCTTCACCTGGCAGTGGTGAGGATAGGAGCTCATGTAATAATATATCCCCTTGCTGGCGGTGCAGTAGAGAGGTACAAGCAGCTTGGAGAGTGTTGTGCCTGGAATATGCCAAACGCATAGCAATGCATATTGATGGTGTCTTGGAGATAAGGAAAGAAGAGTTAGGCCTGGATTGAAAAGTAAATATGGGAGAGGACAAGGCTTTAAGATAGTTTCATTCCAATAATCGTAATGCCTTAAAAACATGATCTGTGCAGTACTTTTTTGATATGGAACAAGTATGTACCTGCAGAAACAGCCTCGTATCGTACATTTTAATTCTGGTAGGGTGGAAATGCTGAGATGTAATAATGAAAGAAAAATTCTTAAAAAATTGGCCATTACCGCCATTTAAGACTACTTTCCGTTCCAACAGCATGTCAAAATACTGAGACAAAAGAACAGCCCCTTGAGTAGCTTGGTGCCTGGGCGCATGTCTGAATCACCATGTGTCTGCCAGCCTAGGCGTTGGTTTCTGTCAGTCTGGCCTGTTATCAGAACATTCTCATTAATAAAAATTAATATCCCTTAGATATTATGATTCTATAACTTGATTTTTAGGCTGGTGATGTAATGTTTGTTTTATCTAGGCTGGTTTTATGCCATCTGATTAATGGTTAATAAGGGCTGTTCCCTCTTTGAAATTGCACCTTAGAGGAAAACATTTGTTCCCACACATCCATCCCCCACCCCAAGGGGCTGTATGGAGTGTATGGGATTACAACTGATAAGATCTTAAATGTTATCTGTTTGTTCCTTCTCATATCTTTTAATAAAGATGGGAATTGACAGTTGACCATAAATCCATATAATTTTTTTCTTCATTAAGATTATAACATGGAATTTGTATTCATCTTCCTTTGGACAAGTGACTAATGCTGAGCAGGAATGGTTAATCCATTTTTTAGTTTCATGAAGTATATCTGCAGAAGAAGGTGGTAATTAATGGCATTCAATGTAAACAAAGATTTTAAAAAATAATTGTCTAACAACCTTTTTTGGACAGGTAAGTACCTGGCATAGCATTTGAAACTTCTTAGTAGCTGCTACTATAGTAGACTTAATACTCATTATTACGAAGCTCAAATGTTGTTTAGGTACCTTAACTGTGAATTTCAGAGCTTAATTTAAGCTTAGATTTTTTTTTCTAGGATTAAGGTTGCTGTCTAGAATCTTTCCACCATAGAATTTAACCCCTTAAACATGCAGAGTGGAAAATTTGGTTTATACTGTGGACTCTATCACAAAAGTACAGTATTGGGCTAATGAAAAGTTAAATAATGTACCACTATCCTATGAGTTAATAAGAGGAAAAAAAGCTGCTTATCAGTATGTTCTGTCTTAGCTTAACAAATGAAGAGACAGACTGAGTGACAGTTCACTTAACTAATTTTCTGTTAACTAAATTTTTAGCTGTCATCATCGGGAAGTCCCCATTCTCTCATATTCTGGCTGCTTGTGGTTTAGCCTAACAAACTGGAAGCAACCTTTATAAAGGAAAGTAAATGGTGTATCTAAATCTAGCTTTCATCATTAAAAAAACCAGAAAACACAGGAAATGGAAAAATTTAGTAAATAATTTATATTTTCCTGGATTTGTTTTACATAATGCTGATTAAAGACATTGAGTTGACCATGGTGTCCTCTATTTAAGACAGAGGCAGTACCAGACTTGCTACTGATTTGAAGAATCAGTCAGCAATATGCAGGCGGGCAGAGGTTATCTTTATTCGGCAGCGCTGGGTGCATGGGGGATTGCTCCGCCAAAGTCATGCACCCCGAGGTGACTTTTCAGTCCCCCCTTGATACAAGCTACTCAGACCTATTCATTAGTTTTCCAAGAAATTGTTTACATATTCATTCCAATTCTGGGAATTCATTTACGTATCTCGTGCCTGCAGAGTCTATTCCTCAGGGGCCATGTTTAAAGTCTTTGTCTTCGCCACGTTGCATGTACAACAGGAATCTAAGACAGAATGTCCCTTCTGAAGATAACCAACCCAAGGACTTAGCAGTCTGTGCATCCGTCATGTGGCAGTAAGGGTCCTCGGACATCTCCCGACTTTTAACTAAACGTAGGTGCGTCATCCTTTAGATAAGTGGTACAGCATTCGCTATTCATTCCCCCCTTTTCTAACAACTTCTGCAAATTCTTTTGCAACTACAAAAATCATTATGCCTTATGATCATTCCTTGACAGCACCAAACAAAACATTGAAGTAATATACATATTATTCCTAAAACTATTACAATAAGTATTATAACAAAAGCATGCTTTAACCATTCCAAATTAGGTAACCACGAAGTCAGTTTGTTCCATATAGTTTCAAAACTCCATGAGAAATTGTCTTTAGTAATTTCATGCAGGATCTGCACCGTGTTCCATATCTTACGGATGTCTGTTTAATCATTCCATCCATCAGATTGGGAACAAGTATTTTGTCCTGGGTTTCCAGGACATGTTCCTCCTGTCTTGTTTTAGCTTTCTAATGACAGTTATTATCACTTTTCATAACTACTGTGGTGGTTAGGTTTAATATTTGTAAATCAAACCTGGGACCCAACTTATAAGTTTTATTATCAAATAGGTAATATCCTCCACCATAGGTTGGTTTTTTCCAAAAGTCTGGCCATGTAGGCCATTTGCCATCTAGATAATTCCAGTTTTGGGAGGCCACCCCATACAGGGGTGTTATCAGGCCTCCCTTAGGAAGAGAGGTACGTATCCAGCATTCCTTAGCTTTCGTGGCATTAACAATTCTTTGGAGTGTTGAAGACGGGTATTGTTTATCCATGTTTCAGTTTCTAACATCTCTACAGTTATTACAATTAAGATCAGAATAACTCTACACAAATATCCCTGATCCTTTTGACAGTCCATTGTGTTTCTAGAAGTTATTAAAATTAAAAAAATTATTACTATTACAATTATGATCTAATAAATCGTAGTTTCATGGGTCCTGCTGAGGTGACAGCCCATGATTTCTCAGAAGCCTTCTTTGTCCAAGAGTAGTGAATCCAGGCTGGTTGTTCTCTTATCCTGACGGCGGTGAAGGTTGTCAGCAGCACCTGATAGGGTCCTTCCCACTTTTCTTCTAAAGGTTTCCCTGAAGAAGTCTTTATATACATATAGTCACCAGTTTTAAAGGAGTGGATTGGTTGATCTAACCCCCTGGCCCTTGCTCCCAATATCTGTTTATTTATAACCTTTAATTGTCCCTGGAGGGCCTTCACATATTCACACAAATATCCCTCTCCCAGCTGTCTCAGATCTTGTTCAGCAAATTGTAACTGATATGGTCTCCTGTATACTATTTCGAAAGGGCTTAAATTTTCCTTTGTCCTTGGCTTAGTTCGGATTCTTAATAATGCTAAAGGGAGAGATTGTAGCCAAGTTAGATTTGTTTCTTGCCTTATTTTTGCTATTTGTTTTTAATTAAACGGTTCATTTTTTCCACTTGTCCACTTGCTTGAGGCCTATAAGGAGTGTGTAATTGCCAATCTATTCCTAACACTGTACTCACTTGTATTGTTTTGTCACAAAAGTGTGAGCCTCTGTCAGAAGAGATTGTTGCCAGTACCCCAAAACGGGGAATAATCTCATTCAACAATCCCTTCATTACCTCTCTTGCTTTGTTTGACAAGGAAAAGCTTCTGGCCAACCTGAAAATGTATCAGTCATAACTAATAAATATTGGCACCCCCTTTTTCTTGGGAGTTCAGAAAAATCAACTTGCCACTGTTATCCTGGATAATTTCGTCTACTAATGTTCACTAGTTTTATTCTATTTGTTACATTGGGATTATTATGTAAAGACACTTCGCGTTGCTGAGTCACCTGCTTTATTGTACTGTATAAGTTTTGCCCTATCAATTTTTGATTTAGCCTTTTATATAAAGTATCAGCTCCCCAATGAGTCTTATTATATTCTGTTAGGGCTGTGGTCCATATTAAATTGGATGGTACCACTATACGGCCATCTGCCAAATAAGCCCACTTATTTAATTTTATTTTACGATTCATGTCCTGAATTAGCTTTAGGTCTTCTTTAGAATAGTTTGGTTCCTGATCTGCACTTACAGTTTGGATTTTACCGTCTGGCATTAAGGATAATTCCTCTTTTCCTACTTTCTCTGCTGCTCGTCTGGCCTCGTGGTCAGCCAGGCAGTTTCCAATCTCCAAATCAGTGCCTCAATGGGTCATCTTACGTTCTTCCTTCCTGGATGACCCTCTTATAACAGAGGGGGCCATTCCTCACATCAGGGTCTGGCATGGCACATGTTCCCACCGCTCAACGCCTACTGGGTTGCAGCCAACAGCGGAGCTCAAGATTCTTCTTGGTGGCAAACACAGAGGCCAACCCAGTCTTGCCCTTGACTATGGTAGGAGGCACCTGACCAACCTTATTCCTTGTACTTCGTTGTCAATGCAGTTTCATCTGCACATCCCATAACAAGTCACTGTCATGGCAAAACACACAGATTTACATTAGTAGAACTACTACAGAGTGTATTTTATTTCAGTTTTCATGCCAATATCCCCTACAGCCCCGCTGACCAAGGGATATTGTTTTACCTGAGCTAGACAGGCCTTCCCCTTATCATTTTTACTGTAGCAGGTAAAGCATTTTTTTTGCCTTACCTGGAATTTATTTCCAGATATACCTGGTTATAGATTTCCTTTACTTCAGGGAGGTCTTCTTTTCCACTTTTCTGTTGAATTAAAGATAAGCTCAAGATTTCAATTAATTGATTATTTTTAGCCTTTAGTTTCATTTCTCCTTCTTTAAACGTCCAGATCTTCTAATAAATCTCATCCCAACAAAGATTTTGGTGAATTTAGCATTCTTATTGTTTTCTTAGTTTGTATTTTAAAGGTTTCAGAATGTTTTCCTGGTGGCCAGCAGCTCCCCCACAACTGTAACAAATACTTTTCACTGAAGTTTAACATCAAATAAGTTGGTTTTGCATTCACTAAAAATTCCACCTCATTTTTCCTAGTCCCTAGTTCACCAGAACCCCTTGCTGGTTCTTTAGCTGAGGGCAATCTCGCTTCCAGTGTCCACTTTCCCTACAATATGCACAGTGATCCGATCCCATAGGAGAGGGATTCACTCTTTCACTTCTGCCCAGCTCTTCTTCTCTCACCTTCTATACGTGTTCCCTGTTCCTTCTATCAACTTTTCTACATCACGATTACCTTAGTAAAAATCAACTCAAACCTCTATCCAGGCCTATTCACAACCAACTTTCCAACATCTAAATTTCCCCATCCATCCGAGATTCACCTCTACTCTCCTCAGACCCGCTGCCTGCCCTAGAGGGGCCGTTACCGGTCCTGTTGTGCTGCAAATGCTGCAGCAATCGGGGTGACATTGTCAGGTCCTTCTGCTCAATTGTCAGCAAGAGCAACCCCCTCCTCCCCACCATCAGAGGGGTTCGGGGCAGGAGATGCTCTTCCTGCTCTGCAGGTTACACAAGCCTGCCTCTGCTACAGCACTTCTGTTTTAACTCTTTCTGACCCTGAATGCAAATCTGCTCCTTGTTGCTTTAAGTCTGCGTTCTTACATACCATGCCTTCGCAGGCAAACAGCAAACACCCTGCCATGCGTCCCGCAGGGCTCAGCCGCACCTTCGAGGGGCGACGGGGCTTTGTACAAACTCACCCCGATACTTTAACACTTTCACAGGGTCTAGATAGCGGCGGGAGGGGAGGGAGGGAGGTGGTAAGGGCTGCTGCGGGGGGGGGGGCAGGGGGGGCGGTGGAGGTATATACGCAGGGGGAGAGGTAGGGATCTCATCCTCACTTCTATTCTTCTTCTTTTCCCCCCGTTGTTTTCTTTTAACGGGAACAAAAGGGCCCTAGTTTCAGACCCTACCCATAAGGAAGCATACTCACTTTCCTCCGGGCAAAAGGGGTCTTTTGAATTCACATATCTATTCAAAGCCCGGCATATCCAGTCTTCAGGTGCCCCGAAGACTGGTCGGTAGAGGTGGTCGCCCCTGATTTGTTTCCCACCCCAAACTTCCATACAGTAGCGTATCAATCTTACTTTACTCTTACCCTGCCTAGAAGGGTACGCATCCCAAAATTTTATCATGAGTCCTAGCGGACTCTCCGGTGGTATCTGTGGGAGCCTAATCTGGACCCCAGAACCACCCATGGGATCAGAGGGCTTGCTTTTCCTCTGTCCCGTCTTCCGAGGCGCCTTCTTTCACTCACGCACTCGCTTCCCCTGGTTCGTGGCGCAGCCCCTCGCGGGGTCTGGAAACCGCACTACTGAGGGTCCGCACTCACTTCGCCCTCCCTGGGCGTCGCACACAAGCACGCTTCAGGATACCCAGCCCCAACCGAACGGTGAACCGGCCTATACTCACGCGTCCTGCGTCTTCATTCGGGCTTCGTGCACAAAGGTTATGGGGTAACCGGTTTTATTTGCGTACTGTCACATTTGAGGTTCGTCGGTAAAGGATTTGGCGTAGAAGCACCCTGACAAGGGCCGCTTATCCAGCGGGGCGCCTCCCCTGCCACGGACCTCAGGCCAGACTGCCCTTATCCGAGTCACGGCACCAAAATTGTTAGAGTTCACCTGTCCAATGAAATGACAGAGACTGGCCAATTAGAAAATGTGATTTATTAAAGCAAGCGACAAGTAAGCAAAACAGCGCTGGGCGGCCGGGGAGTCTCCTGCTCCACCAGCGGCGCGCAAACTCAAGCAAGCTGAGCAGCTCTTTTTCTCTTCCCCGAGGTCGCTTCTGACACCTTCAGTAGCCCCTCTGCTGCTTCTGTTATCCTGGTTTCTCGTCAGACAGGACGTTCCCATGCTTGGTGCAGCAAGATAACATTGTGGAAACGTCTCTTCTTGTTAAACAGGACGTTCTTAAGGCCACCACGATGGGTTCCTTCCTCTTGCTTACCTTGGTCGGTCAGCAAATTCCCTTTAGTTACTTATTACAGTACCAGCCCAGGAGAGAGGGGAGGCTGCTGCAGCCCCCCCCCGGCTCCGGCCAAGGAAGTGTGTTCCAGTGGGCACACGCGTGCCGAGCGGGCATGCCCGCCACACACACGTGTGCATGCAGGTAGGGTCAGCGCTGGGTTATGCGGTGTACACACCCGCACAGGCAGGCAGAGGCAGCCCCCAGCCCCTGGTGCCTGTAAGCCCGCCGCAGGGGGCTGCGCTTTTCCAGCGCCGGGTGGGCACCGGGGCCCGGGGGGCAGCGATCTCGCTCGGGCTCTCGGCAGCGGAGCTCGGCAGCAGCCCGGGCTGCGAGAGGGGGGCGGCTCGGGGGGCGCGGGGCCACCCGGGGCGGGGGGACACCCCTCCCGGCCGGCGGGCGGTCCGGCACCGGTGCCGCGGGCTGGAGCGACCCCGCCCGCCCCTCCGTCGGGGCCAGCCGGCGGCTGGAAGCCGGTGGCCGCCCCCCGCCCCCCCGCGCCGCGGTGCGCTCGCTGCGGGGTGCGCCGGCGGGGCCGCTGTGCCCGGGCCGCAGAGCCCGCACGGCAGCCGGGGAGGGCTCCGCCGTCCCCCCCCGCCCTGCCCGGGGGCGGCTGCGGGAGCGGCGCGGGCGAGCCGGGGGAGCTGCGGGTGACGGGCGCCCCCCGAGCGGCTGCGGAGGACGGGCACGACCGCGGCAGAGGCCGCGAGTGCGGCGTGAAGGTGCCGGTCAGCCGGAGCCGCCTCCCGCGGGGGGCCCGGGCTCGCTGCCGGGTCTCCGCGCGGTCGGGGCTGTGGCTGCCGAGGTTCGAGACGTTTCGCCGCCGCCCCTCGGCCCGACACGCTCCTGCGACGGCGGCGCTGGCCGTGCCCGGCTCGGGGGAGCCGTTTGCCAGCCGGAGAGCGGACCCCTTCTCCGGGAGAGGCCGGAGCGAGGCGGCGAGCGCCGGGGAGCGCGCAGGGAAGGGAGCGGGCAGCCCTGCGCAGGGGGCGAACCCGGGGGCTGCGCCGCGGCTCCGCACTCGCGGCTCCGCCTCAGCCGCCGGCAGCCCCCGCAGAGCCGCCCCCGGCCCCGCACCGCGCCGCGCCGCAGGCAGCCCCCGGCGCCCCGGGAAGCGTTGCGGACCGACGGCTTGCACGTCGGTGGTCAGCAGAAGGCAGCTCTGCGCCTTAAGTGGCAGCGTAGAGGAAAGATGTGTCTGCAGCGAAGCAGCGGAGCGGGTCCGGGGGACAGCGCGTGTCGCAGGCGCTTGGCAGCACACGGCCTCGGGAGGGGGAACAGACGCCATGGGGCAAGCTGGGGCACGAGGTAAGCTCAAGGAGAACCAGTTGGTTAATGGGACCAAACAGAAATTACTTGAACTGTGCATGAACACTTGAGTGAAAGTAAAGACCGCTGTGCCTTTAAATGGGGATGAGGCTCGTAAGACCCAGTGAGGATTAAGTGTGACTAAAGGTCATCGTAAACGGTTTTTCCAGGGGTATAAAGTATTTTCCTGTCGCGAAGAGCTGTGCTAGCTTTGTGGGTTTGCCCCCCAGCTCCCGTCCCCGCAGACACGCGTAGCTGGTCCCTCGGCCGTGCGGGTGCTCGGTCCGTTGCGCGGCGGGCGATGGGATCCGGCCGTTGGACGGCAGCATCAGGTCCCGAGGAGACGGTCGCTGCCAGCCCCGGCCGGGCTCGGCGCTCGGAGGGGCTGCGCGACGTCCCGGTGCGGCAGCGGCCCTTCCCGGGGCTCGCCCCCCGTCTGGGTGCGAGGGGGGTGGCGGCCCGGCGGGTGGCGGGCCTGCCGGGGTGGGAGATGCGGCTCCAGGTGCTTTGGCCGCCGGCCCGGACGGTGCTTTCGCCTCTCGTTACGCGTTCGGGGGAGGCAGGAGGGTCGCCGTTACCGTCAGCGAGCCCGTGCTGCCGCCGCTGCCCGGCGCCGGGGCTGTGTGGCATCCCGGGGTGGCGGGGAGCGGAGCGATGCGCCTCGTCCTTGCAGGGTGCTGAGCTGCCCTTCCCCGGGGCCAGGGCTCGCTGCCGCTTCCAGCTGCACAGGATTTGGTCCCGCAGCCTCAGGGTGAGGGCTGGATTTTCGCGAAACGAGGAGGAGCTGCTGGCACCTTCTGTACTGGCGGGCGGCTTGATTTCTTGCTGTGCTTTTCATAGATTTTTAATAGCCCGGTGGAGTACAAATTGTAAAGGAAACTTGATACGCAGAGTTTTAGAGTTTGAAGAGAGATTATTCACCCTCCAGCTGTCGTGAGGTTTCACCTCTCCTTCCTGGCAGGACTGATCTTCCAGTTAGAAGTGAAACAAGGTCAAACGGTTAAGAAAAAAGGTTTCCTTCTGTCAGGGCGAATCTAAATCAATCAAATTCCCGGGCACCAAAGTGTGTTGTGTAACAAATGTGAGTGCAAAGGTAAGCACGTAGCTACCGGTAGCAGAAGAGCATGTGCGAGAGAAGTTGTGGGTCTTCTCTCTAACACCTTGCTCTTTGCGCTGTTCTGCAAATTTGCCTGGATTTTAAGTATGGACAGAAGAGGGAGAGACCGAACATATGCATTTGATTTACTTAATAGAAAATACCTTGGCAGAAACACATGCTTGTGCTGTGTATTCTGTTAGAGTTTGGCTTTTTAAAATACTCATATGTTCTGTCTAATGAAAAGCTGGTAGTATCTCCCATTCACCTAAGAATATATGTTCAAACATAGCTTGAGGTATGCTGCTAATCACGTTAAGAAAAATGTCTAGCTTAATATCAAACTAGCTAAAGTGCAGTCACTGGGGAATATCTCGGTGCTTGTAAACTTTAATTTAAAGAGTGCTATGAGGCTGGATTACCCGATAACCAGAACAATTGAAACAGCAGTATAAACCCTCTTTTTTGAAGGAAGACTGCAGGTCACTTTGAACAGCATAGAATCATAGAATCATTTAGGTTGGAAAAGTCCTGTAAGATCATTGAGTCCAGCCATTAACCCAACACTGCCAAGCCCATCACTAAACTGTGTCCCTGAGCACCACATCTACACATCTTTGAAATGCCTCCAGGGATGGTGAGGCCACCCCGAAACTTCCCTGGGCAGCTGGTTCCAGGCCTTGACAACCCTTTCAGTGAAGAATTTTTTCCTAATGTCCAATCTAAACCTCCCCTGGGGCAGCCTGAGGCCGTTTCCTCTTGTCCTATCCCTTGTATCCTTGTTGGATCTGGTAGAAATGATCCCCAAATGGCAGTGTGTAAAGGATTAATTTAAATTCCAGATTCTGGTTGCCTGGCATTAGCAAAAATAAAGCTTTTGTGTTATTTCTCTTAACAGTTAAAAATTAGATGCAGGAAAAATAAAGAGAAACACTAAGTACTGCATTTCCACCCCCCCACCCCCCCCCCCCATTTACCTTTTGGTAAGACAGAACTAATTTGCTCTCCTATCTGCTGTGCATCCTGGTGCTGAGCTAATCTTTTCTGTGCCCTAGATTGTTATTAGCCTTGCTTGCTTATTACTGAAAGATTTACTTTCTAGGACTCCTTTTAATTCCATTTGCTCCTACACTGCCTTTTGTCTTAAATGTTATTTTTTTGTAGTGTCCTTTGAAAGATTCTTGGCCTTTTCTAACCTGGGACAAATTTATAGTAGCCTGGTCGAGTTTTCCTAATCGTTAATGATCTTCCCAGCAGGATATGTTCTTTGTCTTCTTCCTAACTTGATTCAGGACACATTCTGTTTTGAAGTGCCCTTACCCTTGAGCCATTGTGCTGGGATTTAGTGTATTGACCCAAACTCTAGTAGATTTTTCTTGAGGCTTTTCTGTGTCACTTTGCACAGCACTGGTAAGATACCTGCTGTCAAAGTGCCTGCATTTTAGTAATAACTCCTTGGCATTGTTAAAGTAAGTATGTTTAAATTTTCCTTTGGCCGACTCATCTGTTTTAATTCCTTAAGTATTCAGATTTGTTCTGAGACAGGTCGAGGAAAGGAGCACTTGTTCTTTACAGAGGATGAAATAGCAGAAATAAATGTGTAAATAGGCATGACCATTAGGCCGTTAGGGGTGTTTCTATGAGTATGCCTGCTATGCCCAGAATGGTGTAAGAACAGTAATCCGCTTTGCAGATTTGGCTGTATGACCATATCACTATGTTTAGAGGTGCAGGCATCAATAGATGCAAGTGTTTTCACAGAATTAAGAAAACCATCTTGTCCATGCAGTCCAGCCATAAATGATGCAGAGAACAACAAATAATAGAAAAAAAAATGTCTTTTCGGAGGCATATGAGTAAATAGAGTATTCTGTGCTGTCCTGTACACGCATGTGTGTACATGTATTCGTAGCCAGTGAGTCGTGGCTCCTAAGCCTGATTTAAAAACTGAATGAGTTCATTATAATCCCCTCCTCCCCCGCCCTCCCCCCCCCCCCCCCCCAAATAAAAATCTCTGAGGAATCAATCTAATCTGCTTTGCTAAATGAACATGTGAAAGTGCTTACCAGGGATAAACCTGGGGACTCTACATATTTCTCTCTTTTTCCTCCAACAGAATGAAAACACCTTTGAGACAATAAAGGAGTTGGAAGAGGAGCCAGTGTGTCCCATTCAGTATTCTCTGTGTATCTGCGTGCACCGCTTCCCCTGTTTGGTTTCTGATCGAGACGGGAAGGACAGGGAGGGTGTAAGGACATTGCAACTCTCAGAGAGAAGATAGGCTTTTGTGCTGGCTTCAGCCAGTTCTGAGCTCTTTGGGGCTTAAATCTCCCCAGGATGGGTGTGATGTTGTCTACTCCAGGGCAAATGGAGAGGAGGAGGGGCGCCTGGAGGGAGGACCCCTGGCGCAGGGGACACCCTGAGCATCAGAAGTTGTTGGAACCAGTGATGACTAGAGCTGTGACCAGGGGGGACCTCTCAGATTTCTCTGCATGTGGTACCCCAGTTGCTGGGACATACATGAAGCAGAGGTTGTGCGGTGTGGTGGGAGGGTGACTTGGTTTGCAAAGGGGGAGCTCAGGCCAAGCCCCTGCAAGGCAGGTAGAACTGCAGATCCTCCCTGTGCTTCGTGTTCACCTTGCCTGTGACAACGTGCCGCAGAGAAGCTGAGCACAGCCCTTTGCTGACGCCCAGCAGCTTGTGCTCCCTGCTGTGCCCCTCTGAAATATTTTGGTTGATCGTCATTTCATGGCGAGCTCTATTGTCCCCACAGCCAGGGCTACTGCAGCAGTAGCAAACCAGGGCTTCTAGTTCCTCCCCGACGCCTGCCTTCCTCCCCCTCTGCATGTCCCCAGCTCTCACAGAGGAGGGGTTGCCAGTGGTACCTTCTCCAGGCAGGGCACATCTGCAGCTTCCATTGAATACCCTCCTTCCCTTTGAAAGCCCTGCCTCTTTCTGGCGGGTGGGGTTTGCTCATTTCCGTGAGCGCTTTTGCAGGTGGTGGTGACACGGGAAGGAAAGGGACATACAGTGCTGGAGGTAAAGAGCCGCTGCGCGTCTGGTTACACCGTGTTTGTACAGCTGAGGTGGGTACAAATCGGGGGTGGCTTTGCTGGAGAACTTTGCCAGGGCTATAACTGACCGCCTGTTTGGGAGTCCCAGAGCAGCACGTTCGGTAACAGGAGATCGCTGCGCTGCCTGCCCTTGCCGTTGCTGTTGCGCATGCGGCAGTAAACACCTCCTCTGCACAAAACTGAGTCCGGGTAGAGTCCATGGAGACAGTGTTGGTAAGAATCCCAGGTGCTGCAGAAAAGCAGTCTGAGGTCTCAGCTGAGCTGTACTGCTTCAGAAGGGAGATTAGCCATAGATAGGTACGTGCTTTCTTTCTCAGAGAGGGGGAGGATGGTGTGGGATAGTCCTTTGCTCGGTGGTCCTGTGGGCATGTGCACTGGAGAGGAGCCATCACAGGCCACCTCTTCCTGAGCAAGCCACCACTGTGGGAGGCACCGAGATGCTCAGCAGAGGCAGTTTAGGAGCGACAGGGGTGATCTGTCCCGCTGCTTGGAGGTAATCCCCTCCATACAACCCTGAGATGCAACGTACCCAGCTAGAGGGAATCCCAGTAGAGGTGGACAAAAAGATGAACACGTGCAGGTATTGCTCCCCAGCAACATGCGGAAAAACTCATCAGCAGTACATATCCTGGCATGTATCCGTTCATATGGAAGGTGAAGATTTATGGTTTTTAGTGTAAGTCACAAGTTGTTGGACAGTCTGTTTTGCCTTGGAACGAAACCATACAATTAAATTTCGCGAAGCAACCCGTGTTTCAAATCCGTGGACAAGGTGAAATGCCATGTGCATGAGAGCGTTTCTCATCAGCGCAGATCTTTGCTGTCTCTAAAGCAATGCAGGCTGGGGCTGTGGGTGCTACTGGAGATATGCAGCCCGCCTGCACTGCAGGAAGGCCATTCTGGTCTGACTGTCAGATGGAGCTGTATGTTGTACAATATTGTACGTGTTGTGCCAAGCTTTCTGCAGGTAAAGAAAGCAGCTGTCATGTATTTGACAACAGCAATCATAGGTGATGCTGTGAAGAAATTCAGGGAAAATCTGCGGCGCATGTGATTTTGACTACAACCGAGCTGTAGTTCTGACTTGTCTTGGTCACTTTAATTAGTAATGTGTCATTAATTTAAAAATAACCGGTGCAGTTAAAGAGCATGGGTGTTGGTCAGAAAGGCCTGGTTTCTCATGTGTAAATTCACCAAGTCAGAGGCACTGATGCAAGTGCCTGGATGAATCGGTAAAACAGGGCTGGGCTAGCCAGGGTGGCACGGGCAGCGTGTGCAGCCTGTAGTGGTTTAGGCAATAGCTCTAATTCAGAGTTATGGTGGAGGTGCTGAATGTGCTTGGGTTTGAAAGCACACGGTCTTCGTTAGCTTCAACGGAAACTGCAGGATTCTGCTGTGCAAATCAACGAAACTGTGAGATACAATCCGCTGTTCAGGAAAGTCAGAACATGTTTTTAAGGAAGTCTCTGTTGGGAGGTAAAACCGCTGCTGAAGCGATAGCAGCGATGGAGCGTGTGTAAAAGAGCCTGGGGAGACCTGCAGCCTTCTGGAGCCAGGCAGAGTATTTCCTGTTCACTTGAGCTATTGGTCACGACGGGAAGATGCTTCCTACAAACTGGGGTTTGTTCTAATGGGAATAGGTGACTTGTGAATAAAGAGGGCAGTGGAGAGTTGTCTTTTTTCCCCATTTTTGGAAAACGGAATGCATTATTGTTCCAGTTTAACAATAGGTGGCACTTGGTTCCAGTGCAAGTAGTTATCTCTTCATTGCCATAAAAAGAAATCCATACAATTATATCAGTTCTGATTCTGTATCAAAGAATGAAAATAGCTTCTAAACAGGGTCCTGACTACTAATTCATGTGCTGTGCTATCTGCGTGGTGTGTCTTCATTGCCTTTCACTAAAATTCCTCTTTCCTGTGAAACCAGTTGTGTTTGTGGGTTTGGGATCTTTTTTTCTTTCCTCTCCTTGTTCGCAGATCCACTTGATTTTTTTCTGGTGGTGTTACAACGAACATTGTGCAGTCCTCCTAACGCTTTGTCCATCAGTAATGTTTTCACTTTTTTGTTGTTCCTGTTTTAAGAGACACTATTGTTTTCTTTCTAAGGGCCGTATTTTTGTTATGTCTTGCATGATGAGTGAATTCAAAGTACTTTCAATGGCATAATACACTTTGTAGTGTAATTTTGTGAAAATGCTTCTCTATGAATTAAAAAAAATAATTTTATATTATTTCAGGGGTAAACCCTGAATTAATCAATCTTGGATGTGGTGTTTCTGTCTTCTAGAAATACGTGAAGCTTAACTTTGTTTTTATAGGTTAAGAAGGAAAAAAGCAAACAAAGATGTTCAAAAGTGCAGACCGTGGCAAAACAGGAATGTGTGGATAAATTAATTAACATCACTAATCGGCAAATGAAACAAAAGATTACTGTAAGGAAGAATGACTGTTTGAAAATGGAGAATGAAAACACGATAGAAGAAAAAGACAAAAAGTTTTTCATCTGGGGAGAGCTCAAAATTGATTAAAGTGCCAATGAAAGGGTAAGCTAAGGAGATAATCTCTAGCTCTTATATGTAGTGCTATGTAAGTGTCTTAGGTTTTCTGATACTGTGGTAGTTGAAGTAGTTTCCTCAGTGGTGAAAGCCATAGTGAGTAGTCCACTGCTTCTCAAAAAATGAAGAAAAATTCTTTTTTGACAAAATGAAGCGCACGATGGAGGTTCAAATTTATGGCCTGCTCTAAAAAAAGAAAAGGGGAAACCAAAAGAAAACCCCCACCTAAATTCCTGTGATTTCCATGTCAACACTGAGGTAAAATGCATCTTCAAAACCAGAACTGAAGACTGGAAAAAGCAGTTATTTTTGTAGGAAAAGGCCACCTAGAAAAGAAAAGTAGGAACTTGGGGTTTGCTACTGCTCCCTTTTCTAGGTGATTTTAGTGATCTCCGTGCAGTTGGTGTTTTCCTTTTCATTAAGTTAATATGCCCTTTGTCAGGAGAGGGGAAAAGATGATATTACCAAACCAATCTCAAAAGTCTAAAGAAGGCACACGTATTTTTATGCAGACCTAAGCAGGAGCTTTTTCTGTCTGTCCTTCAAAGGAATCTCTGCTCTAGGTGCTTTCTGTACCGTGGCTATTGGATATAGTCCAGCTTAACCTGGATCTAGCTCAGATTCCACGTGTCCCCCTCACTCCTAGGGGAAGGGTTTTAAATACTTGGGCATATTCCACGATCTTTACAGTCAAGTCTGTGATTTTATCATAGATATTTTTTGTCTCGGTTGTTTCTGGACATCATCTTAAGTATGTCTGTTTCACAGAAATATTTTTTATAAACCTATTCACTTGGTGATTTTTTTTCTTTCTTTCTGTGTAATGCAGTAAAATTGCCCTGAATGCCAAAGGTGCAAAGAAAAGTAAAAGACAGCCTTCAAAGCAGAAGGCTCATCAGCAGATGAGCTCTTCCAGTGGCAATCATGGTCAAGTACCGGATGAGAGCACTTCCAGTGAAACATCTGAGGATGAAGGAAGGTATGCATATAAGGAATGTTGAAAATAAAACTTACTTAATGATAAAAATTGGCCTGAGAGCTAGAGGCTAGTTTGGGTTTTTGTTGTGTGTTTAGGTTTTTTGTAAACCTGACGCCTATGAAGATTCTTGTTCTTTCATGTGACCACCTGATGTTCTTTCTTGTTCTTTCTTGTTCTTTCCTGTGACTACCTGATGCGCTTTGTGTTGACAAACACTTCACTTTTGTTTAGAGTGCTTTTGAACATGCTGGCCAAGTCAACAATGAGGTCACGTGCACAAATTCTGATTAATTACATGAGTGTGTGCACAGGCATAGAAGTATTTCATGTGTTTAAAAAGGGTGAGGTATCTCAGTTTTTTTCACTGCAGGTACTCAGGATTTTTTGCCCTGCTCCCCGCTCCACCTTTTCTCTTGCAGCTGTTCCCTCCTGACTTCTTGCCCACCCTGAACTTACTTGTGTGGGTTGTGGCAAAGTGCGAAAGAGAAGTTGTTGACGCTGTTCAGCCCTAGCTAAAAATCTGGTGTGTTAGCAACACTGTTTTGGTCAGAAATCTAACGCACAGCCCTGTGTGGGCTGCTGTGAAGAAAATAAACTGCATCCCAGCCAGACGCAGGACACCAGAGAATCCAAAATTACAGTTCTTTGACCTGTAGGAGAAGGATTCTCATTACTGAAGGGAGCTGAACCCCTGGTATTAAACAGGGAATGCACGTAACCGTATAGCTCCATGTCTGTAGCTGTAAGATTTCTGTCACTTTGCGTGAAGTTTAGGGAACAGTTACTTCAACTGTTTGCTTAATATCTTGCGGAAAAATTAGCCTTCCAGTAGACATTAATAGCACACAATAATTGTTTCAGTCTTGAACTATATCTAGCAAAGTTACTATGCCAGATTTTAGTTTAATTCAGTTCTGCAGTTAAGTTTTCAAAGCTACGGTAGGTATTATTCATAATGCAAAGTAAGCATTTCAGTACTGAAATATATTTCTGTTTTCTAGACCTGCAGCAACAACCAGGAGTGAAAGGAACGAGGTACTGTAAAACTAGTTTCTTGGTAAACAGTCTCTATCAGCTTTTAATCACTTCGATGGGAGCAGTGTTTATGTAGTGATCAACCAGATGTACAAATTGCTGCTGGTACGCAGCTTTATTGTATTTGAGACAAATCTGTGGGCTGTGAAGGAGAGAATGAATCATTCCTGCATTTGTAATGGTCTGTAATACTAGACAGTGGAATTACAGAAAGTACTGTATTTTTTGTAGGTCAGCATACCAATGGAAGTAACTGATGGCCCTGGTTTAACTCACTCATCTGACCCAACTTCAGAGGATGTCCGGTTAGAAGCTTCAGCCTACAAGGAGACTATGCTGCTGTTGGAAGAGCTTAGCGTGGTTCATACGGGTATGTTTTCAAGTCTCTGTCTTCAGCTGTTACAAGTTCCCCTTAAAACATGATTTCTTTGTAGGCACTCCTAAGTATTTTAATTTCATATTTTGATATAGTATCTCTTTGTGACTAGAGATCCCCCTCAAAAGCTGTGAAACTGACACCTAACCTGAGATGTTGCCTGCATTACCAGCCGATGTGCCTTACGTTATCATTGGTTCTCTGTCTAGTCAGAGCTGGAGAAGCAGTTTCTTGCAAAGTACAGTTCAGCTCCTTCTAATGCGGTCATCAAAAGTCAGCAAGAGCTTTTTCTTCTTTATATCCCCTTGATGTGGTTTAAGCCCAGCCACACCTAAACACCTAAGCACCACACAGCCACTCACTTGTTCCACCCCAGTGGGGTGGGGGAGAGCATCGGAAAGGGAAAAGTGAGAAAACTCATGGGTCGGCATGAAAACAGTTTAATAGCAAAAGCCACGCACGCAAGCAAAGCAAAGCAAGGAATTCATCCAGCACGTCCCATGGGCAGGCGGGTGTTCAGCCATCTCCAGGACAGCAGGGCTCCGTCACGCATAACAAATACCTGGGAAGACAAAGTGCCATCACTCTGGATGTCCCTCCCTTCCTTCGTCCTCCCCCAGCTTTATGTGCTGAGCATGATGCCGCGTGGCATGGCACATCCCTTGGGTCAGCTGGGGTCAGCTGTCCCAGCCGTGTCCCGGCCCGGCTCCTTGCGTACCCCCAGCCTGCTCGCTGGTGGGGTGGGGTGAGGAGCAGGAAAGGCCTTGGCTCTGTGTGGGCGCTGCTGGGCCATAAGGAACACATCCCCGTGCTACCAACCCTGTTTGCGGCACAACTGTAAAACATGGCCCCGTACCAGCGACTGCGAAGAAAATTAACACTATCCCAGCCACAACCAGCACACCCCTCAACAGCTAATGACAAAGAGTACAGCAAAATAATGGCTTTGCTTAAAAATAGTAAGTACATATATGTAACAAATTTCAACTGTCATAAGATGCTTGCATATGTGCACAAGGCATTATATAAACATAAGCATCACTTACTAGGGCTCTTAAACTATGCTAAAATTTCATTAGGCAAGTGTTAACCTTGGCCGAAGGCCAAACTCCCCCCCCAGTGCTGCCACTGCCCCTCCTTGACAAAACGGGGTGAAAAAGCTGGTGGGTCAGTGTGAAGGCAGGGCTGTCACTTCCCAGTGACTGTCACTGGCAAAACAGACTCCACCGATTAAAATACATTTGGATAGTGAGAAACAAAGACCCCAAACCTGAGAAGGACACGTCGGCACCCCCCCTGCTCAAGCTCTGCTGCGCTCCTTCCCTGCCACCTCCCCAGGCAGCGCGGGGAGGCTGCGGTCGGCAGTCGGGACGTAGCAGTTTCTCTGCTGCTCCTTCCTCGTCCCTTTTCCCTGCTCCAGTGTGAGTCCTCCCCCAGGCTGCAGTCCTTTGGGGAAAATCTCCTCCAGCCTGGGCCCTCCATGGGTCGCAGGTCCTTCGGGAAGGATCCGCCTGCTCTGGCGCGGGGTCCTCCGCAGCACTGCGCTGTGGGTATCTGCTCCAGCATGGTTCTCTCCGGGGCTGCAGGGGAATCTCTGCTCTGGCACCTGGAGCAGCACCTCTCCCTCCTCCTTCGCTGACCTGGGTGTTCGTTTGCGGGGCTGGTTTTCACATGCTTTTCCCCTTCTCTGCCCGTGTGGTGGTTTCGCCCTTTCCTACATTTGTTTTTCCTGAGGAGCTGCCAGCACGGCTGAGAGGCTCAGCTGTGCCCTGCGGTGGGTCCATCGAAACCGTCCATGTCCAGCACGGGGCGACCCCTGGCTTCTTCTCACAGGGACCTTCCCACTAACCTGCCACCTGCACCTAATACAGCAAAGCATTGAACAGCTTATACATTGGGCAGTATTTGTGCAGCTTTGTGTCTTTTCTGTCTCAAAACAGGTTCTGCTACTTTGTTGAAAATGCAAAACATGCTTCTTGAATATGAACAGAGAATAGAACGTCAGAAAAATCGGTATAAAGCGCTCTCAAGAGAAGTAAGGAAATTGGAAGATGAAAGGGAGGAGTCACAGTTCAGAGCGGAGAAGACTCAAGATTTGAAATCCGTGTTGGCTCACCAAGAAGCGGAATGGAAAAGGGGTATCCAAAGCCTTAAGTATGTAAATTGTGGTCTGATAATGTATTATCTTGTCAGTGGTTTTGTTCCGAAAGACACTGATGGTGCAGGCAACAGGATGAGAAGTTTCCAGTCTTTTGGGTTTGGGTTTTTTGAATCCAGTTTTTGGGCCAGTTATGCTATGAAGTACATAATGTGAGAGGGGAGAAACGTCCGGATACCAGCTCCATGTACAGTCTTCTGGATGTTGTTCTAACTTTGTTTTCTAGCAAGAAAAGAGCAAGAGAGTGTGTACGGGGAAATCAGATTTATAAGAGAGATTTGCGAGGTGGTTGGGTGTGGGTTTTTTTTTCATTTTGTCCTCGCAGCTTCAGTTGGCCTATAATACTAGGATTTCTGGTAACTCCACCCAGTGCAAGTCAAAGCAGAGCTTAGAGCATTTGTTTGCTTACCTGTTTGTTTGTTGGAAAGGTCAAGTTTGGGATTGCCCCTTTCCCCACACTCCTGAGCTAGACCCGGAGGTGTGAGGTTTCTCATCGCTGTTGACATCACGTCCGACAGGGGTGGCCAGCAGGCACCGTAGGCAGTTGAGCAAGGACAACTGCAGAGCCCTGGCCTGGGAGGGGAGATCTCCTCGTGGTGATCCCCGGTGGGATGGCGTGGCTGGGGAGCTGGCCCAGCAGGGCCAGGCGGCCCAGGCAGAGAGCGAGCTCAGCAGGAGCCACCGTGAGCTGGCAGCTGGGGCGGCCCGCAGCGGCCTGGGCTGTCTGGGGGGCAGCAGTGCCAGGGCACTGGGGGCAGGGAGTGCCCACCCCTCCTCAGGGCTTGCTGAGCTGTGTCTCGAGCCCGGGGTCCGGTTTTTGGCCGCCCAGCCCAGGAGATCTTGCCCAGCCCGTGTGAGGTCGGCAGGGAGATGCCGGGCTGGCGCGGGGGCAGGAGCACCAGCCCTGTGAGGGGAGGCTGCGGGAGCTGGGCCTGGGGGAGTTGGGCCTCCCAGCGCGGGGGAGGGGAGTACGAGGAAGACGAGGCCGGTCCCAGCTTGGCCTGGGTTTGACTTCAGCAGGTGTTCAAAATCCTCAAGCATCTGTCAAGTATAAAGAAGTAGTATTTTCATTCTAAGTGAATTCTCCAAGCAGCGTTAAATTTATACTTTAAAAGTTACACTTTTTGCGAAATTACACTAGAAGTTATATGTAAAGCTTTTTCCTTGCAATATACGCCATTCAAATACAAACGTTTGTCAGTCTTTCAAGTAATTTTAGTGGTGGTTGATTCTTGTTTTGCAGAATTTCTAAAGCAGGCTTTCAATTGGCAGTTCTTCCCTTACGCTGACACTTGATTTTTTAAATTTTTTTTTTTGTTCACTGTTGCGAGTATATGGGAAAAAATAGTCAAAATAATGATCAAACACAAAGCTGCTTGCTTGTTTGGGTACCGTGGGCACACCATGGACCGTTTTTTACCATGTCAGTGCTTATTGCTGATTGTTTCAGTTGGTAAAGAAGCTGACCTTCCATAAGGCTTTCCTTGTAAGTCAGCTTCAAAATGAAATTGCTGTAGTTTCTCCCAGAGGTAGATCCGACTGGGGTTTAAAACTGTTTTTAATCGTATTCAGCTTAAACCCCATGCATTTCTGAATCTGGTTTTGAACACTGACATCCTTCTGGAGTAAACAGAAGCTGCTTGTTCTGCCTGTGGTCAGCAGTTGTTTTAGACTTACAGAAGGCTTGCTGAAAAATTGTTGGGTCTGCCATAGGTAAGTGGCGTGCTGATTCACCAGTATTGCTTCTGGTCACTGAATCCGTAATGTGTAGGCACTGCTCAGTATACTAAGAAAATGTATACTAACCATAGTAAAAGTTTACGATGCTTTGATCTGATGAGACAACAAACGCCTTTTTCAGCAAAATGGCTGTAATATGAAGATGGATTTTTTTAATTTTATTATAGAAGTGTGCACACTGGTGTGTGTTTCCCTATACAAACTTACAAATAACTGATAAATCACTCAAAGTTTTTTTTTCTGTATCTTGTACAACTGATACCATGCACAATGGCATGAAGTTAGAATTCTTTAAAAAGTTGAAAAGTACAGTAAAAATACGAACTCTGAAAACGTTTAACATTTTTTATGGTTTGAGTTGTCTCTGCAAGTTCATCATGTGGAATATCTACGTTTATATCAGTGCTTTTGTTTCTCAAATACTCCGTTAAATCCCAGATCTTCTTTGAAACAAGAAGAAGAAAAGAGGCTCAGAGTAGAAGTGCTGTGTGAGAAAAGGAGAGAAGACCTCCGAAGGAAAGAAGATCAATGTTGTAAAGAGATGGAGGAGAAACAGAAACTTGAGTTACAGTCTAGGAATTTAGAAATGGAGTTAAGAACACTGAGAAGGCTCTTGAAACAGGTCTATTAAATAATGAATTAAACTCTTTGTCTTATTTTCTGCTTCTTTTCAATTGTATTCCAGTATGCCTAGAGAAGGAGGCGCTTTGTTCACGGAAGAGGCGTTGGATAACAGTTGTCAAATTTTGAGAACAGTAGAGTACAGTTGGTTCACAATTGGGTGGTTGTTTTTTTTTTTTTTTTTGCTTTGCAGTTTATTATTCCCTTTTTCCTTTTTCAAAATTTAGGTTTCATTTGTATTTCAGGCAAAGCCTGACCTTTTTTTGAATTACTACAAAACATCCTGTATTTCGCCTTCTTAAATTTTCATAAGAAAATTTAAATTTATTTATTTATAGGTGGATTATCATAACGGTGGGGAATCAAAAATGTTTTCAAGTATGCAAGGGAGAATGGGAAGATGTATTGCTAGCTCTGTTTTTTCTTAAGATGCAAGCAGTTTTATTGTATTACTGTAGGTTGAAGAGGAACGTGATGAAACACAGAGACAGCGCTCTCAGGAAAAGAGGGCCAGAGCCCTTCAAGAAGGAATTTTGAACAACCACCTTGGGAGACAAAAGGAACTAGAAGAAGAGACAAGAAGATCTATCGGAAAAAAATCAGAGGTAAGCAGATTTTTTTTCTAATAAATTACATTTCACCATGTTTGTTTTAAAGTCATAATAAATCTTACATAACTTTTTCTGTTTCTTGATGTTTATTTACTGTTTACCAGTGTAACTTATCTGGGTAAATACCTTTCTTGTTTTCTCTTATGTCTAAAAGTTCTGGAAAGCAGCATCACTCCTGTATGTACCTGAATTACTTGTGCAAGTCGGAAGCTAATAGAAGACACTATTTACCCCATTTCTTAACCTATCTGTTGTTTTCCATTTCATAGACATTTTGTCATCGCTTTTTAGGCTTTCTAGCAGTGAAACACCTAGCTACCTATGGCAAGGTTGACCAGGAAGAAAGTTGTTTGACAGTGTTTGTGTTTCCATTGCTTTTATTTTTTAATTAGTTATTCCCTTATTGAACTTACTTCAAGTATGCCTTTCTTTGCCACCTCCACATAACTAAAATTTTATGATCGACTCTCAGCAATGAATTCAACTCTCTGTAAGAGTTAGAGTAACTGGAGGAGAAAAAGCAATCATAAACACTGTATTAAAAAAGATCTTGAAAAGAGTTTACTGAATTTCCTAAAGAATGTGCAGTGCCTTGAAGCCTTTTTGTTCTTGGCTGTGCTGCCCAATAAATGTAGGGTGAATGTGTTTAAGTGGGAAAAAGTTATACATACAATAAAGAGGAAATATACAGGACTATTGCATTCCGGGGGTGATTGAGTCTTATAGCTAACTTCCAGTAATACAAAAGGATAAGTGTTCAGAAGACATTTGAGAAGGAAAATACCCTTTCTGGCCTTGTTTTTACCAGATCTGTAGCACAACTAATTCAACCTTAAAGGCAGTATTATAAAGGCATGCACATACAAGAAAGCGCTGTCATTTTAAAAGCTTTGGTTGCTGGTTTAAGGGGGGAAAAAAACGTAACTGTATATTTGGGATGTTCATTTAGGTTTTAAGGCTATGTTGCACTTCCATTGGGTACGTACGTTGTACATGTGCATGGGTTCACAGAGTAGCTTATTGCCTGAAACTTCATCTTCGAAGTCATGCTTCGGTACTAGAAATGTTAAAATGCAGTTTATTGCTGCAGGTTTTTTGTAGATTCATTTCCCAATTGGCTCTTTATTCATTTTCCCTGTCATTCAGGAATCCCGCACTGATAGAGAACAGGATCTGTTGTACAAGAATCAGTTACTACAAGATGAGATTGCTATGCTAAGGCTAGAACTCACTCAAGTAAGACTTAGGCACCAGGAGGAACAAGGAAAATATTTAAAGGAAAATGAGACCTTGAAAGAAAAAAATGAAGCTCTCAAAAAGGAACTTAAACTGCACAAGGAAGCATTAAGACAAATGTTTTTTCAGTTCAACGCGGAGCTGGACTTAGTAAAGAGAGAATCTGCAGTGCTGACTTCCAAACTTGAGCAGACAAACAAAAGCAAAGACAGACTAGAGACAGAAATTGAGTCATTGCGTTCCTCCCTGAACGCTGCAGTTCAAGAACTTGAACTTCATTTGTCATCAGAAAGCAATGCTGAACGAAGATTTCCCAGAGAACGTGATGAATGCCTTTGCTTGCAAGTCGAGCTCCATCGTGACCTCTCTGACGTGCAAGAAACCAACAAGAGCTTGTCTCTGCAGCTGTGTAAAGCTAAAAGCAAAGCTAACAGGCTAGAAAATGAGCTTCACCAGTTGAAGCAAATGCTCGGAGAAAAAGCTTTGCTTTTAGAAATGACAAAAAAGAATTAAGTCAAGGCCAGTGTCGGGCAAAGGAATGTGATCAGGCTCGACAACTTGAGAAAGATCCAGTAAGCAAACTTGTAATAAAACAGGAGTCCCTGCAGGAGCGATTGGCCCAGCTCCAGAGTGAAAACCTTCTTACTCCATCAGCAATGGGAAGAGATGCAGAACAAGAGGATCATGAAAGAAAAAATAGCGGATTATGGGCAGGAGCGTTTTAAAGACATTTTCAACAAACTTAGAGCTGATACAGAAAAGCAAGTTTATCTAATAGAAGAGCGAAACAAGGATTTAAATGCCAAGCGTACTGATTTAAGGGAACAAGTCTTTAAATACGAGACTGACGTAGTAGAAAGACAGGTAAAGTATATGCGTAGAAAGAACAATTTAAAGTTTGTCCGTTCTTGAAATTAGTTTGTTCCTCCAATGTATCCGGTGTAAGTTACATGCATGGGACCAAAGAATACTCATTTGTTCTGGTTTGTTATGTTTCCCTCGGAATTGCGGAAAGTTTTGGCAACGGGGATATTAGTCCTCAGATCTAAGCAGAGAACAGAAAAAAGGTATCCAAGTCTAAGCTTTGATCAAGAAAGGTGATTCTTCTCTAGAACTTTTTTCCATCTATTTTCCTTAGTCCATGTTATGCCCTATAGAATAGTCTAAAGTATTTGATGGTTTTGATGTAAGTATTGCACAGATGACATGAATGAGAGTGGTATAAAAGGAGGAACCATCCAATACACGAGGGCTGAGAAATGAAGATACAGAGAAGTGAAGTGGTTGGGGATAGATTTATATGAAGCTTCTATAGAGGGGAAAAAAGAGGTTCTCTGTAAGCTGCTGTCAAGATTGAAGAGTAATGTCCAGCTGTTGATTTCTGTATGTGTTTTGAGGGTTCTGAGGGGCCTGCCTGTTCCTCAAAGTTCATGTCAGACGGTGACCTTAAGCTTTCTCTTCTATGATGTGTAGCCACACTCCAGCAGTACTGTCAATCATTGTAAACTGTGACTTGCTTTGTATTCTTACTACCAAAATAATGGGTTCCTTTTGAAGATCATGTGAGAGAGTGTGTGTGTGTATATGTATATAGCTATATATATATAATGAGCTATCCAGATTTTTGTAAACCTAATCTATCAGTATTTCTAAAACGAGCTGAGTAAGAAGACTACAAGAGGATGTGATTCAACATACCCTTAAAGTGTATCTCAAAGGAGCTTTCAGATATTTGTATTCATTTAATTGTATTTGTATAGTGAAGAAACAGAAGAAAGAACAATCTAACACAAAGTCCTGCCTTCAGTCACCGGAGTAATATTTGCAGTCAAACTGTGGCTCTTAGATCACAACAGATTTCTTTGGGTTTTGTTAGAAAAAAATACCCGATTGCAGTGTGTTCCTGTGTATTGTTCAAGGAAGAACAATACCTGAGCCTTTTTTATGTGTTAGGAAACAGGAATCCTCATGAACAGCTGCTGATAGTCAAAGGTGCTCAGCTGAGAAAGATGACGAGAGGTCATCATCTGTGCAGATGCCTGCTGGTGGCAGGCAAAATTTCATACTTTTGGGTTCAATCTAGACAGGTCTAACCGTATAACAAAATAAGTTAAAGGCGTATTTCATGTTCTTAGAACTTTCTTCATGCTAATTTAACTGTTTCGTTAGGGCATGTTTGGACAACTGCAGCAGGAGCTTGCTGCTGCACTTAAAAAGCAATCTATGCCAGAAGCTTCACTTGAAGTTACTACGCGCTACCACAGTGACCTGGAGAGAGACAAGCTGCGCTTGCAAAAGGAGTTGGAAAAAAAGGTGAAAACTAAGGTAGTTAATGTCTGTAACTATATGAATAAATCTGAGTGTAGCTGTTGAAAGCAGGAGCGAATGTTGTCCTTTTGCACCACCTTTTGCAGTGTTCTTACGAAAACTGAAGTATAGAGGGAACCAGAGGAGCTTTGCAGGAAAGCTGTAGGGTGATTCTGTGTGTGTGTGTGCATGTCATCTTATCCCCCAAAGTTGTAACCTCATCCTGTCGCTTCTAGAGTATTCCTTCTTCCCACCAGCTCCAGCTGCTGTTCTTGGTTATGGTTCCTAAGGTGTGTTTTACACTCCACACCAACCTTGGCCATAGGTCTTGGATGGGTGGAGGAGAGCTTAGGCCTGTTTCTGTGTAAGTTACTGCATTCTCCTGCGCTCTTGTCTTTTCCGGCCACCTTACTTTTTCTTCTGCCACTGTTGCTTTCACAGACGCAGAAGCAGAACATGCTGGCTCTGACATCCAAGGACTTGCACAGCACGTGGGAGGAGCACTTGAAGTCAAGATCCCACCTTGAAGAGCGCGTTGCTCAGCTGGACGAGGAGAAGGCTGAACTGTTGCAACAGGTGAGCCCAGAAAATTCTCCAGGCACCGAGCCAATACCCAGGAGAACCACATGCACCTTCTGGTCAGGTTCTTACATATCATTGTTTTCTGTTATCCCTGCCATTCAGGCTGCGAGTACCTTATCGTTTGGGGGTCATGGAGGAAGCAAATAAAAGCTAGATGGGTATCCTTGTGTAAGTTCTGGAGTGGCTCTGTTGGGAAGAGTTCCCAGTGTGGTTTGCTATCAGTTGAGCACATCGAGCAAGGCCACAGTTCCCAATTCTTCCTTGGATTTTGTGTGGTCATCTTCTGACCCCTTGGTTTCTGGGCAGGTTTAAAATGCTTGATGTTTCCAGTGCGTGTGTGGAGGAGCTGCTGTATGTTTTCAGCGTAGCGGGAGCTTAAAAGCCTTGCCGAAAAACATACTGAAGGAATGCTGGGTAAATGAACGCGTGCTTGGGAAACAAGCAGCGCCTGCCAGTTGCCAAGGGACAGCCTTCCCCTTTTCTCCTTTTCTGTAGAGGGAAAATGGAAGTACAAAGTCAAAACAGCTGCCAGCTCTCCTCTGGTGTGGCTGAGAAAACACCAAGAGGAGGAAAACCAGCATGTGGCTAAGTAAATGGCCACACAGAAGAGGTGGAGGTAATGGCCGAGGGGAATAAAATGTTGAAGAACTCCAAAAGATCAGATTCCTCCACAAGCCCCTGCCTGCTGGTTGCTGGAAGATCCCATGAAAGCTTTGGATGGATCCATGTTCTCCCATGAAGTGCATACCTACGTAATCCCTACTATGAGCAGAGGCACTGCCAAAAGTGTTCTCCAGCATCTTTTCCACCTGTTATGTCTAGAAGAGGATGGCCTTTGCTTCAGCGAGGGCATCTGTTTCTGTAGTTACGTATTGGTCTGTTTGATGTGAAACCTGAAGGGATGGAATATCCTCAGGAATTCCGTCCCGTGGCATTCTGTGGAACGTGGCTAACGGATAGAGACGTCCGGCAGCTTCTCTGTGGAGAGCGCTAGATGCACAGACTGTACGTAGGTAGTTTTCCTGTGCTCTGTTTGTGTGATACACTTTCCAAAGAGAAAAGAAAGATGTGAGAGTGAAAGAAAGGAAGTGAAGAAGCTGGTAGAGTTGAAACGCCCAGCTGAACTACGTCTGGCCCAAGAAATGAAAAGAAACCTCGATCTGCAGAAAGACTGTAAGAGGGACGGCTTTTTAGCGTGGTGAAGAGGTATCCCTGCGTAGAAGTCATGTTTTATTAAACTTTAGTGTAAAAATAGGTGTACCTAACTGTGAGCAGATGCCGGCCTCGTGTTAGTTCTTGCAAGGTACTTCTGTACACCAGCCCCTAGTTTTCACTAGCTGCCAAAACAACTGCAGGTGCAGGTAGCCCTGCAGTTCTCCTGGGAAAAAGGGAGTCTTTCATTCCTCTTTCCAGGTGAAATCTGGACTCTCCAAGTGTATGTGGCACAGGAATACTGGTTTTTCCTGGTAATTCCTGGTGTGTCAAGTACATTAAAGATAAAGCAAGCGGTGTCTGTGCTGTTTACATGAGAGTATGTGGAAAAGTCCAGTTTTGTTCCTTTGCTTCATTGTTTTCATGACTAGTTTGCTGTGCAGGTTGAAGAGGCTGCTGAGCAGAGCTACGAAGGAACTAAGGGTGTATGAGGAGAGAGGGGGACTGTCCCAGCTTAATTTGCAGGGAGAAGTGAAGAACAGGTATTCTGAAGTGGTCAATGAAATTGGCAGATTAAGAACAAAGGTGAGCTTTATTTTGTTTGGGTTATTGTGGTGTTTTTTCTTGTGAAACCTTTGTTCTTTCTTTATACTTCTTTTCATATTGTTGACTTTTTTTCTTGGCTGTATTTCTGAAATTATTTGGCTGTTTTTTGATGTTCCTTCTATGGTCACAGTAGTAGGCGACTGTAATACTGATGTAGCTCTTAGGGGTAAAGATGGAAGTGTTACGTACACAGCAGTATCTGCGAGGGCACATCAGGGGTAGGCTGTCCTGCAGAGGAAGGGCAAAGCAAGAGCCATAGCAAGGCTGGCAGGGTCTGTGACCACACAGGCCAGGGATCAGCCCCACAGGCCCTCACCAAGAAGAGCAGAAGAGTTCTGGGGACAGTTCTGGGGACAGTAAGCAGAGTCCTCCAAGAGTGCAGATCACCAGGCCGGTCCATAGGGATGGGCAGGTCTGCAGTCCTACTGGGCCGTCACGTCCATGGGTGAGGGTCAGGGCTGAGAGCAGTGAAGGCCCAGCACAGGCCTGGCTGCAGCTTGAGGCCGTGGCAGCATCGTCGGGCTCCGACGGATGCATTCCCTCTCGGAAGAGAGGGGAGTAACGCCACCATCACTCGGAACAGCTCTGTGCAGTTGGCCTTGCCCAAGGTCACCCCCTGAAGGCTGTCTCGGGCACGAGTTGAGCAGGAGGCAGGTGGGGGTTTGCTTTTCGGAATGGTGTCTTTGCTTCCCAGGGCACAATGCAGTGTGAGGTGGTGCGGAAGAAACCCTGTAACTTGTTGCTTACTAGTAGCTGACTCAGTCCGTCTTTCCTGGTCTTAGAGACCCACAAATGGTTTTGAGGTTGCTCTGCGGCGAATGAAGAGACGGGACGCAGCTTGATGCAAGCAAATGTCAATTTATTGTACAGAAGCACACGTTTTTATACACTTTCAGAAGCTGCGCGTTTCAAACTAATTGGTTCTTGAAGCTAAGCATTGCATACTAGGCAATCACTGATTGGTGGTTAACTACCAGCAATTAACAGCAAGGTGTTACCTTTCCTTGGCGCCATCCGTCTCCCACTCCCCTGTGCTCTGCAAACATGCCTCATCATGTTAATTGTTGTCTAGACAAGCTCGAGCACATTCCCCTCAGCTAACCGATTGCCACGCGTGGTCCTAGTTTCCAGCCCGCTCCTGCATTGCTCTGGCCGTTCGGTAGCATGTGACCTTTAGCTGCTTCTCCGCTCATTACTGAGATAGCTGTGTTTCAAAGTTATGCTCCTTTTTAGAAGATATTATTGTAGAACGAGTCAACTGCCTTGACAGTGGCTCATTTTTAGTTCACAGGTTAGCAGCATATTTGTGTTCCTGTTGGAAGAGTTATTTTGAATGACAGGGAATGGAATTACGTTTGGGCAATTTTAAATAAGTGTAAAGTTTCTACGTATTTTAGAGACTTTCAAGTGTTGACTCTGCTGGTTTCCCCCACTTTTTTAAAAATAAAAGATGATGGGATATCATGTTTTATGGTTAATAGGTATAGACGATGGATGTTTCTGGAGGGGGAAAGAAGGGGATAGAGCTGTAGTTGACCATTGGGACCTATGGGAAGTCTGATATTTCCTGGAAATCTTTTGAAAACAAACTGCAGCTTTGACCTAAAGAGACTGTCTTCTGCCACCACTGCTGCAAAAGCGGTGTTCTGAACTGCTACTTCCAGATCGTTTAGCGTAATGGAAGAGAAGGGTACCCGTTTCTTGCCTTGTCAGTTCTGTGACAAAGCTTTGACCGTGTGACAGCATGTGACAATTCCTCTGAAGCGTGACACATGGTTCTTTTTCTGATGAAACCAGAATGTGGCTGTGATGTAACTGGGTATGGGTGTGTTTGATTTCCTATGATCGTATGAACATCTCGCAGAAGAATAGCCCTAGTGCTTTTCAGCATAGCCCTGCGGGTGTCATGCCGCTGGTTTGGTACCTCTCGGTCCGTGACCCACTGCAGAACTGAGGAAGGATGGGAACCTGAGGAATGCTGTCAGAAATTATGTGAAAGCTGTTCTTGTTTTAAAAGAAGAGCCTGGTTTCACTTTTGTGATAAATAGTCTTGATGGCCAACTCCTTTACCAATTTTCACAGATTTGACTAATTTTAGATCCCTCTGAGTTCCCTGGTTTTTTCCCCTTTCCTGTCTACAGGTTGATGAACTTTCCCAGCAGCTGGAGATAGAGCCTAAAAAAGGCATGCAGCTAGAAGCACAAAATCATGATTTGCGAGAGGAGTTGTCCACCATGCGTGGGAACCATGAAAAACTGGAGAAGAGCAAAAGCCAGCTGAAAGAAGAGGTGGCTAATCTCAAACACCCATATGGAGACTAACATGGTGGATCGCAGCCAAATAGAACAATCCAAAAGAGAGGTGGAAGAGTGAGCTGAACAAGAAATAAGACAAAAACGGCAAGAAGTCAATCTGATTTTGCAGGTAAGTTCATTTCTTATGTGTGTCTGTTATAGACTTCTGTTTTGGTTGTCATTTTTAGGGGCGGGGGGTGGTGCCTGATTCCATGTGTTACGCTGTACTTCTGTTTTTCCTGAAGGGCAGTGGGAGAAGGGAATATGGTTGGGCAAGATGCTTTCATGTGCGTGCAGTGTGCCTGCAGGCCCTGAATCAAAAACTTGCCAAGGTAGAATTTCATTTTGCAGTTCTTGGAGGGGTATCACTGTCCACTGGTCTTGTTCTCATTGTTTATCCTTGAATGGGTATTGCAACTTAGAGTTGTCACAGCCAGGCATACACATCTTCCTTAGTCATTGCACAAGGGGCAGCGCTCAGAAAAGAAGTCACCAAAGCTGCAGGGTGGGGGCTGGGGGTGCGGCATCTCCATAATTTCTTTGAGGAATGCTATGCCCTGTCCTACAGAGATTGTGTTCTTCCATCAGTAGCTTTGATGAAGAATAGTGCTAAGATGGGGGTTCTTTCTGAATGAAAAGAATCATTTAGTGTGGTAGTTCCAGGGTTCTGCCCTGGTCGCTGATGGCAGTGAGGAGGCACAGTTGCCTCGCTGAATAGAGCTGGGCCCTTGAAATTGGGTACGTGCAATTGACTGGCGAGGGGAGTTCTCTTTTTCTTTGCGGTGGTTGAAAGTGTGTATCTACTTCAGATGCAGGCAGCCTCCCAGGACAGATTAGAACAAATCAGAGCCAGTCGTCATGCTTTGCTGACAAGCCAGCTAGAACACAGAATTGGAGACCTCGAACGTGAATTGGACAGGATAAAAAATACCCAACGAGACAGTATTTTTCAAAAAGAATCTGTACAGGCAGAAGCGGAAAAGTACAAAGACCTGTATCTGGAGGAAGTTAAAAATGGAAGGTGCCTAGGAAATAAACTGGAAGGGTAAGTCCATGCATTTTTGGCGTGATAATAAGATACTACTTTTTCCTCAAGCAGTTTTCTTCGTTAAATACCTTTTCTACATCTGGTCAGCATTATGCATAAGAGAGCATATTTGTGGTGAAAGTACCTTAAGGCTCCCCCCTGTTCATTGGAACTATCTTCGTTTCTCTTCAGTGTTCCAGCAGTAACACCACCGATCATGGGCATTAATAGGATATTTTTGAAGTTGAGTTTGTTTTAACAGGCAGCCTTTTTGCCAGTCTCTAATCTCCTCTTCTTATTCTAAGTACGGCAGAAAAGAGAATGTCATGTCCTTTACTGCTTGAATAAGGATAGGCCCTTCAGAGAACGGCATTTGGTGCTATGAAGAACAACAACAAAAATCTTTTGGCTTCCATTTTAGCCGCATGTCATAGGTTTCAGCTTGCTTTGGGAAAGGAAGGGAAGCCCAGAGTTCTTACGCCGGTGATGTACCTTTCAGGAAGAGCTATGTAAACACACGGTGTGCACAGACTGCTTTGAGGCCTTAATGCTGAGAAGTCCAAAGAATTGGTTAACTCTTGCTGCTTCCTGCAGGTAGTGTGGCTACCTAGAAATAGGCTCTTCAAAAAACCTCAGATCAAATTATGGACATTTTTTTTGAACTCTCTTAATCCCTTCCACTTTCAGAAGTCAGATAATAGTCAAAGACCTGGAGGGTAACTTTGCGGAAGTGTTATTACCAAAGATAATTCTTTGTATGCTTCTGAATGTTTCAGAGCTAATGAGAGATGAGCAGAAGCCAACGCTAAGCTCCTTCAGGAGTGCCATAGAAGCAAACCTTTAATTGCAAGCAGCGCTGTCAGTGCTCCAGTTCTGTATTCAACTGAACTGGGACATATTAGCAACAATCCGGCACTGAATAGAAGTCTAAATCTAGGAGGAAGCTTCCTAACCCCGACCGTGAATACGTTACCATCAAGAAACAGAGTTGAAGCCTATGTGGCTAAGGTAAGCGTTTTTAAATACTGGTCTCAACTAGTGTTGAAGAGTATCTGTAAGCAAGGTTGTGCTTTTCAGTCTAAAGTTAGAATCCATTTCTAGTTCCAAACCATATGCTCTAATATGCTAAACCAAATTGCTCATCAAACCAGTATACAACTAGGTGGTAGAAATGAAGACTTCTGGTCATTAGGGTTATAAAATTTCCAGAAGCGCTCAAAGACCAAAAAATACTGAGTTCTAAATGATGAACTGCGTAACAGGTTTTTTTTGCAAGTTCTCTTTTGCAAGAGAAACTGTGGTGAAGAATACTGTGGCATAGGAAGCTCCCAAATAAGCTCTTCAGTAAAATTTAATGCGGATGCCCCATCCCTGGCAGTGCTCAAGGCCAGGCTGGGTGGGGCTTGGAGCAACCCGGTCTAGCGGAAGGTGTCCCTGCCCATGGCAGGGGGGCTGGAACTGGATGATCTTTAAGGTCCCTTCCAACCCAAGCCATTCTGTGGATGACCTTTTTTAAAACAGCTATCTCTGATGGGATTTTGCACTCATCATAGACTTCTTTGTTTGAGACACCTTTTCCCCCTTCACTGATGTTCATGCTAGCAGTTTCTTCACCGGAACTGGTTTTAGTACAATACCAACAAAGGGATGCTTCAAAACTAGGATGGTATGAACAGGGCACGTTACTTCTCACTTGAGTGCGGGACGAATGCTGTGCCTCGGAGGCATTTGATTTTGTGGGTCCTGCTATGTGGTGTTATATGTAACTGCTCCTCAGGAAGTCTACAGAGCTTTCTAATTTGGTAAAAAGCTGCAACCTCTGCAATACCTCTGGTCAAAATATGCCCTGTAATTAGCAGTCAGCATGATAGCACATCCCTCACAGAATGGTAAACGTGATATCATGAGACTTGGAAACAGATGTCAGTAGTTGTAATCGGTTTCCCACCTAGCATAGGACTGAGGCATGGGCAAGCTTGCCTGTTCAGTCAGTGTCTGTCCCTCGCACATTCTGTTGTTGAATGGATGTGAGAAGCATTTGGTCACCTTTAAGCCTTACCCTGGTTCAGTGGTCCCACCTACATTGGAAAGAATCCATTTAAAATAACGTGTCTACATACTGCACCTGGTTTAAGAAAAAGAAAAAAACCAAACCAAACAACAAAACAAAAATAGACAAAGCAGTGTGTAGGTAGTGCGTAGCAGCGGCAGTTAAGAGATGAACTTTTCTGTATCGTTGTGAATGTGGTTTTTGTGTCAGAGGGGTGGACATAACACTACCTAAAGAACGTGGGAGGCAATTAGTACTGTACCACCTGCAGGGATTATTCTGCACGCAAGCAGCAGAAAGGAGGCGAAATTCAGGGATCCACTGCAAAACTGAAGTAAGAAGAAAGCCAGGACAAGGGAACAAGAGGGACAGGGAGCAAGTGAGGGCAGGGAAAAAAGAGAGAGAGACGGGAGCGAGATGTTACAAGAAGAAAAAGGCAAAGGAGGAAACCATCCCACTTCTAGGAAAAAAGCTGTCCTAGTTTAAAAGAAAAGGGTTTAACAGTTGTGGTTTCTTTTTTTGAAGAAGAAACAGGAAAAAAAAATAACCTCCCTGTTACTAAATCCAGCTGCACATCTTTTTATGGTATTTCTTCCTGTAATCACCAGTTAGGGAACGACTGAGACTAATTGTAGTGTCACTGCTTGTAGCCTCGAGTCACCTGACGTTCAGTGTATTCAGGGAAGTCTTAAAACCTGATCTTCTCTGGAGTCCTTCAGAAGAAAGGAACTGAGTTCTCAGAGGTGCAGTAGTTGCTAGAGGACTAGGCGAGTATTTCGCTTAGAACTGCGGGCTTAATTGTTCTCAGTCGGGTGCAGTATGTCATGTGCATAACATGCATCTGAGAAAAGAGGATTGAATTGCAACATAAGACTTTGAAGTCAGGAAGTAACAAAAGGGAAAAACTGCATGTATCCCTCTGCATACAATAATGGGTGGCAAATCTCAATCAGTTTCCAAATGCAAAATCACCAGATGCACAGTCTGTGCTGTCATTTCCGCAGGAGTCCCGTGCCATTCAGGAGGCAAGTTGGAGCATGAGGGAAGAAATCAGAGATTATAGTGTTAGTCTATTTTGAAATGCTTTGCTGGTTGTGCTGCCTGGTATTCTGTCTGTTCACCAGACTCTTTCAAAGCAGAAGAATTTCTCTGACTCTAAGCCTTTTCTTCACTTCACTGTTTACTTCAGTTATGCCTCAGCTTTGTTTTGCCACTAACCTGGTTCCCTTCTACAGAATTTGCCTTGCCTTTAAATTCAGGATGCGCAGTGCTGCCTTGGCTGGAGATGGCAAATGCTTCTGCCACTGAAGCTCTAAATGACAGGGAGTTAAGAAGCTGAAATTGCAGTGTGCCTCAGGCAGTCCTTTTGCACTACTTTTTTTAGTCAAAGCTCTCTGCAGATTTGGTGTTCCTTGTAGTAGCTTCCTCAAGGTGAGAAAGGCTATTGGAAGTAGGGAACATGCCAGCCATTCTGAAGAGGAAGATGTTTGTGTAAATTTCGTTTGTGCACAAGCTTTGAAATAGCTTCAGGGGCAAAGAGGTGAAAATAGTTCACACTGCTATTATTCAAAATGATGGTAATCATTGGTCCTGCAGCTGTTGGAAAAAACTGGTAAATGATGCTGACAAGAGGAAGGAGTGCTCCACTAGCAAGTGGACACAGTTTCTTCTTTAGACTTAACTAAGGAATTTGTTGTTTAAAGGCTTGAAAGATTGCACCGCTTTCCTAAACATGAGGCATGACTATCAGTGATTACACTTAGAGCCGTACATGTTGAAGATGGTAGTATCACATGTTCAGCAAAAAATGAGCGTGTTATTCTTAAAAGAGCATAAAGAAATGTGTTCCATTCCAGTATAGCCCCTTCCCCTTTATCAAATATATACGCTACAGAAATGAATAACCTTGAAGTGCAAAAGGATCTTTAAAAATAGAAAAAAGTTCATATTGGCACAAGCTTATTAACCAGTAGAATCCCAATCCCATGCAAATGTCTTCGGGTTTTTTTGGTGTTTTTTATTTGTATTAGAGCTTCAGTAATGTGGAATAAATTACAAGTACTTGACAAATTCTGTGCATGTCATTAGACAGTGACTGTAGCAACTAGCAATTCAGCATTTCAGACCTGCTCCCTTAGTCCATAGACTAAGGCAAGGAATGTCTCCTGCAAGTGCTGCAAGGAGGTTTTGGGACTGGAGTCCTGCTGTTAGGTTTAACAAATGTCAAGCTTAAATCCTAACAGCTGTGCCAAAGCCTGGTGAAAATGAACGTGCGTGTCTTGACAGACAAGAACAGTGAACTCTGCAACCAGGGTGAATCAGTGGGTAAATGAAACCAGTTTAATGTGGGAAGGGAAATGTCTGCTTCCTCTTCATCTTTCAATTTCTGTTCCATTTCTGATTTGGCTTTCTGCACTCTTGTAGCAGTCTTTGTTGTTAGCTTTTTTACTTGCTTCATTTACATGTAGGCCACGTTCTTGTTTCTCACTGAAGACCTGTGAACATAAGGCCATTTTTCTTTCTTCTTCAGCTCCTTCATCAAAAATCTGTCCCTCTCTCTTCTCTGCAGCCAGATACATGGCAAGGTTTGCAGCCAGCATTGTTTAATGTTGGGATGGTATTTTATACTGGAAGTGTTGTCTGTTTATGCTGTTAGGTTTTGATTTAAAACTTACTGATGTATTCACATTTTCCTAACACTGCGCATATTTTGAACTTTAGTTTGTCCAAGTGAAAGAATGACTGCTGCAGGGGACTTCTCTGCTTTATGTATTTGTAGTGCAAGGGCTTCGGTGGTAGTTAACCGTCTGTGAGGTGTAGTGCAAGGGCTTCGGTGGTAGTTAACCGTCTGTGAGGTGTAGCGCAAGGGCTTCGGTGGTAGTTAACCGTCTGTGAGATGATAGTCTATGGATTTAATCTGTTATAATGGAACTTTGAGCTCTAGGAGTAGGCTGGTTTACCCTCCTTGCCACTTCTGATATACAAAAAGTTCTTGGTGGTCGCAGCAGTTGTGTCTAGGAACTCAACTTCAGAACAGTACTGGTACTCCAGACTCAGAGCATCATTTCACGGAGTCTTACAGGATCCAGCTTACTCTGTGCTAAAGCAGCCTGTGTGGATAAGTAGTAAGTCAACACCACTTTCTGAAAAAGAACTGTTGAGAAGGTGCCTGCTGCAAATGAACACCTGGTGTGTTACCGCCTGAAGAGATGTGCAGTGAGGTGAGAAGTACCTGCTCAGGAGGTTTGGGACACTCAGCTGTGATGCCTTTCCCGGGGGTTTGGGGGGAAGGAGAAAAGTGGAGGCAAGTTAAGGTCCTCGGAGGTGTATTTTGCCTGGCTCTTCATTCATTCCCTTTTCAGAAATCAGTGTGTTGGCTTTATTTCCACCTATTTCTCTTCCCTCAGACATGGATGAGAATCACAAAGACGTTGATGGAATGAATAAGAGGAAAACAAGACCTTTTTCTTCTCTTGATTGATTTGTACATGTTGCGGAGGGTCCTGTGGACCTTCTAGTCATTGTGAAGACTCAGGAAACCAGGGAAAGTGGTTTCTTCTAACACCACTAAGTACTACGACTTTGCTTGGGCTTGGTCCTGGGTTTGGGCCGTATTTTGGTCTAGGCATTAGTTTTCCGGCTTTTCTCTGTTACCTGTGTCTCGTCTCAGGAGTTAGGGGGTCCTTTCTCCCCGGAATTTTGCTTCTGCTTGTACCTGCTTGAAAACAATTAGAGATTTGGGGGGTCCTTTTCCATTGTTCATGCAGCTCTGTTGGCACAGAGTATTTCAATGAAGTATCACGGAGGGGTGCG